>NC_051162.1:119760187-120078793 GCF_013339745.2 Dermacentor silvarum
GCAGTGCACTTTTTAACGGCCTGTTAAATTCTGACTCTTTTTGAGCGCGGGGACATTACGTTATGTAATTCATGAAGTTAGTAAAATCTGTGGAGTGCGGTTTGCTCGTAGAATGTATCTTATTTTTCATTGAAAAACACACCATCCGAGCAGGTACATTTTATTTTCATCATTCGCTTTGAATTGAAGGTACCGGTCCCGCAATATATGGCTGTTAATTAAAGGAAAATTAAAATAAACTACAACTGTTCTTTTTGCTTCTCATTCTTTTCGGCCGGCGTGCGTATTGTCACGTAGTAGTGACGGTAGAAAAAACAGTCACAAAACTGTGTATGACGAAACTGGTTGTTTATTGGGCGAACCTGTGCCCACAAAAGCAAGCTACACTCAAAGCACAACGATAGCGGCGAACACAGTCGGCGATCGTCGAAAATCTGATCAGCGGCAAAACGCGTCGGCTTTTATAGCTGAGTCATCGAAGGTTCCAGAATAATCCCTGGTACGCGCGTGTCTTCCAGAAAGTTCTAGACAATTCGCGTCGCTCATACAATCAGATAACATAAACGTCGGTGAAAACAGGCAACGAAAAGAAGCATCGATAACGTTCTAGAAACTTCCGATACAGGCGCGTCCTGCGCCGAGCGATAACGTTTAACATTTGTTAGCCGGTGGAAAGCCGCCATCGGCGAAAGATAAACATGTTTACGTGTCAATACCCTCCCCTTAAAAAGCATCGTCCCGATGCTACAAACAAACGCGAAAGCGAAAACAAAACGACGCGTATTAAAGAAAGAAAATAACAAAGTAACAAAGTACCTATAAGCTCGTCAGCGGGCGTAGAAAGGCTTAAGACGCACCACGTGGATGACTTCAGGTCGTGCCCGGCGCCGCTGTGATTGCGAAATGCCGTCTGGCACGACCTCATAGTCCAGTGCGCCAATACGTCGGATTATCTTATATGGTCCGAAATAGCGACGCAACAGTTTCTCGCTAAGTCCTCGTCGGCGTATCGGAGTCCAGACCCAAACACGGTCGCCGGGCTGGTACTCGACGTAGCGTCGTCGTAGATTGTAGTGTCGGCTGTCGGTCCTCTGCTGGTTCTTGATGCGCAGGCGGGCGAGCTGTCGACCTTCTTCGGCACGCTGCAAATAAGTGGCAACGTCGAGATTTTCTTCGTCAGCGACGTCTGGTAGCATGGCGTCAAGCGTCGTTGCCGGGTTCCTTCCGTAGACCAGGTTGAACGGCGCCATGTGCGTCGTTTCTTGCACGGCCGTGTTGTATGCGAAGGTCACGTACGGAAGGATGGCATCCCACGTCTTGTGTTCGACGTCGACGTACATTGCCAGCATGTCGGCGATGGTCTTATTTAGGCGCTCGGTGAGGCCATTCGTCTGCGGGTGGTAGGCGGTGGTGCGGCGATGGCTTGTCTGGCTGTACCGCAGGATGGCTTGAGTTAGTTCTGCCGTAAAGGCCGTGCCTCTGTCGGTGATGAGGACTTCTGGGGCACCGTGACGCAGGAGGATGTTCTCAACGAAGAATCGGGCTACCTCGGCGGCACTGCCTTTGGGCAAGGCTTTTGTTTCGGCGTAGCGGGTGAGGTAGTCCGTAGCGACGACGATCCATTTATTCCCGGACGTCGACGTCGGAAAAGGCCCCAGTAAGTCCATCCCGATCTGCTGGAACGGTCGGCGAGGTGGCTCGATTGGCTGTAGAAGTCCGGCTGGCCTTGTCGGCGGTGTTTTGCGTCGCTGACAGTCTCGGCATGTCCTTACGTAATGGGCGACGTCGGCAGAGAGGCGAGGCCAGTAGTATTTTTCTTGTATCCTCGCGAGAGTGCGTGAAAAACCGAGATGTCCAGCCGTTGGGTCGTCATGGAGTGCTTGCAGAACCTCTGGACGCAATGCTGAGGGTACCACGAGGAGGTAGTTGGCTCGGAGAGGCGAGAAGTTCTTCTTTAGGAGAATGTCGTTTTGCAAGAAAAACGACGCCAATCCTCGCCTGAACACCTTCGGCACAATGACGGTCTTGCCTTCCAGGTAGTCTACAAGGCTCCTTAGTTCCGGGTCGGCTCGCTGTTGTTCGGCGAATTCGTCGGCACTGATTGGTCCCAAGAAAGTATCGTCATCCTGGTCGTCCTGTGGCGGCGGTTCGACGGGGGCGCGAGACAAGCAGTCGGCGTCGGAGTGCTTTCGCCCGGACTTGTAAACGACGGTGATGTCGAATTCTTGAAGTCTCAGACTCCATCGTGCGAGGCGACCTGAAGGATCCTTCAAGTTAGCTAGCCAACACAAGGCGTGGTGGTCGCTCACAACTTTAAAGGGCCTGCCATAGAGGTAGGGGCGAAACTTTGATGTAGCCCAGATGATGGCGAGGCACTCCTTTTCTGTTGTGGAATAATTTGCTTCCGCCTTCGAGAGCGACCGGCTAGCGTAACTTACAACCCTTTCTAGTCCATCAGTCCTCTGCACAAGCACGGCGCCGAGTCCTACGCTGCTTGCGTCGGTGTGGACTTCGGTATCGGCGTTTTCGTCGAAATGCGCAAGTATTGGCGGCGATTGCAGGCGTCGCTTCAGTTGTTCAAATGCTTCGAGTTTCGGCGTCTCCCACTTGAACTCGACGTCAGCCTTCGTGAGATACGTCAGTGGCTCTGCGATCCGTGAAAAATCCTTGACGAAGCGCCTGTAATAGGCGCACAGTCCAAGAAATCTACGCACTGCCTTCTTGTCAGCGGGCAGAGGAAAGTTGGAGATGGCCGCAGTTTTCTGAGGGTCGGGGCGCACTCCAGACTTGTTGATGACGTGGCCCAAAAACAAGAGCTCCTCATATGCGAAGCGGCACTTTTCTGGCTTTAACGTGAGTCCGGAGGTTTTGATTGCTTGAAGAACTGTTTCAAGGCGCCGGAGGTGTTCCTCGAAGCTTGAGGCAAACACAACGACGTCGTCCAAATAGACGAGGCAAGTCTGCCACTTCAAGCCTGCCAGTACTGTATCCATGACGCGTTGGAAAGTCGCAGGTGCCGAGCAAAGACCAAACGGCATGACCTTGAACTCGAACAGTCCGTCTGGTGTTATAAAGGCCGTCTTCTCCCGGTCCCTCTCGTCGACTTCGATTTGCCAGTAGCCGGTTTTGAGGTCCATCGACGAAAAATACTTTGCGTTGTAGAGTCGATCCAAGGCGTCGTCAATCCGTGGGAGGGGGTATACGTCCTTCTTAGTGATCTTGTTGAGGCGACGATAATCGACGCAGAAACGTAGGGTTCCATCCTTCTTCTTCACTAACACCACGGGGGACGCCCACGGACTCTTGGACGGCTGGATGATGTCGTCGGGTAGCATTTCGTCGACTTGGTGCCTTATGGCTTCACGTTCGCGCGCCGAAACTCGGTACGGGCTCTGACGCAGTGGGCGGACATTTTCGTCGGTGGTGATGCGGTGCTTGGCGACAGGGGTTTGTCGAACTTTTGACGACGACGAGAAGCAGTCCTTGTATTGCAGGAGCAGAGCGTTTAGTTGTTCTTTCTTGTGCCTGGGAAGGTTCTGATTGACGTCGAAAGTTGGCTCAGGTATTATAGTCGTCGTTGCAGGTGCACTGGAATCGGTGAAGGCGAAGGAACTGCTGGCTTGTACTATTTCGTCGATGTAGGCGACCGTGGTGCCTTTGTTAATGTGCTTGTATTCAGGGCTGAAGTTCGTGAGCATCACCCTTGCTTTCCCTGAACGTAGCTTAGCTATGCCTCTTGCGACGCAAATTTCACGGTCGAGCAGTAGGTGATGATCGCCCTCGATGATGCCCTCCATGTCTGCAGGCACTTCGGTACCGACGGAAATCATTACGCTGGAGCGAGGCGGAACGGTGACTTGTTCTTCAAGCACATTCAAGGCATGGTAACTTATGCTTGTATCCGGTGGTAGCGCGTTGTGCGTTGAAAGCGTTATCGACTTGGATCCTAAGTCGATGACTGCACCGTATTGGTTTAGAAAGTCCATGCCTAGGATGACATCCCTGGAGCAGTGCTGCAGGATTACGAAGCTCGCCGGGTAAGTGCGGTTGTTCACCGTGACTCGGGCTGTGCAGATTCCAGCCGGCGTTATTAGGTGGCCTCCCGCTGTCCGGATATCGGGTCCTTGCCAGGCAGTCTTCACCTTCTTTAACTTGGCGGCGAACGCGCCACTGAAGACGGAATAGTCGGCACCAGTGTCGACGAGAGCGGTGACGTTATGACCATCGATGAGCACGTCTAAGTCGGTAGACCGTCGTCTAGCATTACGGTTAAGTCGTGGCGTCGGATCACGGCTGCGTCGGCTTGCTCCGCTGCTGCTACGTCGCGTCGGCCGGTCATCTTGCGGCGGCGAAGTGCTGTCAAGGCTGTTGCTAGGCGGCGTGCTGATATCTCGTCGTGATGATTCGCGAATCGTCGTCGTCGGCGGCGGCGGCGGAGGATCTTCGGCCTTGCGTCGTACAGCAACCGCACCTCCATCGGTTGCTGCCTTTAGTTTCCCGGGTAAGGGCTCGGAGATCGGCCCCGGGTGGGACCGTTGTACTGACGGCGATGCGGCGAGATGTAGCGGCCTGGTGACGGCGAGCGTGAGGATCGTCGTGGTTGCCACTGGGCTCCGGCGAGGTAGTCGGCAATGTCGCGCGGTCGTTCACCTCGATCGGGACGCGGCGCGTTGACGGGGAACCCTCGTAGGCCCATTTCGCGGTATGGGCATCGGCGGTAGACATGGCCGGCTTCCCCGCAGTGATAGCAGAGCGGGCGGTGGTCGGGGGCGCGCCAAATGTCCGTCTTCCTCTGGTAGCTGCGCTGGGCGACGGGCGGGCGTGCTGGCGGCGGCGGCGGTGGACGACGGAACTGCGGCGTTACGGGGCCCTGGCGCGAGCGCGGAGGGGGGCCTTGACGACGGGCGACGGCGGCGTAGGTCAGCGCTTCCGGCTGGGGTTGCGGCGATTGTGGCTGCACATCGGGAACTCCAAGTGAGCGCTGAACTTCGTCTTTGACGACGTCGGCGATAGATGCCACGTGAGGCTGCGACCTGGGAAAGAGCTTATGCAGCTCCTCGCGAACGACCGCTCTGATGGTCTCGCGCAGGTTGTCGGCGCCTAGCGCTTGAGCGTCGGCGTAGTTGGTCAGGGCACGGCGGTTGTATTGCCTGACGCGCATTTCAAGCGTCTTCTCGATCGTTGTAGCCTCGGAAAGAAATTCGGTGACAGTCTTGGGCGGGTTCCGCATCAATCCGGCGAATAGTTGGTCTTTGACACCCCGCATCAAGAACCGAACTTTCTTTTCTTCAGACATGTCGGGGTCGGCGTGGCGGAAGAGGCGAGTCATCTCCTCCGTGAAGATAGCGATGTTCTCGTTCGGCAATTGCACTCTGGTTTCTAAGAGAACCTCTGCCCTCTCCTTTCGTACGACACTCGTGAAGGTCCTCACGAAGTTTTCACGAAAAAGGTCCCACGTAACCAGGGTGGTCTCTCTGTTCTCAAACCAGGTCCGAGCAGCGTCATCCAACGAAAAATAGACATGGCGCAGCTTGTCATCGTCACTCCATTTGTTGAACGTCGCGGTCCGCTCGTATGTCTCCAGCCAGGTTTCAGGGTCTTCAGCCGATGATTCACGGAAGGTCGGTGGTTCCCGAGGTTGTTGCAGCAGGATGGGGGACGCTGGTGCTGCCATTCTGGTCGTTGACTTGGCCTTGATTGCGGTGGTCTTTTCGGGGAGAAGTCCGAACTCCGGCACAAGTCCTTGCTGCCTACGGCTAGCTCGCTGGTCCTTGGCGACGTTGGTCTCGTCCTCCGGTTTTGGGCTTGGGTCGCGGCTTTGCCGGGGCGTTCGGTGCATGGACGAACTAGCACCTCCACCAGATGTCACGTAGTAGTGACGGTAGAAAAAACAGTCACAAAACTGTGTATGACGAAACTGGTTGTTTATTGGGCGAACCTGTGCCCACAAAAGCAAGCTACACTCAAAGCACAACGATAGCGGCGAACACAGTCGGCGATCGTCGAAAATCTGATCAGCGGCAAAACGCGTCGGCTTTTATAGCTGAGTCATCGAAGGTTCCAGAATAATCCCTGGTACGCGCGTGTCTTCCAGAAAGTTCTAGACAATTCGCGTCGCTCATACAATCAGATAACATAAACGTCGGTGAAAACAGGCAACGAAAAGAAGCATCGATAACGTTCTAGAAACTTCCGATACAGGCGCGTCCTGCGCCGAGCGATAACGTTTAACATTTGTTAGCCGGTGGAAAGCCGCCATCGGCGAAAGATAAACATGTTTACGTGTCAGTATAATAGGTTGCTGTCATAAAACAATGCGAAAAATGTTGGCGAATACACGTGCGCTAATACTGATCAAAATGTCATGCAACCGTACGAGAAATGTAATCATCACCAATATAGTAATACCTTTTTATTTTGATTAAGAGTTGGTAAAATTTGGTTAACGCTGCTTTAATGTCTAGCTTCTGTACAGCCGTTATTTTACGCTCGCATTTCTTCTCTGCATTCCGGTACACATAGATTTGCTGATTTTCATCTCTATATTCTTCGCCGCATTCCTTTTGCTGTGATCAATTTATTTGTCCCCCAGCCTGCAGTTGCGAGGTAACCGCTGTATGGAAGCCGCCATTTTCTTTTTTTTTCTTTAGTCTGGATTCTCTTGTCTTAAGTAACCACAGAAACATGTTCGACTAGAAAAATAAAAAGCTATAAAAATAATCTTCTGTAATAATCGTGCGTTGAATTTGTGATTCGATCGTATATTCACTTCTAACAACAAGAATCTGCAAGCTAACGCATTTCAGTGTTACTGCCTGTAGTGGCCAATGTTTTGTTTCTCCAAAAAAAAAGAGTCGTGGAAAAATGGGAATAAATGCTTTGCTGGACTTCGAAACCATTAACAGTGCATTATTTGACGCGAGGGAATTATAAACAGCAATCTGAATGCATTGTTGGCTATTGCGAAATGACTACGCTAATGTGCACCAACCACTGATGGCTATCTGGAGCTGTCGCGACTGGGGTACCTCGAACATGGCAAATTTGCAACAGCTGCAGCCTGCGCCTCGTGTCTCCCGCTTATGTGACTGCACGTGTACGTCAGAAATGTTACTGAACGAGCTGCTTGTGGATACGTGACAGGCGCTTTTTAAACGTCATGCCGAGGAACGTGGAGGTTCTCATGCAGTATCACGACAGACTCGCAGTGCCGTTTTACTTAAATACGTGAACACACTTAGCACCCGCTGTAAGGTAAGAGCTCTAGGGCTTCTGTATTTCTGGTAAGGTTTAATGAGCCCCGTGTGGGTGGGCCTTTACATGATGTGGTTGGGGGTGGCGTTGCGTCACGTTTCTCCGCCGCGTAGGCTGATGGTTACGCAGCACGTTCGTTGCCGTACTCCACTGCGCGTCTCATTGCGATGTTTCGTCATCGTGATTTCTAAGAGAATGGTTGGAAGAGTGTTGTCGGCAACCATGCAGCAACCGAGTGGAGATAGAAGTGCAGGTGCGCAGCCATTGCGATGTCATCGTTTCCACGCAGTCATCGTTGTATTGCCGTCATGTCATCGTGGTCGTCACGCTGCCATCATTGCGTTGTCATCATGCTGCAGTTGTCATAAAACTGTCGTAATTGCATTGCCGCTCTGCCGTCTTGATCGTGTTGCCATATCGTCGTTGCGCCGTCGGTTCTGTCGTCGTCATGCCATCATAATCACGTCATTGCCGCTTCGTCTCCGCCATCATAGCCATTAGCCACCTTGCAATGGCGTCTACCAAAACACGTAGACGATAATTAGCAGAGCAATCGTTAGGCTGTATTATCGAAGCAAGCAGTGTACTTCGAAAGAATTGCGGTGGAGCCTATTTATTTGTGTTGTCTGCCGATGCTCTTCGATTAGGTTTAGAATATTCTTCGTCGGTTATTGGACGAATATTTACATGTATTTTGTAGCACCAAGCGAAAGTTATTTTCTCGTGGAAGTTAGTTGAAAATGTCACAACGTTCATATTCTCACGCTAACTAATAACAATGTCCCGATGTAACGCTGTGAGAAACGCTCTCTGGAGTGGGTCATCATCATCACCACCACCACCATCATCATCAGCAGCAGCAGCTTATCTTTATATGCACTGCAGGACGAAGGCCTTTCCCTGCTATCTCCAGTTGCCACTGTATTACACTAAGTGGTTCCAACTGGCGCCTGTAAATTTCCTAATTTCATCTCAATATGGGCTGGACAGCTTTGACAGTCAGGGAAGCTCTGAGTAAAATTGATTTCCACGAACAACCGATGAATATAAAAGAAATTAAATAGGTTGCAAAAGGTGTTCAGCTATTTATACAGGAAAAACATTGGCTCACGGTGCAGGAATGTAACTAGGAAGCTTACCAGCAAGTATGCGACTGGTGTAGTAAGCAGTATGGCAACGAGGAACGTCAAACGCAAAGCCAGAGAGGCTGAGACAATCTTCTGGGTAGCGGCAATGGAAAAGAAACCTGCTACGAGTAACTATTGAAGAGATAATAAGGAAAGAGCGAAGCTCTTTGCTTTTCGAAGCGAGATCAGGATGCCTTAAAACGCGTAGTTATAAAGCGAGGTAGATCGAGGAAGAAGCATGTGCTTGCTGCACGAAAGCTAGGGAAACGATGGAACATGTTTTATTGGAATGTGAAGATATTACCCAGCTGTAGTTTAGGCTCCTCTGGCCTCCTTAAAGCCTTTGGATTCAGAGATACCAGGGAAATGTAAACTTGTCCGCAATAGAGATTAGTAAGAGGCGATTGGACGCTTGGTGGCAGAAAAGTAGGGAGGCCACAAACAACGGAGGCGTACAGAAATAGACTTCCCAATAGTGGTTCAGAAAGTTTGATGCATGGAATTCTTTGTCTGTGCGTGTGTGCGTTTTTTTGAGATAGGTAGCACATTAGGCAAAATAAGAACACGAGCTTGGTGGCGCTTCCCACCACCCCGTTTCAAAGGGAACGCTTATAGCACGCATCCATCCATCCTTACGTTTACCTCTCCGGTAATCCACAAATGGTAATAAGCTTGTGGACCAACTTAAGCTCTTTAGGTAGGGAGACAATCAAGCAAGCTTTCTTTTATTCAGAGATTTTGTGACCTTCCTAAATAAAGGCAGTGTAGAGCTGATTAGTAATAAACATGCTAGCAATAATAAGAAACAGTCAGTTATTTTGTCTGCTTTCATTGTAATCGCCCCGAAGCATAACGTTGCGTTCTTCTGTACTTCAACCTTTCCGTGATAATATGAGGTAAGTCCCGCCCCGTTGCTTGAGCTGTTGTGCACAGAGCCAATGGTTAGTGGTTGAATGAACTATTTAACAATTTTACACAGATGCGTGTATTAATTGGAAACATGGAAGCTGAGCCATTGTCTGCCTTCAATTAAGTCCTGGTTCTTCCACTGAACTAGTAGCGGGGCTAAGATTGGATAATTTATGGAAACTGTATCTTCCACTCGATGTAATTGGCATGCCTGGCGCCTAATATATTACGCGGCACTAGAGTGCAACAATACCGCATATATTAGAGTTACTATATATAGTTATATATATTGCCGCGACAACTTGGCCACATTCAAGTTGCGCGCCCTTCGTATTGAACATTGTGCACGCCGTTCCGTGGTGTTGTTCAGCAGCAACAGGCAGCGATCTTCGTTGCACGAGCACCCGGTTGGACCCGGCTCGCATGCGCCACGCGCACGAGGCAGGACTCGAGAAGAAAGAAGAAGAAGGTTGGACGCCAGTTTAAGAACGCGACTGCCGGGTATTCTTCACGACCGCAGTGACTTTTAGTCGTGGGCACAGGTTCGCCCTTATTAAATATCGTTGTTTTCTTTACCTGTGTTCCTCAACATCGTTACAATATAGAGCACGGCAGTACCTATGTCTTTACCACATTTTTGTTATGTATGAGCACGAAGTGGCTATCTCGACAAGTTGAGATATTTAATCGTTTTAATGGTCCTTTTCGCAGGATCACAGCACAAACAAAGCAAGAATGTTGACACACATACTTACACACATGCGGGTAGAGAAGACTTATTATCGCCGCGGTTGGGTCCTTCAGTTTTGAAGATGATAATTTAGTACAGACAGTAGTCTTGCATAAGCAAAAATGCTCCGTGGAAACCCGTAAGGTGTCTCATCAAAGGAGACCCGTAAAAGGAAAATTAGTAGTACTTCACCAGACTGTATTGGACAAATAACAAGTCTAGCTTATACATTTGTTGTGTAAGCTGCAGTTGTAACTTCGGCACAATGGCTTGATCATTGTAATTATAGATAACACTATGCGTTATATCTATAATTTCGTGCCTACCCATGGGTATTTAAAGCATTTACTTTCTCTGCTTTGTTTTTATTGCGATAGCAATTATATGGACACTTCAACCGGATTTCTGCTGTCGGCGTCGCCGTCGCTGTCGTCATCGCCGTCATCGTTGCCGTCGCTGTCGCCGTGAAGTTCCGTATAAAGTCCAAGGGCGAGAATATCGTCGCCGCGCGCCGTATGCGCGAGCGAAAGCGCGCGGGGGATGCGCGCTATTACGGAGAGCGATGATGATGTGTGGTGTTTTATGGCGCAAGGGCCAGTTATGGTCAAAGAGCGCCATGCCAGTGTTTGTGAGTGTGCAGTGGAGCGATGAATTCTGAGAAGTAGATGAAGCGTGGCTGTAAAAGGGCCTAAAAATAATCGCTGTAAAGTGCGTAAAATATACATGTACTAAAATCATGGCAATGAGATGAGGTGTACTATGAAATGAAGAATGAATTGAGAGGTAATGACACGATATTTAAAATATTTAAGATGCAGTAATTGGCAAGAAGCACTAGTGCCTAAACAGAGCCCTTGAACCACAAGGGCCTGGAGGCATGTGCTATAAAAAACTATCACAGCGGCATCCTCTGGAGAGAGGATGTGCTACGAACTAGTTGGGCAAATAAGGACCACATTGTTCAAAAAATCGACGACTGCTTTGGCATTAAAAATCGGTTCTTCGCCAAGAAACATAATGGGGTGAAGCGGGACGTGATATCGGTACGCTTGTGGAAAATATTTCTTTCTTTCTGTTTCGGCTTCCCGGCACTCCACGAGGACATGGAGGACGGTCAGCCTCTCACTACATCTACCACAGGTTGGAGTATCATTTCCATTCAACAGAAAATTGTGAGTACCGTATGTGTGTCCTATTCTTAGACGACAGAACAGGACATCAGTTCGTCGTGTTTTCGTTGCGGGTGACCAGAAACCTAACTGTGGCTTAATTAAGTGAAGCTTATTATTTTTTTCAGCGTCCCACAAGCGCTGCCAGTGGTCGCGCAGTTTTCTTCGCAGAAAAGGCTTCAGATCTAGCGGGAGGAATAGTAGCCGCAGGATTAATAGCTTGCGATGTAGTTGACTGTGGCCAACTGGTCTACAAGCACATTACCCTCAATGCCTCTATGGCCAGGCACCCAGCATATAGTCACATGCTGGTTAGATATATACGCTCTGCATAAACTGGAATAGAGCTCAGTAAGTACAGGATTTTTGTTTTCGCAGAGTGACATCAGAGCTTTCACCACGCTTAGGGAGTCTGTAAATATAATTGCTTTTTGAAGTTTTGATGCCCTTATATGATTCACAGCCGACAATAGTGCATAGGCCTCAGCCGTAAAGATACTCGTTTCCGGGTGGAGTACACCGCATTCCGAAAAGGATGGGCCGACTGCTGCATAAGATACCCCGGCATGTGACTTGGAAGCATCTGTGTAAAACTGTGTACACAAGTATTAGATTGGAGTTCTAAGAAATGCATTTTAATGTGTGCCTCTGGCGCGTGTTTAGTGACCTCTACGAACGATGTGTCACACTCTATGAGTTGCCAGTGCCACGGCGGCAACAGTTTCGCTGGAGCCATAGGACATTGTTCAAGCAGCGGAACACCCATTTCCTTACTAAGATTCCTCACACGCAAAGAGAACGGCTTTCTCGCTGCAGGTCGATTATGGAAAAGTGTGGCAGCGGTCACGTCATTTATAGTTGAATAAGAGGGATGTTCAATGTTTGCTTGTACTTTCAGAAAATATGTAAAACTGCTGTATGACCGCTGCAGATGAAGTGACCACTGATTTGACTCTACGTAGAGGCTCTGGATTGGACTTGTCCTGAAAGCACCGGTCGCAAGGCGGATACCCAGATGGTGAACGGGGTCTAGTATTTTTAATGCACTTGGCGTTGCGGAATTATACACTATAGCTCCGTAATCGAGGCGTGAGCGGACAAGACTTTTATAGAGGTTAAGCAGACACTTTAGATCACTACCCCAAGTCGTACGCGACAGAAGCTTTAAAAGGTTCATTGTCTTCAGGCATTTTGCCCTCAGATACTTAATATGAGGAATAAATGTAAGCTTCGAATCTAAAATAATGCCTAGAAACTTATGCTCGCTGCTCACAGAGAGCGCAGCATCTCCTTTGATTTCTATACTGGGACAGGCGTTATGCCTGCTTTGTTTGTAAAGAGTACGCAAGTGCTCTTCTGGGCGTTTACTGTTAAAACCGTTCTCATCTGCCCATTGGGACAATCTGTTTATTCCCAGCTGCACTTGTCGTTCGCAGATGGACAATATTGCATGACTTGAAGGCTATCTGCACATCATCGACATAAACAGAACTAAAACATAGTGCGCGGGATGACTGTGTGCAGGGAACTCATTTTTACAATAAATAGTGTGCAACTAAGCACGCCCCCTTGTGGCACACCGGTCTCTTGGGTGAATGACTTAGAAGAAGCGTTACCCACTCTTACGCGGAATGTGCGATTAGATAGGTAACTTTCGATTGTGTTTGACATGTTGCCACGGACACCCATCGCAGAGAGATCTCGGAGAATGCCGTAGCGCCATGTGTCGTAAGCTTTTTCTAGGTCGAGGAACACTGAAAGACAGAACTGCTTATGTATAAAAGCGTCTCTGATATAAGACTCAATGCGAACAAGGTGGTCTGTTGTGGACATACCTTCCCTGAAACCACATTGGAAGGGGTCTAGTAATTTGTTATTTTCAAGGAAACAGATTAGGCGCCTGTTGATCATTTTTTCAAATAGTTTGCACAGACAGCTTGTTAGCGCTATTGGCCTGTAGCTGCTGGCTAGGGACGGGTCTTTGCCTTGTTTAAGCACGGGATATATCCATGCGCCCACATGACATTGAAAAGATACAGGAGTGTTTTCAGCGCTTCAGGATTCAGGTACTTAATCATTTCATATATGACACGATCACCGCCTGGCGCCGAGTTATTGCAGCAAGCGAGGGATGCTTTGAGTTCAGTTAAAGTAAATGGATAGTTGTAGGCCTCACTCGATGAACCTTTACGTTTTAGGGCCTGTCGCTCATCGCGTTCTTTAACTCTCAGAAATGCTTGTGTGTAGTGGGACGCACTGGAGATATATTGAAAGTGTTCGCCTAGACAACCAGCCTGATCTTCAAGGCTCTCTCCTTGAGTACTTACTAAGTGGAGTGGGTGTACCTCCCGGCCTTTTAATTTATTTACTCGATTCCACACTTTCGTCTCATCCGTGTAAGAATTTATACTGGAGATGTACTTCTCCCAACTCTCCCTTTTAGCACGTCGACGTGTTCTTCTAGCCTGGGACTTTATTTGTTTGAAACTAATCAAGGTTTCGGCGGTTGGAGAGTCGCGAAGTCGTCCCCAAGCTTTGTTTTGATTTTTCCGTGCTTCCTTGCATTCTTCGTTCCACCACGGGATACGACGTTTATTAGCCAGTCCGTTAGTTTGACGGATGCATGTTGTGGCAGTCTCAATTATAAAGCCCGTTATATATGCTACAGCATCGTCTATATTTAAAGAGGCAATATCATCCCTGCTTAAATATGTTTGTTCTTGGAAACGTTCCCAGTTAGCCGAGTCAACCTTCCATCGGGGAATGTGTGGGGAACATAGATCTTGTTTTGTCAGTTTTAACATGATTGGGAAGTGGTCGCTCCCAAAAGGGTTCTTCACAACTGACCACTCCAGGTACGGAATCAGTGTACTCGACACGATACTTAAATCTATGGAGGAGTATGTGTTGTGCGCCATGCTGTAGTAAGTTGGCTCTGTCTTATTAAGTAAACATAATGCTCCTGAAGAAAAGAGAAAGTTTTCAATCAGGCGCCCTCTCGCATCGCAACGAGAATCTCCCCACAATGTGTTATGTGCGTTTAAATCTCCGACAACTATGTATGGTGCCGGAAGTTGATCTATGTAGTTCTGAAATTCAGTTTTATTAAGATGATAATTAGGAGGGATGTATATAGAGCTAACAGTGACTAGCCTGTCAAACAATACCCCTCGGACAGCAACTGCCTCTAGGGGCGTACGAAGTTTCAGTTCTCGACAGGCAACACCTCTGTCGACTACGATAGCAACACCGCCGGATGACACGAAGGTGTCATCGCGGTCTTTGCGAAAGATGGCGTATTGCCGGAGAAGGGGGAATAGGCCTGTAACTGCTGGCCAGAGACGGGTCATGCCCTCTTTGAGAATTGGGATTATGATTGATTCTTTCCAAGAGGAAGGGATGTACCCGGCAGACCACATGGCGTTAAAAAGTTATAATAGTGTTTTCTGGGTTTCAGAGTTTGTTTTATCATGTCAAAGTATGCGGTCGGTTCCTGGAGCCGAATTATTGCAGCAGTTTAGTGAAGCTTGAAATTCCGCCATGTTGAATGTATGATTGTATGGTTCAGTCTGCTTTTTTGAACCCGAGGCACTCGTTCTGCTTGTCGCTGATAGCTCAAGAATGTGTCAGAGTAGTGCGAAGAATTAGAAATGTATTCAAAGTGTGCTCCTAAAGTATCAGCTTGTTCTTTGAACGTGTCTCGCTCGGTACTGACCAAAGGCAGAGGCTGAGATTGCCGGCCTTTTTTTTTTTTTTTACTCTGTTCAAAGCTTTCCTCTCGTCTCTGTAAGAATTTGTACTAGAAATGTATTTATGCCAGCTGTTTCTTTTAACACGGCGGCGTGTTCGTCTACCCTGAGCTTTATTTCCTTGAAGATGATGAGGTTTTCTGTTGTTGTTGAAGACGACTCCAAGGCTTAATTTGCTTCCTTCGCGCTTCCCTACAATAGCCATTCCACCAGGGAACACGACGTTTTGAAGGCGACCCATTTGTTTCCGGGATACACATTGACGCTGCATCGACTAGAAATGCTGTTACGTATGCCACTGCGTCATCAATATTGAGTCTACAGATATCATCCCAGGTCAAGTACGTGAGCTCTCTGTATCGCTTCCAGTCGGCTGAGTCTACCTTCCACCTGGGAGCATGTGGAGTGTTTTCATCTTATTTTGCACAGTTTAAAACAATGGGAAAGTGGTCGCTCCCATATGGGTTCCTAATAACACTCAACTCCAGATAGGGAATAAGAGTACATGACACTATGGTAAGATCTATCGAGGAAAATGTTTGGTCCGCAAGACTGTAGAATGTAGGTCTAAGGTTCCTTCTTGTTAAGTATATAAGCAGGCACCCGAGGAAAACAGGGAATATTCTATTAGGCGCCCTCTCGCATCACAACTATAATAGCCCCAAACGGTAATATTTTTATTCATTTATTTATTTTATTTATTTATTTCAATACCCTAAAGGCCCTAGTGCTCATTACATACGGGGGGACTTCAGGTGAGTACATAAATTTAATGTATAAACAATATAAATATGTGTGTTGAAGTCTCCTGCAACTATATAGGGTTCAGGAAGTTCATTGATAAAGCTCTGAAGGTTTGTTTTCAATAGTTGAGAACCAGAAGGAATATATATAAGGAACTAATTGTAACTAATTTGTTAAATATCACAGCTCTAACTGGGACTGCCTCAAGGGGCGTTTGCAGCTGTAATTGCTGAGCGGCAACTCCCTTATGTACTATAACTGCTACACCGCCGGACGATGCGGCAGCATCGTAGCGGTCTTTGCGGTAAATGGCATATTTCCGGAGAAAATCGGTATGTCTAGATTTAGGGTGTGTCTCTTGGACACACAGCACCTTTGGGTTAAACTTATGTAGTAGTTCTTTAACGTCATCAAGGTTCCGCAAAGAAAGACCTCTGACATTCCATTGTAATAATTCAGTATCCATGTCTACAAAAAAGGGGGTTTGTGCTGTGTGTCTAAGAAGATTGCTTAGCTTACAGAGCCCTTCCCGGGCGCCGTAATGCGGGGTTTGTCTTTCTTGCCGCGGTCCTGAGACTCGCGGCGGTCCTTCGGCGCTGGCTGCGCCGTCTGGATCGGAATAGTGTCCATTGCCTCTTGAGAGGTGCTGGACGTCCGCTCTTGTGAGCGGTGTGGTCGTCGTGAAGACCTCACCTCAAGAGACGAAGCCTTAGAGCCTACCAACCCGGAGGTCGATGGGCCTTGCATTAGGGACGGCGAAGCAGTGCTGGCTGCTTTCACCAGGGGGGCTGGTGGCACTTCTGCGGCCGCACTCTTTGTGGACCAGGTAGATGCCGGAGTCTGCTGCGGCGCTGCCCCCTTGCGCACCGCATCAGCATACCTTGCAGTATGAAGAAATGATACACGCTTTCGCGCTTCCTGGAATAAAATGTTTTCCTTTACTTTGAGGGTGATTATATCTTTTTCTTTCTGCCACGTAGGGCACGTTCTAGGGTAAGCTGCATGTCCACCGGCAGAGTTCGAACACTAGAGTGCGCCATCACAGTCATCTGAGGGGTGATCGTGGTCGCTGCACTTCACACAGGTTTGTCGGCCTCAGCAGCGTGAACCATGGCCATACCTCTGACGCTTGAAACATCTTCGAGGATTCGGTATGTATGGTCGGACTCGGACTTTCGTGTTTCCAGTTTCTAACGTTTCTGGCAGCACACTGGACGCAAAGGTGACGATCAGATGTTTAGATGGAATTTCCTTGTTTTCCCGTTTGATTATTCTTCTCTTCACTATGGTAACATTCTGCTCCTTCCAGCCCTCTAGGAGCTCTTCCTCGGTCAGGTACAGCAGATCATCGTCGGAAATCACTCCTCTGCTTGTGTTCATGGATCGCTGTGGAGTCACTGTGAGGTTCACACCACCGAGTGAGACCAGATTTGGGAGTTTGTCATGTTGTTGTTTGTCGCAGACCTCGAGAAGGAGGTCACTGCTCGCCATCTTTGTAACTTTGCTGCCGGGACCAATTGTATCGGTGAGATTTTTCGCAACAGTGAAAGGTGAAATCATTCTTACGGTCTTTCCATGGTTTTCACTATGAATGACATGTAATCGTGGGAAGGTTTCTTTGCGTTGAAAGAAGAATTGAGCTGTTTCTTCGGTGCGCCCTCTTTTTGAGAGAGGACGATGAGGTAGTTTAGGGAATGATGCTAATGCCATCCAGGTTTATTGATATCGGCAGCCATGGTAGCCGCCCACCACGGATCCCAACAAGGGGACGGTACAAGGTTTGAAGATTACCTGCACACGCCAGCTATACACCGCCACTATAACCTAATATATATATATATATATATATATATATATATATATATATCCAAGGTAGGATATAATACACAAGATTAACCCTTGCCGCCCAGAAATTCGGAAGCGAGAAGAAGTGACTAGAAGATAGGAAAGATCGAAAAGTGAGAGGGAAAGATAGAAGACTGAAGAGGGGGACAGGAAAAGGCGACTGCCGATTTCCTCCAGATGGGTCAGTCTGGAGGTGCCGTCTATGTGAACAGAGGCCGAAGAGGTGTGTTGCCTCTGCCGGGAGGCCTTAAAGGTTCACACACCCGGCATCGACTCAACCCCCAGGATCCCCCTTTCCCCACACACGGCTCAGCCGCGCACGGCTACACGCGGGAGGGTCCAACCCTCGTGTGCTCGGGTACGTGGTGTCGCAACACACCAAACGCCTGCTTACGCAGACGCCCCTGCGGGGCAGAGTGCTGAAAGAGCTGTAGACGACAGCGACTTCACATTAGATAAAACTGGAGCACATTGTGAGCGTAACCACTGGTGCGATTGGAATTTTGTTCTACCCTAATTAAAAGTATATTCACTGAAACGAACAACTGCGCCGCCGCGCAGCGCGCTGTGAGCGGCAGCGTCGGGTTCTCCCCTAGCGGCGAGCGTGCAGCCACTTCCGCCAGTGGAAACGCAATATGCCATGGAGGAATGAAAAAGTCAACGTAGAATCTCATTTGGGAGTTATCCTCAAGATGCATAAGCATTTTGTAGTAACGACGTGGTGTTCAGTGGTCTTACGCTGGAGTGTTTCGTTTAATTGCCAGAACGACTGCAAAAGAATCGTGAAACAGAGAAGCGCGGTTGGAACACCGAACTGTTAAGTGAGACCTGCATGAAACGACGTAGAAGAGGCGAGTAGCAGCAATTTTCCCTCGTGTTATAGATAGCCCGCAGCGGATGTGGACGTGGGGTGAAATCACGAGGGATAATGTGGCTCAGTGGCTAAGGCGTTGTGCTGCTGAGCACGAGGTCGCGGGATCGAGTCCCGACCACGGCGGCCGCATTTCGATGGAGGCAAAATGCTAAAACGCCCGTGTGCTTGCGTTGTAGAGCACGTTAAAGAACCCCATGTGGTCAAAATTAATCCCGAGCCCTTCACTACTGCGTGCCTCATAATCAGAACTGGTTTTGGCACGTAAAACCCCAGAAAGAAGATGAAATGACGAGGGAGGTGTAGGAAATTAATGTCATGTATGCAACATTCGTTTATGTGCACTGTCTCTCGTTGGTTGGTTCTACTACAAGAGGCGGCGCCAGGTGCGCTGATGACGTTCTTATCAGTGTAAACCGTTATCGTTCTTTAGCGCGTTATTCACCCGCGTCGAACCATTATGAACCGTGATCAACCGTGCTCCGGCGGCGGCTACGTCTGGCGTGGCGGTGCAGGCCGTATCTTGAAAGCGATCTGCGAAACGGGCAGAGTGCGGCATGTGCTCAGAGCTCCGTGAGCGCTGTGTTCTCGCCGCCTCGTTCGTGTTGAAGTGACAGGCGGCGCGAAGGCATACGGTCGCTCACTGCTGCGGGCTCTATCTTAAAGGCGATCGTCTTACGGGAGGGACGGATAGATTTCTCGTTGGGTAAGCATGGAAATGCTTGCGCATTTGTAAGCTGAGGAGACGCCTGACGTCATTCTTTGTGAAGCTCAGTGACGCGGGAAGTTGACGTTACTCCGCCATCTTGTCGGGGCAGATTCTCTTGTCTCGTTCATATTTCTCGCCTTCGGTGCGAAGCCACGCCGGGCTGCGCGCAACTGCTCGGACGCGCGCGCTCCACAGTGATCCTAAACCGAAAGGATCTAATCGCGATGTGCAAACGTATTACCGTTGCCGAAGTCATGTCGAAAAAAGTTCATAATGAGCTTCGCAAATTAGATCGTGAGGTTGGATCCAGTGCTTCAGCCAGCTTTTATGAAAATAAAGATGCTTTATCGGCCCAGCCAGCTCCACTGTTCTCAGCAACCGCAAGTACCCGCAGCTGCGCAGTTCATGCGTCCATTCAAAATGTTCACCTTTATCGATCAGTTTTATCACTACCTTGCGTTTCTCTGCTTGGACTTCCTGGGGCTCTAACACGGACTTGCGAGCTAGATGCGAGGCGATACGAAAAAATTCTACGCATTATTACTGCACTGCAACAAATCGCTGGAGACACGGCATTCCATCGGGATTTTTCGAGCGCGAACAAGAATGCTCGCTGTGTCTTGAGGAATCGTCACGCTTTATTGACCAAATTTAAAGGGACCATGAAACAATTTTGACGCTTTTGTACAAACGTACTGAGTCGTTAGAGTAGGTCCTTCTGATCATTAATTGACGCATCTAATCGCTCCACGTAAAACGTGTGATTTATTATAAGGTTTTAAAAATCTACATCGCTACCGATTGCAGCACGCCAAGCGGCTGAGTTTTGTGCCCAGATGACGCGATTTGCCCAGAATATGTCACTAGGCCAGCTATCCGATTGGCTGCCCAGGGCGCGTCATCGATAATTTTTCCAACATTATGGTGAACAAATGTTCGTAATAGATTAGATGTTAGTTAATTTGTTTCTATAAAAAGAAAGTAACAGAAAGAGAATGCACAAGAACATGTATCACTACACAAAAAGCACTTCGGGCCCACAGCAAGTGTCGTCTGCTTGTGTTACAATGCGCTCCGTGTTGACGAGAGCTGCGCGGTAAGTGTTGGTCTAGTTCTTTCTTTTCGCAAACACCATTGTTCGCCCTTGCGTAGTGGGCTGCAACCGTAGCGATCGGCGACATGTCAAGCTGCGACGCTGCAAGGCAGCAGACGAGCGGAGTGGCTGCAGCGCATCTGACTGACGGTATCCAAACGGTGCCAGCATCTACGTGCTTGCGGCCGTCACTTCACGTCGAAGGATTGCCACAATAGAATTTAGCTTGTCCGGTATTCAGGTGAACGCAAGCGTAAATGTACTGGCCGTTTTACCACGTTTTACGTGATGAACGGAGGGGCAAACGTGAACCGCTTGCACGGTGCAGCCACCTGGCGGCACAAAGCTCAACCAAACACACAGCTAATATAGCAGTAACCAAGTTTTTTCTACTTTTCTGCTGGCTCAAATTTTTGGCAGGAGCGTAATCTTGAATACGTTGTATTTTTATATGTTTCAAAAGCTTTACACTTGTTAACAAGAATATTAGATCTGTATTTGGCTGTTTAAGCTCTGCGCTACCAGATGGCTGGACCGTGCATGCCGATCAGGCCGCTCACGTACGTCTACGAAGCTCCTTCATCACAGCGGTATGGAAGGGCTTTAATTTACGCCTCTGGCTTTCCGTCAAAACACCCAGCCCGCCTGTGGTTACCGCAATACATAGTTTGCACGTGCGTCATTTCCGCACCGGTCCGCGAGCCTGTCCGCCATCTTTAGGCACCTGCGGGCCTGCGGAAGCGTGCTGGGGCAGGCTGTGCGCGCTGACGCGTTGTTGATCCGAAGTTCCTTCTCGCGTCGTGATCATGCCAATCTGCGCGATTTTCGGTTGCCGCACAAGAAGTACCACTGCCGCTAAGCCGAGCTACGCAGAACCGGGCGTAGGTCCACACCAAACGTAAGAACATGGCAGTGCGAACGCACAAGAATGCTGTCGGAGAAACGTCGGTGCCTGTGGCTTTCCCGGATAAATCGGAAGGACCTGAACAACGTGCGTGTCGTCACTTTGTTTCGGGCGAGTATATAACACGCCAAAACACTGCACATCACGCATGATCGTAAAAGGGCGGCAGCGAAAGCCCCGTACTGGTTGGTGACCGCCCGCTCCCACACGCATAGTCGTCTTTACCGCTCTGAAAAACGCCCGTGTACTTGTGTTGTAGTGCACGTTAAGGAACTCTGGGCGGTAAAAATTATCCCGGAACCCTCCACTGCCGCGTGTTTCACAATTAGATCGTGATTTTAGCACGTAAACCCCCCCCCCCTTTTTTTAACGGCCTACAAACTGCCTCGCATCGTCATTTCTTGGTATGTGTGCTTCGCTTAGCGATATGCTAAGCAATATTTGAATGTCTGCATGCTTTTATTATGGTGGGCTACTTCTATTTAACGCAACAAAATTCACATGCACAGACATGCACCTAACTCTAAACCAATTGGTCTAAACCAATTGTGCGAGTTTTAAAACTCGCACAAAGAAACGGACACACGTTTTGAAGATTGGGGAAAAAGTGCATATAGGTGAACATTTGTGGCAAGAAAGCTGTCCCTGAATGGAGCAGCACAAAAAATACTTAGCTTTCTCTGCCGCACGCCAAGGAAGATATGCTTTCATTGACTCACCTCGCCAAGGACCATGGGAAGACCCGACGACAAGCGCTTCGCTGCAACGTTCCTCATCCAACCGCTCGTGAAGTAATTGTGCGCCTTCAGCGATTTGTAAGCCTTTATTTCGTTCAGCGTGACGTAGCTCGTGGACAGGACAAGATAATTAATAATATCCACGTACGTCGTGGCCGGGTGCAGCTAGTATGGGTCTACGCCGTCGCACATTCTGACCTTTTCTTTGTACCGAGCCCGCGTCGGCCCTACAAGCTCGTCCATGTAGAAAGGGCAAAATTCAGGGCTCCTGACTTTTGCCATCGCAAAGCTTTCACGATAGCAAACACGCGGCGCTAACACGTAGAAACGAACGCCGAACACAAACGCAGCGGGCCAGCGGCTAGTAGCGAGGTGCCTAGCGATGGCGGACGGTCGGGGCAGGCGGCGGATATGACGTTACGTGCAAACTATGTATACTGGACACGCTCGGCGCTGCGACAGAACGCTCGCAACGCACGCTGCTTGATCGCTCTCGCAGGGGATCGACGGCCGGGCGGCTAGCGGAGAGGTTGGAGAGCCTTCGCGCGCTGGCTCCAAGACAACCGGAAGTAGACGACAACGTACGTCACAACATTACGTAAAGCCAGCGAAGGCGGATCTTAGCCCCGATCACTCGGCGAACGAGTTGAGGAGGAAATGCATGGCTAGGGAGGAGGGCAACTTGTAATCGTCCGCAACTCTCTTAATATGAGACGCTTCTCTTAAATTGTGACGCGAATGTTTTACTGTAGCTGTATCCTACACGTCTACAAAATTTGTCCGAACCCTTTCAGGGACCCTTTAAGGTGGCCGCGCATTACTACCGCAGCGCGCCGGCGAGGAGGCAGAACAGAGCGTCGTTTCTGACACAGCTAGATACAGTGACTGTGGCCTGATATGCATTCTTCCCACGGTAAGTGATGCTTCACGGAACCGAAGTTCTGTGGTAGCCGGCGCACGGTACCGAACAGTACGTGCGTAGACCCGGCCTACGTGCGACCGTGAATGAGCCCCTAGATGTGCTCGCAGCCGTACGTTTTGTGGAGCCTTACTCCATCTTGCAGCGCATCCGATAACCTTTACTTCCCTGCGCTTACAGATAACAAAACGGTACAGGTGGGTAAGCAGGCCTGAAGCTTGTGAAAATGCCGATGTCGAGGGCAGTAAAATGGAGCCCATATTCTGCGAGAAACTGTACAGGCGCGTGCACTGAGGTACAGCTGTGCAGGTGTGTATGACCCTCCAATGCGCTCTACTGTAGCGAGTTCATGCTATCGCGAGTACTATGAGAAACACGCACCAGTTGAGCAACGTGTGTTTTAACGTGCCCAAAACCAAGTTGTTTCTGAACACGAGGTTCTCAAGCCAGGGCAATGCATTCTTGAATAGCGTTCCACGTGCCGCAAATGCATTGTGCGCCGTAAAAAGCAGGAACACTGCACGACTGTCACTGACCTGCAACGCGTTCATTGTACAGATTATGAAATATCGTGGTTTCGGTCTGCGATGGCCCGTAAGCATGGTTCCCCCGAAAGGGGCACAGTCTCCGTGCGTTAGTTTTATCGGCTACATAAACATGGGCACATTCGTTTACTAACTGAATTAACAAGCGTGGTGTCAGCGCGCACAAGCAAACACTCGATGACCGCAGACAACCACTGTCGAAATGCTGGCGTGCACAAGTGCGGCCGCCGCAGCGAGCGTTGGTTCGTGCGGTCTATCGCTTCAACGGAAACTGAGCGGCGAAAGCACAACGCGTACAAAGGTCAGAGCCATGTGGTGATCGCTTTCAAGATACGGTGCGCGTGACAGCCCGCACCGACGCTAAGTACAAGTTCTCAGTTGTTGGCAGAGTAGAAGTTGCCCCCTCCCTCGCTGCCTTCCCACTATCCTCCTTTCGCGTGGGAGACTGAGTCGCCAGTTCCCCTTGCGCCCGGTTGCCAGATACTCATTTGGGCCGGTATTTTGTAGCGATGCCTTTTCGCGCTTTTTGCGCTTGGTCAGTGGTCAGAGCGACGGTCCGCTCACGTTATCAACGGGATCAGCCGGCCGTGACCGGTGGATGATACGACTAGTATAGAATAAATCATAACGCATCGCTACAAAATACCGACCTTCGTTCCGCAACACAGCGTCGTCCCTCCCCCCCCCCCCCCGCCCTCCCTTTCGTACTCCCACGGCTTTCGTCCGACGGAAGAAGTGGCGTTTGCTCTCCGCCGTGCGCTCGCTCTCCGTGAAAGCGCCTCCCCCGCGCGCTTTCACTCGCGCATACAGCGCGCGGCGACAAATTTATCGCCCTTGGGCTTTATACGCAACCTCACGGCGGCGACGGCGACGCCGACGGTAGAAATCCGCTTGAAGTGTCCATATAATTACTATCGCAATAAAAGTCGCCATTGTGCCCCTAGAATATTGCCGGTATTGCGTAAAGTACCACGTGACTTCCTTCGCACTTTTTTTTCTAGCGCGCGCACTGGGTAGGCCTTCCGAGTTTTTTTTTCCTTCCTCCATGCGCCACGCTTTTCATAACTACCCATTTTAGCCACCCTACCGTGTTGCATGAGGGTAACGAGCAGCAAACGTCAAAATATCTCTTTGTTGCTTTGTTGGGACAAGAATAGTGTTTTGTCGAAGCCTGTCTACGATATATTAATTGCTTGCTCGTCTCTATAACATATGTCCGTTGGAGACGGGTTGGTATAGGAACCTTCACACATTCCAGCACCGGTTTACGAATGCTTTCATCCGGTTCCCAACTGGGTACGGAGAAGAGTGGTGGCTCATTCGCTTACACTCGACGTGATTGGAATCAGCCTCAACCCACTGGCAGGTGTTGCGCAACCGCACCCGTAAGTAACACGTGCGCAGCTAACGCAATGTCCAGTCGGTTTGTAAAAAGGTTTTCCTTGTACGACGACGTCTGGTGCTGTCACCACATCCGCACGAAAATAGTTTATCACGCTGCCGCACCCACTACAGTCGAATCTTACACAATAGACTCACACACACGCGCATTGCATAGAACGGTGTCATCGCAAATTTCGCGTCCGTTCATGCCGCTCGCCCTACAGTAGTGTAACGACTCGGTGTTTCTTTACGGTCACATAGATATCGGAGTGGTGAGTGCTGCTAAATAGCGGCGCCAAAACAAAACTGAAGCGCATATAAGTGCGAAGTTTGCAACACTTCGCACGCTTCTTAGCTCGTTTCATGCGGTGCACCACTGCCGCCTCCAAGATACAACAGTCAATATGTGTGTTTTCCACATGCTTTTGACGTGTATGCTAGCTTTTCCTGCATCATGCCCGCTTTCGCTTGTTTCGGCGGAAGACCTGAAGCTGGAAGCTCGTCTCCCACCTGTGAGTAAGGCTCATCACTCACAACTAGCAAATGTTTTTTTTTTTCTTTTTCGGACATTCTGTATTCACAGGTTAGTTTCTATTTGACCCGGTGCCATTAAGTTCTAGTGGCGAGTAACACAACTGCGCAGGCTACAACCCGATGAAAAACAGTATTACAAACACAACGAGTTGAGCATTCGGCACATGTTTCGAAAGAAGCATATTCTCCAGCTTTTTTGGCCTCTACGGGCACCCTTTCGGTGCAAAATTTATTGTTTTAACGGCGGGAGAGCTTCATTACTCTTAGCTCGGTTGCGGCTTGACATTCATTATTATGATTTCTTGAGAAGCTTAATTAGGACCGCATGTCTGGAGCAGGCAATCTTTAACATTAGCGACCACATACATATAGCATGTACTGTTTAAGAAGCCTTGTTGCCACTATTTACTTGAACACTGAAGTATTTTAAATAAGGGCCCCATTCGCCTGTACAGTAATATCACTGAAGCGCTCGCAAGTAATTTACAAGGTTCCTATACACCTCACCCCGCTGGTACCATGCAGCAAGTTCACTCTGCTTGTGAACTTGCTCCACACTGGACTTCCTTTATTAAAGGCCACGAGAGCTTTTGTAAATCAAGCTAAGAGTCCGATAATCAGCAGTCTTTTTTCCCCTTAGAGTCAGGAAGATCCGAACAAACGGTACGCCACAAATGGTGGGCATGCATGTGCTATATCAGCCATCGGGGACGTTTGTTCACAATATCACTCAAGCTGTAACTTCTAGTACGCTGAAGTTTTATTTGTCATCCAATAGCGACGTTCAAAAGGAAAACAGAGGGTACCATACACTTGATTGTCATCTTTTAGCGCTGAGACGGGGTTGTCTGTGCTCTTTTTAATGCCAGCGGTGCGTGAGTCGTGAGTGGTCCGCGACAAGTAGCGAAAGACGCTGAACGCGCTGCACTGTTGGAAGAAGAAATGGGGTTGAAGGCGGCGGCCCCACAGGCAGAAAAAGATGCTCTATGGTAGCCATTTCATGCTTACATCTACTCTCGATTACGGGAGAGTTTTGCAACGCCAATAGCTACGGTGGGTGAAAATGACAACAATAACAATTACAAGATTACAATAACAATTGCAAGGAAAAGGAGGCTAGAAGATATTCCTGCGAAGCCTAATAGCGAGAAGTTGAGCGGGGCTTGCTGTGTAAGGCTTGGAGCCGACAATTCATAATACGTTGGAGGGAAGCAATCAGATATCAAAGAGAAGTAAACCTAGCCGGAGCTGCAAATGGCTTGATGTTGTTGGGAGATAAAGCAATTTTGAAGTCTAGCATGCAGTCAGCTATTACTCCACAAGGGTAACAGATGCCTAAGAAAGGCCCTATTCTTTGGGTAGATCTAATGTGGCCTAAATGTCTAGAAGTCAAAAAGCTATATTATTATTTTCAATGAAAGGAACAGCCTTACTCAATAAAACCATAAGCTCCATAACTCCCACATCCTATAATCTCATATGAAACATATAGGATCTCGTATAAAAACTAATTTCTTTCGTATGCCGCATGATGTTATTGGATATTGGGGTTATGGGAAATATGCAAATTCTTTTAGTAGGAAGATGCAAATACATAGTACATGCAGGGCCTCAGACCTCGGATAAGATTTAAGAAGGTCATATCCTAGTATACATGAGTAGTAGACTGCATATGCAGTTAGGATGTTCTCAGAATCATGCAGAAAATATATTTTCGGGTAGTTTGCGCGAACATGAATAAGCGGGACATATAGTGCGAGATCAGATAATTGTCAAGGAGCACGAGCGAAAACAATCTAAGTAATATTTTCAAACATATAGAAAGGTTATTGCGGTTCCAGCACATGGTATATAACAGTGAAGAGATGAAGTATGCGTGACAAGGTATTCTCCTAAGTCACTGAGGGAAAGCATTCCGTAGCTTCGTAGCCAAAAGCACGAACGAAAGTACACAGTAGTTTCTTCACATGCGCGCAACATTGTATTGGATCACATGGGAAACCTAACCGCAGTGCAGTGTATCGTGTTCTTTAGCATTGTAAATGAAGTGATGCTCTCTAACTTTTTTACGGTTCAACGATATTGTAGTGCGAACTCATCAAGTACTTTGGATATCCTTGCGAGACCACCTACGCGACCACAGAGGACGGCTACATACTCGAGGTGTTTCGAATTGCACACGGAATACAGGGCAATGCGTCAGGTACCGCAGGTCAGAAAAACAACCAATCGCGTCGCCCGCCTGTGCTCTTGGTGCCCTCTCTGCTGGCGGCTGTGGACGTGTATTTCTTCAATTTGCCAAGCCAGAGCCCAGGTATGTAGCATCGACAACATACACTTGTATGAGCGACTGAAATCCATGCGTTCCATAACATTCTTAAGATAACTTATGTCGCATTTCCAAAGGACGTAGAGCAATTAAAACTGCATCAAGGTTTGTGCACTTCAATGGGCAACCGAAATCTATGCCGTATTTATTTTCTTGGTCATTTCCACTTGTTTCATATTGTAATGCATTCAAGAAAAGAAGATTCCTAAGAAAAGTCACGCTTGCCTTCGGCAGGGCGAAACGCCATTAAAAGTACTTTAGCCGTCAACCTCTATACAAGAGCACTCATGTTTATTCACTTTTTTGTGTAGCGTTTTCGTTCGTTCATTCGTTCGTTCGTTCATTCGTTCACTCTTACATTCTTATTTCCCGCGGCCCCTTTGTGGCGTCATAGCAAGGACAACGCACATGTAGAGAAACAAAATTGAATAATTGAAATATTCCGCGCATGAAAAATAGTGCAGGAACCATCGATGATGAATGTCAGTGTAAGCGAATAGCCCGTATAAGTGAAAGAAGGAATGAACGAATGAGCGAGTGAGTGAGCAACAAGATGCTTGAAGGTATCAGTACGTGCAAACACTGGCATGTAGTTAAGCCGTTTTCAATTATTAAACTACCAGGAGGCATAAGTTAAGAACTTCTCACTTGAAAAGTTATTTTTGTCGTCTGTCTAACGCAATTTTACATCTGCGAACCTCGTGTCACCCAGACGACAAGAGCCACTTTTCATGAAATGCGCAAAGTTTATTGACTGAGCAGCGTGGCAGCTTCACCAACGCGGATGTTAGCAAGCAACGCTGCAGCTGCTGGCTTTCAAAGAATTGGTCATAGAGCATAAATTTATAGTACGGGAGTGCCCCCTATATTCTCGAAACATCCAAAGCGACAGAATAAGATACACGAGTTCACACATTTATCGTGCTATCTTTTCCCGCAGGCTTTCTCTTCGCCGACAATGGTTTTGATGTTTGGGCCATGAGCATGAGAGAAAACAAGCCTTACGTAAGCCACAAGACACTTTCGCCAGATGAGCCGGAGTACTGGCAGTTCAGGTAATCAGCGCATTCTGCTTTTACGTTCCTTGGTTTGCGTTGCTCTTGGATGTCTCTCAGTCAGGATTATACACGCAATGCCATAAATACGGCGTCATGCTGCATGTTTTAACTGCCCTTGGCCGTGTGCCAAACAGTGAATTACACAGGAATCGTGAAATAGACGTTGGTGTCAAGGAGATGCTTTAATTCTGCATGTTGTGCGTATTTTATGTGTCTGTCGTATGTATTCCGGGTATTATTTTATATATAATCTCACTCACCTGCAGAAGCCTGCTGGGCATGCCGCCAGGAAAACACCTTCACTTTTCAATTAAGAGCCAGTTTCTCTCGCATTTCCTTAAAAGAAGGTTTTCGTTGTGCACAGTAACTGGATCTTTTGCATGCAGCTTCTCGATAGCACAACTGTATATCACTGCATATGCTTTAAGAGTGCTGCTTTTTGGGAGAGTTGGTAATTCATTTAATGCTGGGTTGTGCTTTGAGGAGAAGGACATGGTGTCACACATTAACAGCACATTGGAATGTCGTTTTAGAAAGCGCTCTCAAAGTCTCTGGTGGTCGTGTGAAACGAAAACGGAAGCTGTATTACGGAAACAAATTACTCTCGTAGGAATATTCTGGATTTGTTAGCACCATAGGAATGGGATATATTGTCATGTTAATTACATTGTTAACGGACATTTGAAACATCGAAGGAGTGCTCGCAAAGGACCAGTGAAGCGTGTCCTAGTGTGCCTCAGACCGCCCTTCTACTCCAAGCTCACCCCAATACAGTACCATTGCATAGCTTGAGACAAATATTATAAGTTGCACGGTACCGTCTTTCAAATTTTTCAATATTATCCAGAGCACGACTTAGCTACGCGCATATAGGAGAACTAGGTAAGGAATCGACTCATTATTATGCGGACAAATCCAGCGTTCAAGCGTGACAAACATGCTTTAACGCATAAACACGCTTGCACTACTGCGATAAGAGAGTCCAGATTCTGACGCATGCTTCTTCCTATACAGCAGTAATTAAGCCCACATAAATGTCTCTTTTAAATACCCTGCCTAGGAACCAGTTTAACAGTGATAAAAGAGGGCCTCCTTTCTATTCTAGGTTCAGTAGCGCGAGAACACGAAGAAGGAACACATCTTGAACACATGTTAAACTTCTTAAAATATATACACATTATGGAAAGAGATGCCGGGATTTTTACGTCCCCTTTCATTTTAATCAGTTGCCTCAGGAAATGTACTTTCATTCGGTAAAACAATTGAAATCTGCTCTGAACTCTTGGTTGCCTATCAGTGTATAATATTTGTGCTCAACTACTTTGTCCTGTAACTTCGCTTCTTGAGTATTATTACTTCTTGTGTTTTATTTGATTTCTTCATTTATTTAGATTATCTTTGATAATGTCTTACATCATCATTGTGTTATTTGAGTCACGTATGCTGTTCATATGCTGTACAATACTCTTTTTACTTTCTTTTTTCGTGTATGTGTATGTTCCGAGTAGAAACTATAGCGACTGCCGTGTCCCGCCCACAAGCGATTACGCTTCCGCGGGCATGAATACTACTTTGTATTTTACTTGGAATAAAATATGTATGTATGTATGTATGTATGTATGTATGTATGTATGTATGTATGTATGTATGTATGTATGTATGTATGTATGTATGTATGTATGTATGTATGTATGTATGTATGTATGTATGTATGTATGTATGTATGTATGTATGTATGTATGTGTGTGTGTGTGTGTGTGTGTGTGTGTGTGTGTGTGGTGTGCTTTTCTGCTTATTATATCAACAGTCATCATCATCATTAGTTTATTTGTAAGTGCACTGTAGGACGAAGGCCTCTCCCATCAGGTCAATTCTTGTTCTAGATGACTCCAAGTTGTGCCTGTAAATTTCATAATTTCATAAGCCCACCTAATTTATGCCATCCTCGACTGCGATTTCATTCCCGTTGTATCCCTTTTTATTGTTTCAGTTTCGTTTCTGTCAGTTTACACATCACCATCGTTATTCGAAAAACTGTCAGCCCTTCCACTGGGGTGGAGATGGAACACCAGCGAAGCTGTACTGGGGTGGGAATTATGTATTTCTAATTATGACTATTAATATGTGATGGTGTAATTGGTTATTTGAACTATTAAAGAATGAGAAATGTGTATGATCCGGTGGTTTTCATTTATTTAGTGACCATAAGGACCTTGACCTTATGGTCGCTACGGTACACCGCCATAGGTTGTACGGCAAAGGTTGGCACTTTCTTCATAAACACATCACCAACGCCGCGCGCGTTCGGTGCGAACGCGGGAAAAACGCCGCCGCCGTAGACAACAGTTCTGCGCGTTGCTGCTGCCCTCCCTCCCGTCTCCCCACGGCCTTTCGCGCGACGGAATAAGTCGCGTTTGCTCTACGCCGTCTAGAGCACTGCACGGGCCGAATTTCGCGGCCCGGGCCTGGCCCGGGCCCGTTTTTACATTGGGCGGCCCGCCCGAGCCCGATCAAAACTTTTATGGCGGGACCCGGGCCCGGCCCGGGCCCGGAAATAATCTACGTTACCCGCCCGGCCCGACCCGCCACCCGTTTACCTTAAGCCCGAGCCCGGCCCGAGCCCGGCCCGAAACTGGCCCGAACCCGGCCCGAGACCGAAAAATACATGTTTTTCAGAGTTGAGAAGCCCGAGAATAACTCGCAGAAAGCCCGAGCCCGGCCCGGGCCCGCGTCAAAAACCCGAGCCCGGCCCGGGCCCGGGTCAAAAAGCACACGCCGTGCCCGGCCCGAGCCCGTGAAAAAACTGCTCTACCCGGCCCGGCCCGGCCCGTGGGCCGGGCCGGGCCCGGGCTTTCGGGTAAGCCCGAGCCCGTGCAGTGCTCTAACGCCGTCCGTTCGCTCCCCGTGAAAGCGCACGTCCCTCACGGGCTTTCACTCGCACATTCAGCATACGGCCAATGCGAGTTTTTTATTGCGATAGCAGTAATATGGACACGCAAAGAGGATTTCTGCCGTCGGCGTCGCCGTTGTCGCCGTCGGCGTGAGGTTCCGTATGACGTCAACGGCGATGAAATTGTCGCCGCGCGCCGGACGCTGTATGTGCGAGTGAAAGGGCGCGAGGGAAGCGAGCTTTCACGGGGAGCGAACGCACGACGGAGAACAAACGCGCGTTCTGCGCCGTGCTACCTGAAGGGCTGCAGAATTAATCATCACTTTCCTCCTTTTACAATCACCATATATATAGAGCAAACGCGACTTCTTCCGTCGTGCGAAAGGCCGTGGGGGGACGGGAGGGGAGGTGACGTTTAGCTGCGGCACCAAATGCGTATTTATATAAAAACGTTGCGACGCGAGAAGGTGGTAAAGACTTCCGACGCTGCTCGACGAGTTTCCCGTTCTGATCTCGTCGAAAACCTCCGAGCCGCCCCCAGAGGCCCTGGCAACAGTCACCAACGCCACGCGCGTTCGGTGCGATCGCGGGCAAAACGGCGACAGCGTCGACAACAGTTTTGCGCGTTCCTGGTGCTGCTGCATGTCCAAGTGCTCCGGCACCGATTCGAGAGGTTTATGGTCGATCATGAATTCTTGTGCTCTTGTGTGCCGATTGAACGTTTCCTTTGTTTACTGCATATTATTCTCAGCTCTGCTCTTACAATTTGTTTGTTAAGTTCCTCAATCTTTTGTTGCAATTTCTCCCCATCGTTGCTGAACAGGACCACAATCATAAAAGCATTGTTGCTGAGATATTCGCCGTTGACCCTGGCTCCTAATCCTTCCTAGTGTATTAGCTTGAATACTTCCAAGCATTTTATGAATGACGCTGGAGAGATTGTCTTTTTGCCTGACCATTTTCTTGATGGGTACCAAGAGAAGGGAAGCGCAGTCGAGGATGGCAGAAAACTAGGTGGTCTGATGAAATTAGGAAACTTGCAGGCGCAAGTTGGGATCTGCTGGCGCAAGGCAGAGGTAATTGGAGATCCCAGGGAGAGGCCTTCGTCCTGCAGTGGACATAAAAAAAGACTGATGATGATGATGTCAATTTCTTGATATTTTTCCGCTTTTCTTGTACATAATAAAGTATCAATAGTCATTCCAGTATGAAACTTACAAGCGCCGGAACGACAATGTGAATGTGTCTTTCGTCGCAGTTTCGATGAAATGGGACGCTATGATGTTGCTGCCTGCATCGACCACGTTCTAAACGCCACTGGCGCCCCCAAGCTCACGGTCGTGGCATTCTCTCAGGGAACACTCACCAATTTCATACTGCATTCAACAAGGCCAGAGTACAGCAAAAAGGTGAGATGCTTGGCCTTCATTGCTTTTTGCAATAATGAAACGTTACAAGCTGAATCGCGAGCATTGTGATTACCGCTGTAATATTTTATTGCCGTGTGCAAATTCATAGCGCATCCTCCCTGCAGAGGATGCTGCTGTGATAGTAGTTTTGTATACGCACATGCCTCCAGGCCCTTGTGGTTCAAGGGCTCTGTTTAGGCAGTAGTGCTTCTGTCCGATTACTACATCTTAAATATTTTAAATATCGTGTCATTCTTTCTCAATGCATTCTTCATTTCATAGTACACCTCATTAGTCATTGCCATGATTTTAGTGCATGTATATTTTACGCATTTTACAGCGATTATTTTTAGGTCCCTTTACAGCCACACTTCATCTACTTCTCAGAATTCATCGCTCCACTGCACACTCACAAACACTGGCATGGCGCTCTTTGGCCATAACTGGCCCTTGCGCCATAAAACACCACACATCATCATCATTTATTGCCGTGTGTAGTCGAATGTAACTGCTTTCTAATAAAATTTCGCTGTACCTTTATCAACATAAACGGGAAAAGCTCGGAGTGAGTAAGTTGGTCGGACCGAAATCCAGTCGTTGGGTTAATGTCAATTCCAGTGATTCCAACACAGGGAGCGTGGGACTGGCTCGAGCCATTGCGACTCCGAGGGGTGCGTTGATTTCATCTTCATCTTTCCGGGGTTTTACGCGCCAAAACCAGTTCTGATTATGAGGCACGCTGTAGTGGAGGACTCCGGATTAATTTTGACCACCTGGGGTTCTTTAACGTGCACTACAACGCAAGCACACGGGCGTTTTTGCATTTCGCCTCCATCGAAATGCGGCCGCCGCGGCCGGGATTCGATCCCGCGAACTCGTGCTCAGCAGCGCAACGCCTTAGCTAACTGAGCCACCGCGTCGGGTGGTGCGTTAATTTGTTTGACCAGCATTGTGAAATGCATGACGAGATTCCCGACTTCTTGCTCAACCAGCCTAGGGAAACGTTTGTGTAAGCGAAACTTACATTATGCTCTTTAAGAGGACGTAAGGAGTGCCAACCCATTTGGGTCACTCTTCATGGTATATACCGAAAGCAGCATGGGAATATTTGAGAACGGTTTAGCTCGGAGTCAAGCAAAATTTTCGTGTGAAAATGTGTCTGAAACGTTCCAAATGCTTTCCTTGAGCAACTCTTGGATGTATCTGCATTCTAACCGATGGTGATGTTTTCTGCTACACCTTCATGTGACTGTATTGAGGTGATTGCAATAATGGCTGAGCATAAGAAGCCACTCCTGCAGATAACTCTTTCTGCTGTAGCATTGAAAATTTACAATTGCGGGCGAGAATTTCTCAGGACCCCGGGTCCCGCAAGGAAAATTGCTGCTTCCTTCTTATTTCGCTGCCAGATGTGTCGTGCTATGATGCGTGCATTGCTTGTTTTACCAGAGCAGTAGGCCTAAGTGTTCAGGGTTGCATGACCGTATGACAACGTTTTTCTTTTACGAAGACGACCACGGACGATGACCTAAAAGTTCAATGTGGCAGATGCGACAGCTGGTTCTACCTGGAGGACTCCCCGTTCACCTCCATAGAGGAGGCCCACGGTAAGAGTTTTGCGTGCTAGTTCTGCACGAAGATTTCTGCCCTACATGTGATAATAGCACACGAAGAAAGAAAGATGAGCTCCGAGTGCAGTCTCGGCATGGAAACATTGAGAAAATGGAAAAAATCGGAGATCGAGAGCAAGGTAGAAATACAAAGTCTACAACAGTCGCTGAATGCTGAGCGCGAACAACGCGAACGGCTGTCAGGGGAGGGGATGGCGCTTCAAGCCAAAATTGAAGATCTTGGCAAAAGAGAAGGCACCTCACCGGTGCAGAACTGCCAAACACCTGAAGACACAAAGGAAAACAAAACGACACCGGAAAGACAGGACCCCCACCTAGTCAAAGGAGACGCAGCCCAACACAGAATGAGGACCAGAAAAACGCAAAACAGAGCGAGAAAACAGAGACAAGCGCAGGCCCATCGATCAAAGTGGGCAAGAAAAACAATGGCAAAAACAGAGAATACAACCCAAAAGCACTCCTCCCGACCAAAGGACTAATCAAAAGACCCGAAGCCAGTTAGGGGAACGGCCCAGCAACAGCCCACCCCAGCAGCGCTACCAGACGGTGGTGCTTGGTGACTTAAATACGCATAGACTAAAAAAGACCTATACAAGAAAATAAACGACCAGAGGCTTCGCATAACCACCAAATCGGGAGCAAGTACACATGAAACATTCCTTCGAGCAGAAGGGCAAATTGCACATGCAGACTCCTCCAACATCGAACTCCAACTAGTAATTCCCTTTGGTACTGTCGAAGCATTAAGTGGCACAGAGTTGAGAGATACATTGAACAGCTCACAGAAAAATTACTATCTTGGAGAAAGAAGGCCCCCCAACACCACTATGTTAAAAAAGACCTATATATGCCATACCAGAACTGAAGTCGCGAGGCCCCCAAGCAGAATCAGCTTGTTGCAAATGGAACCAAAAAATAAAAAAAAACGTGTTCGCTTCACTAGGCTCCAGAATAGAATTTATAACCACTGTGGATGACCTCAACCAACACAGCTTCAATGACATCCAATATACCGAAGCAGCAGGAGACTATGTGAGCTCCCTACTCGCCAAAAAAGCAATTACTTTTTTTAGAAAACAACACCCACGAACACACAATCACATCACAAAACCGCAGACGCCCCAACGGTAGGACCAAAGGGCAGTGAAGACACTGCTGAAAGCAATGTCAACAGCACTTGGCCAATGAAGTCAAACAAGACGCCATGAAGAAATGTCTCAGTAAACCCAAGCTAAAACTCTTGCCACTAGCCTCACAGACACAAAAGGACAAAAGAACAGAACACAATCAACAGGCTACTCAAGATGAAGACAGCAACGCTTGGCTGAACACGAAGACGTCTGTAAACCACACTGAAGAGGATCAAGTTAGCCAGACAACACGCAGGATCTCAAACCCCATACAAAATCCAAACAAGATTCCCTGTACCCACAAAGAAAACGCAAAAAAGTAAAATCGGGAGACAAACAAAAGAAGAACTTATCCATCCACCTACTAAACATGCAAGGCGGCAGCAGACTGAAATGGGAAGAAGTATAGCGTGAAATCAGCCAACAGAAAATTTATTTACACGCACTAACTGAAACGCACCTCAGAGATGATGAAAAACCCAAGATACACAAAGCTTTAGAGTGGTATGGACAAAATAAAAAAGGGGTACCAAACGTAGAAGAGCGGTTGGATTCCTTGCATAGAACAACCCAGAATATCTGTACTGGAGAGGACCAAAACTTTTGCCAAGAATACATGTGGATCAAACTAGAAATAGAAAAACGCAGCACATATCTATGTGTGACATACATGGGTGCATCATCATTTGAAGAAGAATGGAATAGTAAAATATATGAATACATCACTAAGGATATCCAACAAAAATACAGTGGGCATCCTGTTTTCATCCTGGATGGCTTCAACTGCCATGTAATAGAGCTTGAAGGCAAAGAAAAGGATGCAATGGGCTTCCGCAGCCTAGTGGAAAAATTCCACCTATCCATAGCAAGCCTAGACCCACTCTGCCAAGGCACCTACACGTGGACATGCCACACTCAAAATAAGCCATTGACTATGTGTTATACTACAACCAGGCCACCATGCAACACATCCAAATAAAACCAATGCACATTGACGCAGACAAAGCAGACAGCTGTGGTACCGACCATGACAGAATTAAAATACTTCTAGATACCACTACACCTCGCACAAAAGACAAAAAGACAACATGCACAACAAGGCACTGAAACACAAGAGACAAAGACAAATTAGCAGTGTTTGCATCGCAACTAGACGAAAAAATAGTAAACACCAAAACCAGTGAAGAGCTTCATAGAAGAATGCCGACAAATGGCAGACAAAATTCTTGGCAAGACAAAAGGGATGGCGCAAACTCGACCAACACCATGGTTTGATAAGGAAGTTAAAAAAGAAATATCAAAACACAAAACCTATCCAGACTACACCGCCATACAAGTGAAAAGGACACCATGGCAAAAGCCAACGCATGGCAAGCCTACTTACACCAGAAGCAAAAGGTGGAACATTTGGTGGCCGAAAAAGTTGACACCACTTTCAAGCAACAAGAAAACCACATAATAAAGGAACGAAAGCATTACAGTCAAAGGTTCTGGATTTATATCGACTCCCTACAACCAAAAGAAACCGCACCGAAAATAACTACTTTACACAGTACCCCGGGAGAAGTCTTGACAACACGAGAAGAGATGGAAACATGCCTTACATCACACTTCACAACACTCAAAGACAATCCACAAGAGCACGCACCACAGGTCACAAACACAGCCATTGATAAGAACAGAAGAAAGCAAAAACTTAGTCTACTGAATCCAATATCCATAACAGACCTGAAACGACGCATCAGCGAGCGTAAAAACCAAAAAGAAACAGGCCCCGATGATATTCCCCAACGAATTCCTAAGAGCGCTAAAGACAAAAGCAAGAGAAACGCTACGACTCTACTTGAACAACATCCTTGAATCGGGCCAAATCCCACCAGCATGGAGAGAGGCAAAAGTGACCCTCATAAACAAGGCCAAAGGAAACCACTTGAACAGCTAAATGCCTACCGCCCAATATCTATAATAAGCAATGTCCAAGAACTGTCCAGCGCAATCCTCAACCGAAGACTACAAAAGTTCTGTGAATCAAATAACATATTCCCAGAATCTCAAAATGGCTTCAGACCAAACCGCAGGACAAATGACCATATATTCACGCTTACCCCGGCTCTAGAAATGAAAAGTAAGGAAAAACCTACGCTATATCTGGCTTTCCTAGAGATGGAAAAAGCCTATGACGGTGTCCTCCACTCGAGGCTTTGGCAAAAACTACAGGGCATCGGACTAGAATGTAAAAGCGTAGACCTGCTCAAGGACCTATACACGGGTTGCACAGCACTGTACAGACTACACGAACTTAGGTCGGAGAGAGTCCAGCAAAAGATAGCACTAAAAAAAAAGGATGCCCCTTGTCCCCAACACTATTTAATATATTTCATATATTAATATATACACAACTCCTTCAAACATTAGACAACGAGGTACCAGGAGGGGTATTCTGTAAGAGTCCACCTAGTGGACTGAGCACTCCGGCTGTCGCGATGGGCTCCAGCAGCACTAACAAGAAGAGCCAGCAAGTCTCCTTCTGGCTCGTGCAGCTGGAGCCAGTCGGCGACAGCCGAAATGGACAGTCCACTAGGTGGACTCTTACAGAATACCCCCCCCCCCCCCCCAGGCCTCCGACTTTCCACGATAACAACTGACGGGCAGGAGGAATACACCAATATCTCATGTCTGGCATTCGCCGATGATATTGTGCTGCTAGCAGAATCAGCAGCTGACCTCCAACACCAGCTTGACATCTGCTCCCGAGTTACAGGAAACGACCAGCTAAAGTTTAACACTGAAAAAACGCAGTGGATGGGAATAAACGCAAACAACACTGGCGACGAATTCACCCTCCAAGGGAACCTTATCAAAAAAAAGCATCGCAATAAAATACCTCGGCGTAACACTCAGCGACCAACCAAATTATCTATACCTACGCCAAAACACATTAGTAAAAAATCAAATCGCCCCAAAGGCCACATCTGGAACTTGGCCAGGCACTCATACAACCCATATACTGTTGGACGCACACTGTGGAAGGCGATAGCCGTACCAGCGACAACGTACGCAGACGACGCGCTGGCCTACTCTAGCGAAACCATCAAAATGCCTGCAGCGCCACCAAATATAACTGGGCCGCTGGCTGCTGGGGGTAGCGTGGCTACAGATAATTCAGCAGTAAGCGGGGAGATGAGCTGGTCCTCATACGAGGCAAGGGAGGCGATGTGCAAACTACAATACGCCTGCAGACTCAAATTCATGGCAAACACAAACTACAGTCGCAGGATATACCTACACATAAGATACAAAAACATCAAGACGCCTTGGATACAGCAATACACGTCCCTAGACACAAATACAACCAAAATTCCAAACACCACGAACCTAAGACAGAGACAGAGTGACACAAGGCAGCCATCAAAGAAATCAATGATTCCGAAACAACAATATGGCACACGGCAGTAGCAAAGAAGCAAAGCCTGGCACTATATCACCACCACAAGCCGGAACCATGCCCATCACCACACTATCGAGGAGACAGAGGCAGTGCCCTACTGTTTCAAGCCCGTACTGGCGCTCTCCTCACAAACCAACACCGCCACGAACTATTCGGCGTGGATCCGACGTGTCGCTTATGTGGTACACAAGAAGAAACCCTCCTCCCCGTCTTACAGCAATGCCCGAGGCTTCCTCCAGACCCCAGATCGTGTACCCTGGCCGAGAGCCTGGCGCTGACCGGTCACACCAAGGAGGAGCGAGCTGCACGCGCCGAGGCCACGAAGACCCAGCTAGAACGAATAGTGGGAACGTCAGGGCAGGCGCGCCGAAAGATCTGTCAAAAGACAACCAAAGAGTCTTTTGACTTTCCAGCTAGAGCCACCTCATCACAGCAACGATGAACTCTGACTGCGGCTGGTTGCCAACGCCGGCTACGCCAAATACTCGAGTCACAGCCGGTTACAGCTGATCGCGACCAACGAAGCGGCAACGGGGATGGATGGGGAGCGGGGGACGCGCCGACTTGACCCCGGCATGGTTGGTGGATCGGATCGCACTGGCTTTGGTGATATCCGAGGCGACTGGTGAACACTGAACCACACCATCCAGACGGCCTCAAAGACTGACAAACTGTGTTTTATGTTCTTTCTCTCCTTAATTTATGCGCCTCACTTTCTTTCCTTTCTTGTTTTCTACATCTCCCGTGGCGTTGACAAACGCCTGCCCAACGTCAAAAGGAAGAGGAGGAAACAACTTTATTTTGTTAATTTGGCTTAGTGAGGGGTGGCTACCAGGTGATGCCTTACAGCCACCTCATCGGCTCTTTTGATGGCCCGAAGTTGAACCTCCAGATCAAAAGGGATCAGGACCTCTCACTCACTTACGAAGTCCATGTGTGGCCTCCGAGACAAGATAAGTGCGAGCGCTGAGAAGTGTTTCCTAGCTTACCGCACACTCTGTGGCACATACTCAGCGACCCAAGTTGTGGAGGCGTTCATCGGAAAGTTGCACATACCCAGTGCATTCATGGCGCAGTTCGCTAAAGCGTTGGCGCGAAAGGCGTTCATTGAAAAGCGGTGCATACGCAGTGGATTTGTAGCGCAGCCGGGAAATGCGTCGGGTTGCTGTCCTGGAGGAAGCCGTGTGGCGTGGGTTCGATTTCGCCCAGCATCGGATAAACTTAAACGATCTTTTTTTGTCATTGTATAGAGCAGCACACACCTGCTGGCACACACCCAGTGACCCAAGTTGACATCAAAGAGTTTCCTGGAACAGTGGTGCCTACCCGGTCCCGCATATCCGTAGGAACAGTGCCCCATGTCTGCATCAAGGAGCTTCATAGAAGAGGCACGCTTGCATACATTGGCACATACTCAGTTACCCAGGTTGATCCGATGGTTGATTTCGAACCCTGTTATCTCAACACAGCAACCCGATGCGCTAATCACTCGACCACGGACAAACCATGTGACCTAGGTAGGTGGAAAAACGGTTCTATACTGGCACGTAGATGTATAGAAAACATAGATACATGCATAGGTAGCCCCCGGAAAGTGCGTGATGTAGCCTAAGAATGCTAACGCATTAAATATCATGACTTTATCCGGCGCTAGGTGGAACCGAATGCGTGTCATATATGCGGGTACAATCTTGTCCAAATTTATATTCACATATGCGCCAGGCGCGGACTTCGCAGCGGCTGCCCTAGATGGCTCTGCTCGTTCAGAGAGAGACGTGCGAGAGAGTAACCCGGCAGCATACAAGCCTCATACACAACGGGCTTTTGCGGTGGCGTTACAGAGGGCCGCTTCGTTGCTTCGACGCTAATCGCATTAACGCCGACATTTAACGTCGAATGGCTTCTGCAGGATTTTTTTTTATTTTCGCGGCTGCCATGGTTTTCAGATATTTGTTCACCACATCTGGTACCACCTGAATCAGAAGTATTAGGATCGCGGGAAGAAAATCAGGCAGGCTGTATTAGGGACACAGCCACAATTATATACGGGAAACATTTTGCGCTTGCTGCAGAGGGTGTTTGGGCCACAAAGGTACCAAATTACCAAAATCACACTTCACGCATTAGAAAGCGTACATAGCTCTCTTGCGTTACAGATGCTAAACGTCTTACGGTCTAATTTTGCAATCGTGCTTGCTCCCTATTCCTAATGGACCTGTTTGTTTTGAAAAGGGTGTTCGTACACGTAAGAAAACGGCCCTCTTACTGGTGGCGCCTGCCAAGCTCCATCTCTCTGCACTCCTCGATGGCTGGGTCTCCTGCGATTGCCTTAACCACATGCACTTGTGATCCCTATAACGATGTACACCCTCTGCGTTTAGCAAATGTGTTGGATATCGCTCTTACTTGCTGCCCGAGTCTTTTCACGCCATTTCTCGACCGTATTTGTCGAATGCAAGTGGGCCATAGCCGAGCAATCGTGATATTTCTACAACAATTTGCACACTTGTACACCTTTCTAACTTCTGATGAGCGCCGGTTTGAGTTTAATAGGCTACACCACCTATCACATTGTGAGCTCTCTCACATGCGGCCATTTCTGTTCGGATGGATCAGTTTAGTGCAGTGCTACGACTCTCGGAACGCCACGCACGAGGGTAAATTTAGCTTCAATTTAGAACCGTGGCCTTACGACGGCGCCATGTGTGCACTCTGCACATGCTTGATCAAGTAATGGCTTGTTTCATCTTCACAACGTGACCGAAGGAATGCGCGTGGGAGTACGCTGGCGAAGATATACACGATGGTGTTCCTACAGATGAACGAATCAATACTGAAACTTTCTACCAGCCACGGTGGCTTAGCGGCCTGGCGTCCTCGCTCTGAGCACGAAATCGCGGGTTGGATTTCAGGTCACTGCGGGAGTGATCCGATGGTGGTGCAATGCGCGAACACATGTGCACTTAGATTGAAGTGCACATCAATCAACCCACACGGTAGAAATTAATCCTGAGCCGTTACTACGGCCTCTATTAGCCCATGGCTTTCTTCGGTACGATAAAACAACTTGATTTAATTTTCTTAAAACACTCTTCTTCGCAGGTCTCCCTTTTGATAGCGTACGGTCCTGTTGGAAACATCACTCACATCAAGCCTCCTGTAAATTTGGTTATGCCGTTCGTTCCGACACTCATGGCAAGTTCTCATCAAATCCAGTATAATATACCACCTGTTCTGTTTCTTTCCCCTCGAAGAGATTTCTTCAAGATCACCTGAGATAAATTTCCCAGCTTGCTCTTCTAGGATATATTTTATAAGAATGAAAATTTTTCTTCGTGAGAAATCGCAGAGAAATAAGGTGGCAGAAACATTTGCTAAAACACCCTTTATGTGTTTAGTCGATAGCGTTAACACATATGTGAGAGTACGAAATAGAACCGGAGCAGTGCCATGGGAAGTCATGCCCGCGAGTAAGTGTAGCTATGTCATCTGTAAAGCCATGTCATTTATGTCAAGCGTCAATTCCGAACCAGCATTGTGATAAGGCAAATTGTTTTTAAAAGTATGTATCCCATATAAAACAACGGTATAAAGCTTTTACTGCGTGTTATATTACACTTGTTATCGTCAGAAAATATATACGTCTTTACGGGCGCTTATTCGCCAACGCAGTGTATTTTCTTGATTAGCCCTTCCTGCAGGCGATAAATTGGGCTAATAATCGCAAAGTAAGTGAGGATTGTAGTTGTTGATGTTGCAGAAGTACTCGTGGCTGTATTAGTGGAAGTTGTTCTCGTTTTTGCTGTTACTTCTCTGCTGCTGCTGCTGTTCTTACAGACTCTCACCGCTAAAAGGCCGAGTCATCATATCAACGGAGGGACGACAGTATAATAACAACGTGTCATTTTTTATGTCTCTGCAGAAACTCGTCTATCCGTTCACGCAAGCAGGTTTTCTCGGCTCGACGAAAGGCTTGCGGAAACTGTTGACGGCAGGGTGTAGTTTACTTGGAAGCCTGCATTGTGACGTGGGTTTCGTACTGACCAGTACTTCTAGCGCGGAGCAGTTAAATAAGGTGAGAGCAAGAAAAAAAACGCCTGAAGTTGTAAGGAAAATAATGCCAAGCATTCTACACTGACGTAAAAGGAGCACGAGAGAAAAGGAGAACAGTGGGCGAACGTATTGCCTAAAAAGATTGATTGATTGCTGATATTGATTTCTCTTTCTATATTGTTTTTAGGTGTAACGGTCTGTCTCTCGGTCTCTCTTTCTCTCTTGCTCTATTTTTGCACAGTACAAGACAGTATTCCTTTGCCCCATACGGAAGTTTATATCTAACCTGGCGGATTGTCATAATTTCCGCCAAGTCAATCTTCTCAAGGCCTCACAAGATATCTGTGGAGTCTGCTGACGTACCCTAGACGGCCTTGACAACTCCGTTAGGACTTTTTCAGTATGTGCGTATGCCTTTTGGTCGCCGCAACGCCGCTCAAACTGTCCTAACGCTCATCGCCAAGGTGATACGCAGGCTCCCCGCTGTGCTTGAATACATTGCAGACATTCTTATTGCAAGTTACACCCATGACGACCATGACCTTCACGTACGGGCACTCCTCCAACGTCTTCAGCATTATAACCCTCGTGGTTAATGCCAAAAACTGTGCATTCTGCGCGTCGCAGATGGTGTTTCTTGGCCATCTCATCACTTCTCGGGGAATTAAGCGTCTACCTTACCAAGGCCATGCCGCCTAGGACTTTGCGCCGCCCACTATCATTAGGAACTTCGATGAGTTTGTGGGATTCGTCAACTTCTCAGGGCGCTTCGTTCCTCGCTGTGCTAAACTTCTAACACTACTCACTGAGCCGCAGTCCCAGGTCAATAGCCCGCGAACGAAGGCCATACGTGGCGATCGGCGATGAGCGGTCGGCCTTTGTGGGTGGCAGAGGACTAACCTCCGCTCCCGCGTAGACCAGGAACTTGAGCTCGGATAGCTGGTTATGCTGATGAGGTGGCAGCCAAGGTGAGGAGCGAGTCAGCGGCCGCCGTCAGGGATCCTGTCTTAAGAGTCTCCCGACCAGCTGCATGGAACTGTGCATTTCCGTGCATGGTGCTAGAACATTTGCGGCACCAGCACTGTTGCCTGACTCTGTGATAGCGCGGCAGCGGTGTCGGCAGACGGGGCGAGGTGGGTGGCTGAGCGTGGCAAAGCACTGGCAACCTCACTGCGTCCAGATAGCAGCGACTGAAGCGGCAATTAGGTTTTTCTATGCGTGCTCGTATCTATGAAATGGTTAATTAGCTATCGTTATTAGAAGCTATGAAACTTTTAAATGCTTGAAGTCCTTAAAGCAGGCACGCCAGATATGTCAGGGTAAAAATAGCAACCGGCTCGTGGGAGAACCAGCAACAGCGCTTACATGCTTACACTGCGTGCTTACGAGACACATTTAATTCATTCGAAAACGAGAAAACTTATTTTGTGAGGATTCTGTTTCTCCAACTCCTGTACATTTCTTATCATCCGTACCATCGAGTGACTGAACTCGGTGAAAGCATGCGCCACGCATCGTGAGCGTTTATGACGAAGTTCCGAAATAACGAAAAACAATGAAGAATTGGTACAAAATACGGCCTCGGCATTTCCCTTTAAAGATTTTAGGTTAAAAAAACGTTACTACTGCGCACATAGTTTTGTAATGCACTTACAATTAACTTATGTATTGTGTTCTTTTATTGTTACTTTCGATTCTGTATGAGAAACAAATTGCAACTCTGCACGTTACATCCCATAATGTGTTAAGGCATCGTGAAGTCATACTTAATTTATTTCATACAGACACGTATTCCGGTGTACTTTGGCCATTTTCCAATCGGTTCGAGCGTGCAAAACTTCCTGCACTTCTACCAGGTAAGTTGCACCTACCATCTCATCCTTTCTTTCCTTGCGCAGTTGAACGAAGTCAATGATCAAACAAGATAGATGGTGCAACGTTCGAACATAAGCACGTCGTCGCCTTTCGTCCGCATCTATGTAGCTTTCCACACAGCGACGTGGCATCTCTAAATCTCGAGTATACTTGCATCCAGCAAACCCGAATACACTGAAGTGCAACTGCTTTTAATTACCTACATTTCCGAGATCGCCAGAATTCTGTACAAACGATAGCACTGCTCCCTTTGTTCCTTTTTTTTATCTACCTGATAACTACTAAATTTCCCTGTCTACAAGCCTTACTCTATGCTCCGTATTCCCAGTCTAAGGTGAGTCACTTAAGGTTGCTTAGATTCTATATTTTTATTGCAAAGCTGCCCTCAAACATCTTGAATTTGTTCCATGTTTCTGCCCTACCCTTTTGGTTGCTTCTTCCCTTCTTTGCTTCATAGACCCATGGCAAGAGACACGGTCCGCTTTCTCATCCTAGCGCGTTTCTCCGTTCTCCTTATAACGAAGTCATGTAAACGCAGCCGGCCGTAACTGCACATTACAGCTGTCAGCGATGAACTAGGAAACTCAACCAAAAATATCACCCAATAAATAAGACGCTGGCATCACTTTTCATTTCAAGGAATGAACACCAACAATTAAAAAAGAAACATGTAGACTTGAATGCGGCTCTGAACCACCCCTAGGGCTTGGTGAAATAGCATAGTCCACGAGTAGCGTACGCTGCTGTGAACAGCCAAGTTTTGTTGGCGTACGCGGTGCGTGGAAGAAAAAATAAACTTTATTATAACGTGAAAGAATTGATGTCGTTGGGGCCCTCAGTCTAAGTTCCCAATGGCTGCCACCACCGCTCTTACTCGTCCAATCAGGGCCAGCCAGACCTGAGGCGCGGAGCAACGGAGGATCACCTCCCACTGCGCATATGTTGGTTGGGGGGACCGCGGTGCCTGGAGCTCTCAAGCGGAGCGCGAGCTCACCTTTCTATCCAAAGCTCTTTTTTGAAACAGAAGCCTGCTCCTCGTTCTCTTCTGGACGCTTTGTTTCGTAATAAAGCGCTCTCCTGTAGGCGGCTTCTATTGGTAGCTGCGGTGGTCTACGCAGCGTAGATACCGCGTCCGCCGCGGGTTGGCGCCACTACCCCACTGGCTAAGTGCATTGCGGCTCGCTGAAGACATCCGCGTTTGGCGTACGTTTAGCGCGTCGTAGGCACCAATATCGGAAGTCGCGACGTCTACGTTAACTCCAAAATGAAATTTGAACTGGGGGCGACGGTGACATTTAGAAGGCGGAGCGTTGTGGCCACGCCCCACTCCCCCGTAGCCTTCACAGTGCAAGACATTTAAGAAGGAACGGGAGCACAGCGGAAGCCGTGTTTGATTGCCAATAACTCCGCTTCTGCTGAACGCATTGAAGTACTTTTCGGCCAAGTATTTCTGAAATAGCCTATTTTCACTTCTAGTGCCTTTCTTCACTTCGATAAAAAGTGGTTCACGGCCCCTCTAACAAATATGGAGACTTATATACAATGACCACGCGAGCCCCTTATCGTTCGACCAGGTGAAATATCACTAAACAGACGAAATGGGCAAGGCTCAAGTAGTAAATGTGGTCAAACAGGAAAGAAAAAAATTCACCGACGATTACGATGCTCCCTAATGCGAAATTTGAGCGCAGCTCTATAGACGATTTTATGTTCGATTCATGAGCGCCGCCACATTGGGCTGTTACACAAACAATTTCTTAGTTTTATGAGAAGTTAAGTCACGTAACAGTCTTGAAATGCTGAACGCATTTATACAACTGTTTTCATGCTTGCGAATCCACTGTAGTACCGTAAACTTCGCTGTTAAAGCCTGAAAACAGAAGCGTTATCAGCCCAGTATGGTGGCGCCTAAACGCTTCCATAAAACAGTCTATATGTGCTGCCATTTCGCAATGTATTCGCTTGCGCGGATACATTGCATTCGCTTGCTTGGATAATCTGTCTCATGCGGCACGTTCCAAGCGGAGCGAAGTGTGGCGCGACTGCCTGCTAATCGAGAGACCGATAGAAGCAGCGTGCGGGTGACGCGTGGGCGCGATTCACAGTAGCCGCACGCAGACAGACCTCCCAGACGACGCGTGCTACTCTCGCGCCATCTCGTAGCCATCGCCGCCGCACTACGCCTTTCTTCTCGCGCTTTCGCCGTACCCTCCTCCTCCGCTTTCCGCCTGATGCTTCCGCTGATCCTGCTCCTCTGCTCATCTCCTCGCACCCTCTTTGCTCTCACCGATTTTATGATCCACCTGCTGCGCTCCACGTTCGCTCTATCATCCGCTGCGCTCGTCCGCTCGGTTACGCCGGGAACGCATACACTGGACGCAGGAACGGACACCTAACAGCTGCGCTCTAAAACACATGCCTCTCACGGACATTTCGTGACAGTCATTATACGTGGCGATTGTACACTCCATTTTCCCTACGCTTGCCCTAATTTGCCACCTTGCGAACTCCTTGTATCATTTCACTGTAGTGATTACAAGACTTGATTATTCCACTTATCAATCATTTGTTTTTCAATTTACGTCTGCCTGTCGTACAAAGTAATACGAGGTGAAATAATTTCTCCGCAGCATAAATCACCTTACCTCGAACTGCTTTTATGCACTGGAAAAAAATTGGAATAACTTCTCTCACTGAAGGAAGCATTGGTAGAATGTTGCTTAGGCGGTAAACTTTTGGCAAAACTTGTGAGCTTTATTTTAGCTCCCTTCGAAGCATCACTGCTAAGTCATGTGTGATTCCTGCTTTCTTACAGATATACAAAGCAAAGAACCTAGTGATGTATGACCATGGTGAAGAGGAGAACCGCCGGAGATATGGCCAGGTAAATGATAGTCTATGCCTTTGGCTTTTAACGCGTGGGATTCATTCTTGTAACACTACGTTCTTGTGTTGTTTTTTTTTGTATGCAATATCAATATTGGCGCACTGCACTTTTGACTTTTTTTTTTGATAACGCGAAATTTCCGTGGGCACCTACTTTCTGCGCCTCCACTGGGCCCCGGAGGGCAGAGACAGAGACATCCTTTGATATGTGTCTATTGTCTTTAGTTACCTGTGAAACATGGTATCCTAGAAAAATTACTGGAAATAACTCTGGTTCTACGCCCATTCAGATACTATGAGAGCGATGGTTAGTACAGGAATTTGCGTAATCGTTATGCTTGTGAATTCAAAGGTTCCTGTCACTTTATTTATTGCGTTTTATGTGTCTGAATTTCTAACGATTCATTGTTTTCTAAACACAATGCTTACAGGTAGTTAGGTTATGCGCATACTAGCCTAATTTGGTTACAGTATTTTCATTCCATTACGACCCACCATTCAGTCCGACCTCATTCTCGTTTCTTCACGTATTATTTTTTGCCACTTCAATGCACTTTGCTGGCTTGATGGATGAAAAAAATGCAGATTTGCTGCGCGCTGTGCTGGGCCTAAACCGCTGTGTCCAAGTGGTTACAGCATTTCTGCTGTATCAGCAGAAATGACACTATCATTCTATTTGGTGCTTTCACGTCTATTTAGTGCCTGCAGCGTTAATATGAATTGCTTCGTGCCTACAAGCAGACTCTTAATTGTATAGCTAAGAGCATGTTTGACTTCCTTTGAGATTGCTTCATAGATAGTGGAGAGTGCTCCAGGAGTGTTGGCGAGTTCTCCAAGGAGAACTCTACAGAAAGACATTACTTATAATTATAGATCGCTAATATAAACAACTCACTCAGACTATCACAAATTACATATTTCACAAGGCTTTACTCGGACTCAGAAATCAGAGTCAAGCTGGCTCATTCAGACTCACGAGAAACCAGACTCTACTGACATACTAGAGCACAAACTCATCAAAAGGAAACTCAGCCGGGCTTAGTCAGAGGGAGCTTGAGTGAGTGAATGCAGTAGTGAGTTTGCGAGTTTATTCTGATAGTGCGTCCATTTTACATCAATAGCAATTATATAGACGCTGCAAGTGAATTTTCGCCGTCGCCGTAGCCGGTGCTATCCCGGCCACCATGATGTTCTTTGTAAAGTCCAATTGCGATAACGTCCTATCACGGCTCCAGCAGCATTCCGTAGGTGCGAGCGAAAGCCTGCGAGGCTGTGCTGAGAATGATGGTGGCTTGCTGTCGCCGTCTTCCCGTATGTCCATTGTTGGAAGTTATCTAATCAAGCGCGTGCCAGGGGGGGGGGGGGAGAAGGAGGTGAGCGTGCGGTAACGTAATAAAGCGCCCTCTAGGAGGGACAGGTGAGCGCTCATCTCCTCCTCAAGCACGGCCGTGGCTGTCCGTGTGACTGAGCACATAAGCCGCTGATGCGCCATATCTTGAAAGCTATCTCCAACGGGTCAAATAGGTAAGGGTGAGCCGAGGTGGCTGGTGGCTTTATGCACGTTGTCTTTCTCCGCACCTAGTGTTTGAGGTCGTGTAACATCAAGTTTCCCAGGCGACGTGAAGCAAGAGGCATGCAGCACGAAGCGTACGCTTCTTTTTCTTTTTGCTGGCGCTCTTTATCACGCCAGCGTTGTGACTGGCAGTGCTCGTGGTCAATGAGCGAGATCTGTTCAGGTTTGTCTATGCGTGCGTGACACGACGCGTGTTAGTCGATTCGTAAGGGAATGTTGACTGCCATTTAAGCGGCCTATAATGATGCGAGCGTTGGCGTTCATGCAGTTGGGTAATACATCGCTACCACCATCAATGCTTCGCCTTTCTGGCGAAACTGCAACATTTATTTTAAAATGTTTCGTTGTTTTCGCATTTTTACATGCAGGCAACTCCACCTCAATACCCTCTGGAACGCATACGACTACCCATAGCCCTGTTCTCGTCTCAGGGGGACATACTGGCGGACACATCCGACGTGGCCGACCTGGCTTACAGACTCGGTTCCAACATTGTGCTCAACTACATTGTTCCCCAGCCCAGCTTCTGCCACCAGGATTTCGTCAACGGATACAGGGCTAACGATATTCTGCATAACATTGCCATTGAACTCGCGAAGAAGTACTCTTCTCAGAACCTTTGAATGTCTATAGTGTCAGTTAGTATCGTTATACCACGCTGCTATAAACCGCAGATGACAGCTTTAATTATTGACAAATCAACAAGAGGCGGCCTAGCTGAAATAGGGTCATCAGTTTAAAGGGCCAATAAAGAGCAAGAAATACATGAAATACTACACCAAAAATGTCATTGCTTACCGTCAGAGTAGGCTTCAGAAGCCAGGAAAAACGCAAATGCGAAATTCTGGTGGACCTTGAAGTTCCCACACCAACTCATCGTGACGTCACAACGCCTACTCAGGCCTAATAATTCTGTTATCATTAACGGAGGACTGCACTGTATTCTTAAAGAGCAAAACATTGATCTTAGCGAGTTCCAAGATCATTGACTAAGCTAATGTGGCTTAAATATGAAGAAATACTTTGTAATCGTTGACCTGACATTCCCGTAGTGGCACTCAAATCAAGGGGATAAATTTAGTAAAAAAATTGAGCTACAACAAAATTTGAGCTCCAAATTGAGCTGCCAAAAATGGTTGTGAACCAATATTTGCAAATATAAACTGAAATATTGTTTCTCAGTGTCCCGTTAATTTTGGAACATATTTATCAACCAACACTACTCTACCCCCGCTTCCCTGCTTCTGGTTTTCTGGAAATAGCGGCCTTCAGTAGTTGGTGCTCTTCTTGAAATGGCGGGAAACTGGCAAACTAAAAATTCTGAGTAAACTCATTGAAACTGATTGTATAGTCGACGTCAAAGGTTTAAGGGATACGAGATAAGAAAAAGAGACGCTGAATTTCGGACTAATTTGCGACCATAGCCACTAAAGAATACGTACAGAGCTACGTTGTTCATAAAACTAAATGCTCACACCAGGTTCCCGTGACGTTACAGATTTCGACAGCGTCTGCTCAACGTTAGCGTTGAGGATTGTGCATTGCGTTCGAAAACACGGAAAGCTTCGTCGCTGGAATTTCTGGAAACTCTTCTTGCGTCAAAACTGCCTTGTCTAGCGAAAATAAAATTAAATTGTTCACTCTGCATTGACGCCGTCGAAGGTATACGTTGAGGTGGGAAACTTTTAGCGCGAACAAGATTATTTGTTAGCGCCTGTAACAATATTATTGCTCTAATGTATAAAGTATTATTCGCTTCTCTATCATCATTAGCATATTTCACGCCAAGTGCAGGATGAAGACCTCTAAGCAGTCGCGAATTACACCTCTCTTGCATCAGGTGCGTCTTCAACATATGGGCCGGCGAAAGTGCTTATCTCATGACAACGCCTAATCCACATTTTTCTGCGACTGCGCTTACCTTCTGTTTGCACACCCTCTGTTAGCTCTAATACACCCACGGTTACTTTGTCTGAATAGTGCGTAATCTTCACCACTCCAATGCTTTATATTTACATCAGCGACACTACCCGGTGCGTTAGTTTCTCTTTCTAATTCATATCGCCTTCTGCCGTCTCTTGATATCGCACATACTATTTTTCGTACAATAGTTGGTAGCGCTGCCCTTACTACCTTCTCGACTTTCAGGGATAACTTCTGAAGATTAAGTTCCCCAGAGAGAGAGACAAAAGCAAGAAGAAAGGCAGTAAGGTGAACCAGACGAGCCTCCGCTTTGCTACCCCACACTGCGGAAAGGGAAAGGGGGAGTAGTTGCATAAGTTAACATTAGGAGAGTGTGGTGATCTTGCACTTTTAATGCGTTAGCGTTTGAAGAGTCAAAGTGGCAAAAACGTGTATGTGTACTGTGAAGCTTGGGAACCCAGTAATGTTGTAGAGGTAGAAAAGGGACAGGAGAGTTTAAAGAGCGCATATGTGTGCATGTATATTTGCATGTATATAACAAACATTTTCGTAGAAGTTACTTGTATAAGTATTATCACCAAACAGCTGTTCTGAAAAAACTAAACAGTAGCCCGTCCCCTGTTCCAGGAAATGGGGTAAGCGAAGCTTTTCGTGTGTTTCTTCGGTGTTCCTCCGAACGAATTGCGCTGACGAGTACCACGTTGTGCTCGAACCACAACCGGTCACACGCACTGCAGCTGGCTCCCAAGTTCCGGTTGAGAAAATCACGTTGAAACCTGCCCGTCGCCCCGGGGAAGTTGGCGTTAGCGTTGCCGAGGCGCGCACCACCGTTGTCGGGTTCCTGGAGGGGGGCAAGACGAAGCTGACGCTGTGCCTCGACATCGCGCTCCCGCAACTCGGGGTCCGCGGCTCTTCTCTGATGTTTCGCCTGGGATTCGGAAGCCCTCACGCTAGAATCAGCACGTCGGCGACGAGCCCTTTCCCGAGCGCGATCATTATGGATGGACTTCCATAACATTGCTTCGAAATTAAATCTGGCCGTTACGTAAGACGATGAATGGCTCATACCCCTGTAAACACGGCCGGTACATTACGACGACAGAAGAGAAGGGAAATTTTACGCTAGAATGATCAGCGGCAACGCAGCCAGCTGCGGAAGAAGACGACGACGCTCAAGCCAATGCTGATGATAATTTTGTCCGTACATTGACGCCACCAAAATCTGAGTTATAACAAGCTTCGCTTGAATAAAAGGGCAGTTGCTTCCGAGACATGCGGTCAGCGGTGGCGACCACGTGATGTCACATGATACGGAATAATTAGTCGCTGATTAACAAAAATTCACTAATTAAATTTTAAACATTTAGTTTCAGCGGGCTCATAGTAACTGGCAAGTTGAAGCAAACTTCCTGTACAAGAGATATCAACTTTTGGATCTCGAAAGATGGGATTACCCGCCGAACGGCGACACGATGAATTTCGGCAATAAGAGCGTGCGAACCCGAATAGGGGAGGCTGCAGCGAGCGCTAAGCCGCTCCCCTCGAGGCGACGTTCTTGCCACGTGATCCAGAAGCGGATAGCCTGCGCGCTGCGGCTCTGTACTGGGTGACGTGAATACCCGCGAATAGACGCAAAATTGCCGCACGACTAAGAACTCGAAGCACTTTGCGTGTATTCGCGGGCATCTTTCACGCTCGGAAAAACTTTTATGTAGCACGTATTGAGCAACAGGAAGCTGTATCGGGAGTTTTTTCTTGTTGGTCTACAATTTTATCATTGACACTTTTCATCTAATTATAATAATTGAGAAATTGACTAATTAATGAACACTAATTATGTAGTTAGGCGGAATGCAAAAAAAATAATCTGGGTAGCTCCAAGCGACGGCAAACAACATTACCTTGTTCCTCTCCAGCTACGGAGCATTTGCATATTTTTTAAGTTTGGCTCAAGTTAAGTAAAACACCCTGCATGAGCACCCAATTTCTCTAGGTTCTAGATTTCTTTGCAGCGTTCATCCCATCCCGCTCAAATCCGGCTTGAATATTTTTGTTTTTATAAAGTTTGTCACAAAGCATATTGCATACAAAAAGTTTGCCGAGGCCCTCTGCTTGCAGAAAGTGCAGAAATGCCTTCTGGAGCATATTGTCCGTAAGAAGAACACGAAAGGGAAAGACAGGGTGGTCAGCCAGTGTATAGACCGGCCGGCTTGCATATACTGCGGTAAGAAGGCAAAACTAAAATGAAACAAAAACTTATGAAAAAATATAAACCCAACAGAAGCGCGATGTAGCTCTCGACAATGCTATTAACCTATCATTCAGTCCGCATGCCCCCAAGAAGTGCAACGCCGCGTTCAATGCCTTCGCTGCTGAGGGCGTTCTGAACCAGTGTACCGACGACCCTCGCTTCCCACAGAGGGTGATTGTCCAGTGTATCTAGTGCAGTTTAGAGCTAATAGTTAAGTGCCTGCAGGCTGCTCTATGCGCATTTCGGTTTCTGTAAGCACATTTTATTGCGTAGCATTTGTCCCTGGAAATGGCCACAGCATGTGGCGAGCATTCACTGCAGACGCGGGGGCCAAGTTCTTTGGGCTGTTCTCAGGGTCTTTAGCATCGAGGTATACTGACCATGCATCGACACACTGAATTCATAAGGTCACAGTGGAGCCTCTGAACTTATATAAGCTGGAGCTTGTAAGGCCCATACTTCCTGTTCGCAGTCGTTGAGTTATTAGAGTACATGAGTCACTTAATAAGGAGATCTTGCTTTTCCTAGTTGATCGGGAACCTCGAGTGATTTCCACTACGTCCAAATGCGGGACAGCCGCCAAGTTCCATCGAGCAAACCAGCTCTGGTAGCCTTGCGAAATGCAACCAGCAGGAAGTCGATGAGTTCGGCTGGTGCTTCCCGACAGACTAAGTAAAAGACCGGCTCCCACAGACCCCAGGCGGCGTAGTTAGGCTTCGGTTCTTTCTCCCTGACGGCGAGCACCATCTGATCAACCACTTCGTTGACGTCGTCGCGTCTCGTCAGATCTGCGATAGTCGAAGCTGCCTTCATCCAATCACTGACTTCCTGCTCGGTGAAGTCTTCGAGTGACTCGCGAGGCAGAAGGCTCAGCTGCTGACGGGTCTTCTCCATAGAACCGACGTCGGAAAGGATCCGCGTCCTGATGAGTAGGTCAGGAACAAAGAGAAGATACGTAAGGCATCGTTAGATTCATCAGACGCAACAAACGGTGACGAAAAAAAATGCTGGCTCTCCCGAAATCGAGAGTAGAAGTAAGCATGAAATGGCTACCGGCAAAGCACATTGGTTGAAGATGATACTAGGCACAATCTTAAAATGGGTGTAGTGCACGTTCACAGTAACACACCCCAGCACACGACACCTCACCACGCCATACTGTGCACTGGTCCATATCGACGCAATAGTTCTCCTGTCCCCGACAGAACCTCATTGCAAGTCTCGTCTGGGCCAAACAGCCATCCGCGGCTCGCCGGACGCTGACGGCTTAATCACGTAGCGTGGTGCCATCTCTCGAGCAAGCGCAAAGCCCGCGCCGTGGAACTCGCGGACCGCTGGCGTTGAAAAGAGCACAGGCAGCCCTGTGTCAGCGAAATAAGATGATCAAGCAAGTGTATGGTGCCCGGTATGCAGACTTTTGAACGTCGTTCTCGGAAATGGCAAATAAAACTTCAGCGTACTAGAGGTTACAGCTTGAATGATATTGTGAACAAACATGAGGAAAAAATCGGAAGCAATATTTTTTGTAACTTGTTTGGGCAGTAACTAGCGTATGTAATGCGGTCCTGTACAAAGGGTTGGGGGCCAGAGGCCTGCATTGTCTTAACTTTCGACTGGTTGCCCGGATAATCTCGTTTTGTTCTCGCAACGATGGCCGGATAACGGCTCTGGCTTTTGGCTCAAGGTGACTGGAAGGTTGCCTACAACGGGAGCTAAAAGGATTTCATGCTTAATAAAAATGCAGATCCCGGAGTGCGGGATACCACCGTGTGGCATTCCCGCAGTGCTGAATCCCCCTTCGGGTGGTAGTCGATGTAAGCGAGACTTGTGCTGTTTTCGTTGATTGACGATTATTGGCGTTGATTTCAACGGCATACGAGAGTCGTGAGGTGATCTTAACCGTTACATTACACGCCCCGCCTTGTGTTTGTCTACATACGCAGTACGAAGAACACACAGCGAGACGTGTTTGCTGGAGGCGTTGTGCGCCATTATTCGTGACCTGCGAGAAGATTACCACTGTCATTTTGCCTAACACGGTGCATCGAATCATGGCTGAAATGCTGATTTGCAGGATGAGCGCTTGCATAGCCTCGTCATGACGTTGCGGTACTTTATATACAGTGGCTTTGCGACGGCACGCTCTATGTCAGTTGTTCGCGTAGACAAACTTGCATGGTGTTTATTTCTCAGAAATATCATACACGTACCATACCGCACCTTGAATATAAATTTTTTTGAAAATAATTGACAGTGCGAAACGACACGAATGGCACAGAAAAGATAGGCGGACAAGCACTGACTACGAACAGACAACTTTATTGAAAGCACACATACAACTGAGCGATGATGCACGTGACAAAAACCGAAAATGGCGCTGTAAAGGCAGGCATGGCGGGAAGTGATCACATCAGCAAATGCCTAAACAGAGTTAGCAAGGTAATCTATCTGCGACTCATGGAGCAACACAGACCGACGCGCAACACACGTGCGTCCTGCCTTATCAATGAAGTTAGCTTCCAGTATCTTTCGGACTGATTTATGCCCGTACCTCGATATTATTTTGCTTTTTCAACACTCTGGAGCGCAGCCGCAATTCTTGAGGTGCAAGGCAAGATTCGAAGATAGCTGTCCCCCAAGGAAGCCATATACTCCCTAAGGTGCATACTGACGCATCTTAGAACCTGGCCAATGTACCGTACAACGCATGGGAAGGAAATTTCATACACCACTCCTTCTTTGCAATAAACATGCTTTTCCGGATGTTCAATGCCACACACGCGTTGTTCCTGATCCTCCTCTAAGACCCTATTATGTACGGCAGCACAAATCCTGTAAAACTCATTATTCACATGAAAAAACGGCATTAATATCCTACCGTGCTCCAACCTTCTTCAAACTGTACGAAAAGCCATGCATACAACCGGAATGCTCACCATATGATGGTCACTAACACCCCTCGATCAATCGCGTGATCCAACTACTTTCGCACTTCAATATCTCTGGAATCTTTTCACTCAAAAAGGCCAAATACCGTACAGGGTATCCTGCCTCACCTAGTCTTCCCCGTTGTCTAGTGAAGTTGTCCTCTATCAAACACGGGCAAGATTTGTTCAAGGACGCAGACAAACATGAGCAAGCTATAGCATTCTTAACGACTTCAGAGTGCCCTGAGTGAGAATCAGTCTGTTTATCTGCAACTGTCTCCATGTCCAAAAGCATCGTTTCCTTCGTTGAAGAAACGTCAAACAAGTCATGATTTCTGACGGCACCTTTCCTCTCTACCGCACTCCTCCCATGTATCTGAGTTGCCACGTGCGAAAGTAGTAAGGCTGTTTTAACTCATTTCGGGACCGTATTAGTTCTACCCGTTCGGTACCTCTACTCTTTACCTCTGTCTCCTTTCTCTCTCGACTGTGGCGTGTCAGTACAAAGGTAAGCGCTGTGGTTTCTGGGATGCTGTTGTATCACGGGAAGTAGAAGGGGGGAGGGAGGGACAAGCTGATGGGTAAGTAGCTCCAGAGCTAATTGTGGCGACCGATAGCGAGTTCCAGAGGGCGCTCGTTGTAAAAGGGTAATAAGGCACATACATTAAAATAACGTGTGAAATGCTTTCTGAAAATGCTTGATGTACCCAGGACTCAGTTGGAAACACAAGAAAATGAGCTCAAGATGCACGGTCTCACCTATAGGCAGTGGGCTCCACGGTGGAGACGTACACACCCTTGTCGCCGCATTCCCTGCGCAGTCCGTCGGCCAGCGAAATGACTGCGTGCTTTGTCATGCAGTAAACGACGCCCGTCGGCACCGTGCTTCGTCCTGTGGTAATTAATTTTCAATCAATAAATCGATCGATCGATCAATTTATCAATTTTATCTTCAATATCAGATGTGCACAACCAAATAGACACCAATTTATTTTACGGGGACATTGCCCCCTCTACTGTGCAACGCTACTTCATGTGAATGCCGAAAGACGGGTGATACCTTCATAGACGCTAAATAGAAGCACATATATATGCGTTAAAGATTTATTAATGAAGTAGTCAGTTCATTACATACATTTCAATAAATTTGTCGTTAAACAACGCTAATAACCTCAATCAAAATCAAGCCAAAAGTGTTTGTAGACTTCTTTTGTTTATCGTAACTTAGCATCACTTTGTAAATTTAAAAAAATGTCACAGTTTCGCCCTAAGGGCGAAGCAATGAATGCGATAGCAACACAGCAATGTCATACGAAGTAAGGTGAGCGGCTTTGGTAGCAATATGAATTGTAGTAAACATGAGCTGATTAAGTAAGCAGGTGTGCTGCGGCGTAAGTAGACCGACATGAAGAGAGACTCGATGACCACGAGAAGGCGCGTGCGAAACGGTGGTGTTGATGAGAAGCGCTTCCCGTGGGCAGCGCGTGCGAAGGGACACACCTGTAGCGCTGCACTGCCGATCCGGGCAGCATTGCATGTGTAGCGCGCGTTGGAAAATGTGGCCCGACTATTACTAACTGTGGTGTGAGCGCGCACAAACAAACATGGATAGATCACACTGAATGACTGCAGACAACGACTGTCAAAACGCTGGCAGCAAGCGCATATACGCCACCGCGGGCGAAGGTACGCACGGTCTATCGCTTCAACGGAAACTGAGCGGCGAATGCACAGCGCATAAAGGTCAGAGCCGTGTGGAGATAAGCGACGGTGCGACGAGCGCGGTTGTTGGCAGAGTAGAAATGCGCTCCCCTTCCCCCCCCCCCCCCCCGCTCCCTCCGGCGCTCGCTTCCCGCTTCCTTGCTTGCGCGTGGAAGATTGAGTGCGTTCGCTCTCCGTGACAGCGTGCGTCCCCGCACGCTTCCGCTCGGGCATACGGCGCGCGGCGAAGATTTTATCTATACGGAACCTCACGGCGACGGCGACGGCAGAAGTCCGGTGGAAGTGTCCATATAATTGCTATCGCAATAAAAGCACTTCTTTAGATGTTCGTAAGGGACCTGGTATGGGCCAGTTCAGGTGAATTACACGAGTGTTGATTTACGACGACAGAACAAAAAGCCTAGCGAACGTATAACGTGTATGTTACGGCTACGTTTACGTGAATACGACCGTATCTCACTCAATTTCATAGCACGTTGCCTGAATGCGATGCACCACAGTTTAAGTGTAGCTGGTCAGCTTTCGCGCGACGGGGTCCGGAACCAATTTGATCCTGTTTTACGTGAGCGCCTCTCTCGTTCTAGTGAAGGACAGGAAAGGCCAGACAACTCGCCTTGGTTCCCTTTCTTTTGATCGTTTTACATGAGTTGTTTACATGAGTCGTATACATGACCATTAACTGTTTGCATCATTCGGCTAAAGGCGACTTAACCAGCTCAAAATGTACATCTGGCTGGTGCATTAGGGTGATGCGCTAAATGCGCATTCATATAAAAGCAACTTTATAAGAGACAGCCGTGTGGGCCGTACTTTTCAAAGAGGTCCTACATGGCACATTAGTTAAATCAACACCTCTTTTATCTTAGCTATTTGGCTGATTAAATGGCTGATTGATTGCGCTAGACGTCCTAAGGCATCCCTTCCTCCATTTGTTTATGTATGCCCAGTAACTCTGGAAAGCTTGGGAGTCAGTGGTGCACTACAGTGGCACCACATTGGCAGTCATTTTATGCTTTTTGTTACTAATGCATGACAGCTTTCGATGGGCGCTGCTTCCACTCCGCGCACCGCGCCTCTGCTTTCACGTCACGCGCGACGGAGGATAGTTCACATGACCGTAACCATGCCCCATACACGGTGACCAACTTACTTGAAAATAGCGCCCTCTCAGTGACCCCGCTTTGGCGTGACTGGGCTGGCAATTAAAAGTAAAGGCGGCTATGCCGAAAACAGAATAGCTGCTTTAAATAACGCTGCGTTGTTTAGGGATTCATATTACAGCGAAACTGTTTATGGCTAGGCTTCCGTGGATTTTTCGCGTCCGTCAACAAATTGGCGTGGGCAAAAACTCAGCTCCCGAATTTGATGAAAAATCGCCTCATTCTGTGCAAATGCTTATACGTCTCATCACATGTATGTGCATTTTTAGTAGATTAGTTATCAATAGGCACCCTTTTCAAGATCACTAGACTCTAATGTAGATAATAAGGGTTTCTCAAAGATTCGCCTCTGTGCGACCAGCGTTGGCCATGTGTACGCTCGCACCGCCCTCTCTTTGTCATCCTTCCAAGAGCTTGCGTGCCTAGTTTCCTTCCGCTCTCCCGGCGTGGCGGTCCCGTCGCGCACGTCTAGCTTCCTCCGGCTCCCCGTGGTGGAGGTAGTGTTCCACGCGAACGTATTCGAATGTATGCGAATGTAGGCTGCCTCGGGCCGAGAATTACACTTCCGGACCTCCGACACCGTTATATCGCACCCTCCCACAGCTAATCGTGTGGAGCCGCTTCTCATATACACCGAAATTATTCATCACCAGACTCGAAAGTCGGAGACTTCCGCCCCCTGGTCCCCAACTCAGTAAAGAATCCCAGGTAGCGTGGCGTCGCCTGCAGACACACTCATGCCCCAACCCTTACATACTATCTTACATGGCGACGCACAAACACCGCAGTGCAGGTTCTGCGACAATCAAGCAGCCACCCTGTATCACAGGGTATGACAATGTCAACACAATCCATCCAGCCTCATGGGACGCAACCCAGCAAAGAATGGTTGGAGGCAGCTCTGTCAACCTCGGGCCCGAAGACCTAAGAGACCCTCGTGAAACATGCGAAGACAGCGGCCCACGCCAATGGGATCCCAGACTAAGGATCCCCAATAGCCGATCTTCTCGCTTCAAATACTTCAAATGCTTCAAAAGAGATTTATTATCTCTTTTTATGCCGCCGATCAAGACCGCCGATCAAAATAAAAGTCTGTGTGCGTGTGTCTTTTTTCGGGGTCACCGTGGTCACCGCTCAAGAGAAATAAAGCTTGCTCATTCCTTCGATCTAAATTCTGTGTCACCTACGTCGTGTGCTAAACTGCTTCGCTGGTAATCCACCTTCACAGCAGCGGAATGTCAGGTGATTCTAATTTTGACCACATTACGTTCGATAACGTGACCTCAAAAAGCGGGGCGCAGGAGCGATTCTGGCGCGCGACCTTGCGCTCAACAGCGGGACTCACTATTCACTGAGCCACCGTGCAAGCCAATCTACAAAAGAGCAACATCGAGATAGGGTTGGCCACGGTTGTAGGCATGTAAGCTGATGTTGCTATGTGGAGGTTTTTTTGTAGTTTACAATTATGCAGAACACTCTGTTTTGTCCAAGATAGACACCATACAGTATGCACAGTAACAAGATGAGACTACTAAAAATTAGAAAAGAAAGAAAGTAAGAAACAAAGTAAGAAAACTGAGTAATACAAGTAGAAATTATCAGTCTTGAAAGAAACACCCCAATTCACGAACAAAATAATTTCCCCCAAATACACGCACACGCAATGTGTTCCACTCGGCAACAGTGCTAGGAAACGCTATGTGTATATGCGTTTGTTTTGGCAAAAAATTTGATCCAGCGATGTTTCACAAGTGTGTCTGCTTCTTCTTGTGCTGTGAGGCTTAACACATTTTGGTAAGTCTTAGGCAATATTCCCTTTAAGACATCCAAACAAAAAGTACAATCTGCAAATTTTTCAACGCGATTGGAAAGACTGAATATGACGTTGAGGCATTAACAAAGTCAGCTTTTTTTTTATTAAAGTAAACCATACTGTTTCCCTTTGAACGTGCTCTAGCTGTCTCATCTTTTTTTATTATGTTTAATTTTTCGTGCGGGGCATTGTTATAGAGGGTTCATCCTGATGCGCCATTTGTTCGCTTGATTCAGATGGTAAAACCCTCCTGAAACAAGCTTTTAGCTGAATCTCGTCGGTAATTCAAGCTCCAGTCAAACAAGCTCACTACTCGCTCTTCCCGCACCGAATAATGTCAAAGTGTCTCATACCACTTGAAAAGCCATAGGCGTATCATCATTAAATAATTATATTCTGGGTCTTTATGTGCCAAGACCGCAGTCTGATTACGAGGAACTTCATAGGGGGGCTAACCCGCATTCACTTTGACCACCTCTGTCCTTTAACGTGCTCCTAAATATAAATACAAGACCGTTTTTTTTTTTGCATTCCGCCCCCACTTAACTGTGGCCGTCGCGGTCGACCTCACACAGAGCAGCGCCACGTCATAGCCACTAATATACCATGGCCAGTATAGGCGTCATATCATGATACACTTGCTTTAGGTATACAGGGTGTCCCAAGTATCATGCACCAAGATTTAAAAATATTCAAATGCCACGTAGCTGGACAGAACCAAAGTAATGTTGCTTGCCATCGTTTGGAGATACTCAGCTTATTTCTTGCATCCCGCCTAATCACATAATTAGTCCTAATGAATTAATCAACTTCTCAAATATTATATAATTAGGTGAAAAGTGCCAACGAGAAAATTGTAGAGCCACATGAAAAACTCCCGATACAGCTTTCTGTTGCTCAATACGTGTTACATAAAAGTCTTTTTCCGAGCGTTAAAGACGCTCGCGAATACACGCAACTTTCCGCGTGACTGTCGTCTCGAAGCACTTTGCGTGTATTCGCGGGCTTCATTAACGCTCGGAAATACACTTTTATGTAGCACGTATCGAACAACAGAAAGCTGTGTCGGGAGTTTTTCATGTTGATCTACAATATTCCCGTTGACACTCTTAATCTAATTATAATATTTGAGATGTTGATTAGGTAATTAAGACTAATTATGTAATTAAGTGGAAAGCAAGAAATAAGCAGAGTATCTCCAAGCGACGGCGAACAGCATTACCTTGTTTCTGTCTAGCTATGTGGCATTTGCATATTTTTAAATACTGGTGCATGAAAGTGGGGGCACCCTATTAGTCGGTCACAGTAGGCTTGATTTTTTACGCAAAAATTGTTATTTTGCAGCTTTACGCTGCTGACTGCTATCGGCAATTGAATGGCCGCATTCGCTAGTAAGATGATCAGCATCACATTTGGCTGAACAATTGTAGCACTTAAGATTTTGTGGGCCCTGGTTCAAGCGAGATATCCTAAGTAAATTATCACTTTTTTTTTCGTCAGTCACAGTCAGCTTCTGCGCCCTGATCAAAGTTAAAGATACCGTCACCTTTATACTCACCAAGAACACTTCCCGTAATGACGAGACGACCCTTCGATTTCCTCAGAAGTGGAAGAAACTTCTTCGACACACTGACCACACCGAAAACATTGACGTCGAAGATTTTCCTGATGGACGACATACTTGCCCATTCGAGAAGGCCGTGGCTTGGTACGCCAGCATTAGCCACAACGGCCCATAACTCTGCGCCAGCCAAAAAGAAAAAAAAAAGGGAGGTTAATTGCTTCGTTCGCAAAGTCATTTCTCTCTGCTAATTTCATTCAGCCGAAAATAAAACGACCATAGACGATATACAGAAAAAGGACAAAAAATTGTAGTCACGCCAACACGCGAGGTTTCGGAAGGCACGTTTGGTTGCCGTCACCACACGAAGCTGTTTAAATGTTGGATGAAAAATCGTCTGATGGAGGGAAGATGATAGTAGGTGAAAATGCGCACTTGCTAATGGGAAATTAAAACGCATATTAGGATTCCGGTACCCGTACAGGTGCAAAACAATATATACGACAGCCAATGCACGAAATCGATTATTGTATTTTAGATATGTAATCGCGGATGCTGTGCTTTTTTTCCGATAAAAGCAGTATTACGAGATCCCAAACGTTGCTATATGCTTCATTATGCGTTGGCGAATGCAAATTTTGTTCTATTTACGTGACGTTATGCTCACGACAGAATTTCCTGCCCATATGGCAAAACCTATAAAGATGTCCATTCTTGTCTCCCCAAGTATACTCAGTTTCAACCTTGTCAAACTTCCTTTGAATAGACAGCTTTCTTTTTGCTCGGCCGAAATTTCTAAACATAAATTCAGCATACTATTTTACCGCCAGCTGCTTTTATCATACCGGAAACTGTACGAATTGCAACCTAATGGTCACATTGGAAAGTTTTTTTTCTTCTGAGTAACCAAAAAATATACGAGGTGTCAACTTGAAATCCCAAAACAAATTTTGTAGGGACAACTTGATCAGGCTCTAACAATTGGTATCAACAATGTTCGAAGCGTTTTTTTGCCACAAGTGGAACAGTAATTTAAGTAAATGAAATCGAGCGATCTGTTTCTGTGTGCCACAATGTTGCTGATTTGTGCGTCCAAATACCCTCTTCAGTCATGAATGATGGCAGCTTGTCGATAAATATGTTAACTTTGCACAACTATATACCAAGGTGCTCGAGACTCCATTGAAAGCCAGTCAAGGGGAAGGTAACACTGTGCATTTTATAGTGAGTCACCACAATTACAGATAATTAAATATGTATTAATTCTATAGTCAGCCATGCTACGGTTTTTACAAAAAGAATTGAATCAACGGCTCGAAATTCATACAGAAATACTTATGGGTTTCAAGCATTCCTAAAAAACGACTAAAGTTCATTCGCAATTGGTACCAAAATGCCCCACCTCAGACTTCCCGTTAAACATGTAATACTTTCACCAAAGCTGTTGTCTGCAGCTATTAATTTCACTCAGAAGTAAAGTGGAGGTACCTTAGGTAAGCAGAGTGTTCAATTTAGCTTAAGCTTAATGTTCGTAGTCAATTCTTCGCCACCGCGCACAAAAATAGCGAAAATAAGTGTCGTAGACAAATGTATAAGCCATGACTGGAGGGCATACATTGTAAAGTGACGTTGTAAATGCAAAAGACGAGGCCCTACGCAATTTCAGCGTTGCAATCTTTGAAAACTGTGGCCGCGCTCTTACGCTGATACCTAGGCGCCATGAAGGCCAGTGGCGAGCATCAACCGCCCGCACTGCAATATGTGTCCTCGGCCAGAGGACGCGGCCTTGTTGATTGCAGGAATTACTGCTGGGGCTTTCTATATACCGTAAGCCAAGTGCCAATTTCTTAGGCATAACGTGTTAACCCTTTTGCACCTGGAGACAGGCAAGAGACATCAACTTTAACGAAAACCTAAGATGTTTGCAGAGCTGACGATCTGGCACACCAATACACATAAGTGCCAGGTATAGGCACGGACACACGCTCACACAGTAAATTACTCACGGGGCAACATTAAGACCCTTAGGTTTCAATAATAGTTTGAGTATACCGGACAGCCTGTGCTCCTATGGCCGAAAATGTCACGCTGTTGAAAGTTCGCGTCGCGGCACATGTGAAACGCAAACTTCAGAAATTGTCCTGTCTCATAAGCATGAATTGCAGTCACATAAAACGCGTTTCAAACCATTAGGAACATCACGCACGCCGCACATCGGCATGTCTGACAAGTGAAGATTGCATTGCTTATTATTTCGAATGGCTGCATTTAGACACAATATACCAGGTGCCCGAAGAGTAACTGCGCTGTGAGGAAATAAACAAAAGTATGACGATAACTGTGAATGACATCGCAGTTTCAAGTGCGATATGACACCACGAGGCCTGTAGTTCATGCGGCAACGTCTGTTGGGTGCACTCGAATGACAGATGTACGAGAACAACCCTCACACAGTGCTGGAGCTAGAAACCGCACATTGCACAGAAAACTCCAGCCACCTTCCACCGAGTGCTTGAAAACAGGCAGCGTCTTGTGCAGACATGTCTTGAAGCCGGTGGTAGAGAGAGAAAGAGAGAGAGAGAGACAACTTTTTGCCAAATGTAGACATTTTGAGCAACTGCTGTAGTGATCCCAACACTGTGGGAAGTAAAACATTTTGGGAAACCGGTATTATGTGGTTAAACATACACAAAAAGAGCAGTGACCGGTACATGTACACAAGCAAAAAACACACAAACAGATTTTTCTCGTGCAGGCAGTCTATGAGGTTTCCATTTGAAGTACAGTTCGTGTAGGCCGTGTTGAGCCTGATGCGGTGAGGCATCACCGCATCAGGCTCACCGCATCAGGCATCAGGCATCACCGCATCACCTATCAAGGGTGAAGGCGGTGCCTTCACCCTTGATAATTTCTTGCTCAGTAAGCGTCAAGTTAGTGCCTACGATAGCGGCTGTTACTCGCTGCATACTCATTATGGGTGTGCAAGTAAGAACTGGCACTGGCAGAGCTCTACCGTCTACAGTAAACGCATAAAACTTGACCCTGAATACGTCTGTCGCACTTTACTCCATGCTACGTTCATTATATTTCAGCAAGTAGATGGGTCACTTTTTTCTTAGCATACGTTTTAGCCAACAGAAACTTGGGCGTATATTTTCACTTGCTTTTAGTTCCTAGAGTATTCTTCACGGCCATGACGGCATTATCCATCTCCTCTTCTTTTGTGACATCCAGTTGAAGCACCTGGACGTTACATTCCTTGGCGAGCTCACAGGCATCCTCGCTTGAGGCATTCAGGCAACCGGCGTACACCAGGAAGCCACTGCGGGACAGCCGCTTAGCAAGGAGGTTTCCAAAGCCTGTGTCGCAGCCTGACAAAGAAAAGCGAACGAAAGTATCCAGTCACCACACGTGGTGAGAAAGTGGCTGAAAATTTCCAGTTACTTGTACACTAGAAAGAACAATCGTCCACATTTCAAAATAAAACTAGACATACCAGGCAGCGGGCTCAGTTTACATAAAACAGGACCCTAATTCGACTAACCATGTTTCGTTTAATACTACTGACCATTGTTAAGAACCAAGTGCAGTATATATCTACCACCCCATTTAATGATGACCATCACCAGTGCTACACAAGCCAACCACAAAAAGAAAAAAAAGTAAATATTTCAGGAGTCCCTAAACACTTTTTGAACATCGTAACAAAAGGTTGCCGCTCTGCAGAAAAGGCTCTTGTTAACACTTGAGCCAAATGTTATTGCGCTGCATGCAGCAGATAATTCAGTCATCTCGTGTTCCAAAACAACGAACAATCGCTTGCAATGTCATCATGCAGCGTCATCTCAAGCAGAGATGTCCACCAACAGCTCTTGGCTGATTTCGTTACCTTGAGAACTGGTTTCAGTAATCCCATTATTTATAATTTTTACATTACTTGTTCATTCGTAACATTGTTTTATTGTTTATAACGCTCCTCCTTCCATTCAATAGTCAACCGCAAGATTCTATAATCCTGCTGCTGCCTTCCAACTTCAAGAAGGATGATGTGTTTTCCCTGAAAATTGACGGACCTGTACACAGCTGACAGTTGGAGGAAATATTGAGGAGCGAATAAAAATACACTCACCCGTCACCAGCACAGCCTTGCCGTCACCGTCAACCAGCTTTCTGAAGAGTCTAGACGACAAGAATCGTGCCGTCCCAAAACTAAGCAGGAGCACAAGGAACCCGGAACCGAAGTAGGCACTCAACTCGAACAAAAGCGGCAGTCGCTTCCAGAGTTGCCAGACGGGAAGGATCAGCGCGAAGAAAAGTATCCACCTCGTAGTCATGTTGCCTGCGGTTGCTTTGAGTTACTGCTTGCGTATTAGACTGGGGGCGATAATTGTAAACAATGTGCGCGAAAAGGTCGAATTCATAATCATAGAATACTGTTGCAGTGTGCGGGGCGCCACATGTAGCCAATGAATGAGTGAATCAGTCAATCAGTCAATCAGTCAATCAATCAATCTGGCGATTGATCTACATATTTAAGTATCCACGTACCGTTCTACTATCTATGACTCAGACTTAGTTGACAAAGTACTTTCTCCACACAGCATTGTATTTCTGAGCCCAAGGCGTTAATTGTAGAGTAAGTACAGATGCGGTCGAATATATATTATACTAAAACATGCTGTAACAAAGCACTACAAGTCGCCGAAAAGAGCTAAACCACTGCAGATTGGCATAGCGCATGAGTTATTGGCTATCCCCTTTAGCTTCAGAACAGATTCACTCACATGCGGGTTCCTTTCATTCGCAGCTTTCTCGAGTTTGCCAATAATGACGGTGATCAAATGAAATTTAAGAGACAAGCAAATTGTGCACAAGTGCAGGCCTCGCGAAGGTGTAAAAAATGTTAAAGAGATAGGGTTCCGTTCCTAACTAATAATTTTGAGCTCTGTATCTTACCTGCAACTGCGGGGAGTTCACGCAGTACCGCAAACCACCGTTCTTGTCGGCTCACTCAGCACGCCAGGAAAGATTAGGCGAGCGGGCATGTTACCTGAAAGCGCCTTTCCGGCTCAAACTGCGCGCGGTGATTGGCCCCGCGCGTGGTGAAACCAGCTCGCCGTAACGCGTGGCACGTCGTAGACGGGGGCACAGCAGGAACGCGACGACGTTCCTTTCCTTGACACGATATTCGCGAACGGCCGCCAATGCAGTTTAGAAATTGCGCGCTGCTGTGGCATTGAAACAACCGACCGACCGATCTGGGCTCCGATATGTTATCGCCGTCTTTATGAGGTTGACGGGAAAGGAGGAACAGAGGCTTGGCGAATGGAGCAGAGGGGGTGAGCGAGAGAAGGGCCTCGCGTTTTGGTGATGTAACCATGCCACGGGACCTCGAGCAAGGATGGAAGATGCAAAAAATATATATTCAACGAATACATCAAATCAAATGGCGAAAAGGTCGACGACTGAGCAAATACGGCTACGGGCAGTTGCGGAAGGCAGCGCGTGCGGCTGGACTGCGCGGGTTATTCGAGGGCGCCTAGGTAGACTTCAAGTTTTCATGTTTCTTAGAACGACAGTGCGAGTTCCAGTGTTTCATTTATTGTTATTATTTTACTCACCCAGATGTCTCCATGGCTTGGGCGGTCTGGTGTAGAGCGTGATGTCGCAAATTGGTTACTCGGAAGTGGCGACCGCTTTAGGAGGGGGCAGTACGCGAAAGGGTTTCTGGGTCCAGCTTTCGCTGCACTTTAATGCAACTCAATTGGTCAAAATTATTCCGTAGCCTTTGACTACAGCATCGCTCGTAGCCCCAGCTGTTCATTTAAGACGTTAAACTTGACGAATGATTCTATCAAATGTTTGTTTGCTTTTTGTTGTTGTTGAAATAAGACAGAAAACATTACGAAAACGAGCGAAAACGATTAAAGCGTAAAACTGGAAACAAAACAACCAGATAAAATACTTGCGTTTTGGCGTAATGAAGAACGAAACCGAGCACAATGGGACCCAGATACACGTGCGGTTTTGGCAACTGGGCTCTGTAAATTTATCAAACACATCAGGCGCGTGTTGTGGCTATTCGTTTGTACGGTACAATTCTAAATAGAGCCACTCAGAAGCGTAACCATGTCGTTTCACGCTCAGGTGCGGTAAGGCTGAACTAACGTACAATATGAGGAGGCGAGAGTAATGCTTATTATAGCAAAGAAGGTGCATACTCTCATTGTTCTCGTTGGTTTTGGTGTTGTTGTCGTCGTTTTTGTTGTTTTGCTACGAGAGTGCAAAAATAAACAAAAGAAAGAGATATCCACTGCCAAGCATCTTCGAAATCCAGTAGCTAGGGTGGATTCGAAGGGCACAAAAATAAACTATAGATATATTACAAGATCAACTGAAAAAAGATAGAGCAAGAAGATTCCTATGTGCGAGGCACCTGACGAACGCTAGATACCTCCATAAATTAAAGCAAACCAACATGGGAACAGGGATGAGAATTCATATACGAGACAATACTTATGAACCACAAGAATCGCAGTAAGCGGCAGCAGCGACCACCGATTCCACAAACACCTGCTAGTAAAATAATGGTCTTAGTGCTTTGAGCCGCTTTGTCTTGCGAGAAACCTGACAGATCATATATTACATTGGAGGACGTTGTCAAAGCTTATCAAGACGATATTTTTTTCTGTCTGAAGCGTGGTATTTACTAGGAGTGTCGTTCTTTTACAAGCACGTGTACACGCAAGCAGGCACACCGAATTTTTACAGCTGTCCTGCCCAATATACTTATACGTCGTAATTTAAGCATAGGTTCAAGGTTCACTCTTCCTGTTCAAGTGAATCGGGTCTGTTCGTGGTAACGTAGCAGAACTATTTCTCGTTCAGTCGCTTCATTTGACGATCCTTAGTTCCTTCTAAATTTGCTGTTTACGCTCCATAGAGTAGCTACTGATGGACTGCTTTATTGTATATTTTTCTTTCAAGATAGCGCTAAGCTACAGTTAATGACATGAGAATACTTGCCTCCTGCGATCTAATTGTTTTTTTTCTCCTTTTAATTTGTCTGCTGGCTTCCTTCTCATGTTGTCAAAATCAAACTACGTACTACATGGACAGATTTTAGCATTCTGAGACTCGCTTTGTATAAGTAGATTATATTTGTTTAGTTGTAATACATAGCTTTATAGCAGCTTTGATTCCACAATTATTTTGTCAAGTGCTTATGCTAAGATCATTTATTGATTGCGGTGGTTGAACATTTTGCAAGCTAAATATATTTTATCCCGATAAACTTCATACATATTGTTCATTTTTGTCTCTTCAATGTGAAACACTCGCATTTATTTGTTTCTATCTTGCACTAAGACAACGTCGAAACACCTACAGGATTAACGTGACTGTATTGTGGTATTTCAGGTGACTTTCAAATCTGAAGTCTCCTTACACCAGGTTTAGTATTCAGTTATTGCGTAAATCAATATTGAAGTCGCAAAAGAAATGACGCAGTGCCACCTACAGTGTTTGCGCAATTTCATTTTCTCTGTACTTTTGCCGTAATACTAAATAAGCACTTGACACCTGTGAATACTGTGAGCCACTGTGTAAGCTACGTAGCATTGTTGCGATGAAGCGATTGTCACTTACGTTGTCGACGACGCTTTCGACACTGTTTTCAATCAACTTTATCCTCGGCCTGTATTCTGGGTATCCTCTATCGTGGGTATGCGCCATGTTGGATGCTTATCATCAGCAGTGTCATGTACGGCGATTTGTGACCGGGAACGTTGGTTTCGCGAGCGTGACAACGAAAAACCGCTCGCGAACAGACCATCATCTCGTGAAGAACAATTTGTCTGCGGTGCACATAATGTAAACCGCGTCGAGTACAGTATTTCTCGTTACGGCCTCTGAAATACATGCACAGATGCCACCGCTCATAGAGTCTGTGTAGAGAGCAAAACCTTGCCCTAATTGCCCAGCACAGTTTTGAGGCGGTATAACTCTGTGGTTAGCGCTCTCTTCTCCCCAACGCATGTGCCTTCGATGGCATGGGTTTAAATCCCAGTGCGGCCGGCTGTACAGAAGCTTTATTTTCCATCACGATGTGGCAATGACGAAGCTGTGGGTGACGAGGTTGCATGACAATGATAAAAATATTCAGTGTGTGCAATCAATGACGACAAGATTCGTGATCAATGTAACAGAATGGACGGCCGGACGAGCTGACGGGATGGGCGGATGGACCGACAAGGCAAAGCCATTTCGAGCTTTCGACTGCTGAAGCAGTAAAATGTTCATAACGCGCCACTGTGTTAGTGTGGATGAAATTTCGCTGTAGTGTGCATGAACTTTGGCCGGACGTCGCAAATCCCTCACAATCATGCCATGAACGCCAAACAGTCAGCAATGCTTCGCGACTCGACATAGGTTAGAAGGTATTTCAAATACAGATGTGAAAAGGGCACCCATGCATGGCGGTGACCCATTCAGTGAGTTACAGAAAAAGAAACAAGAAACCTGCCTGCTTTGTGGATTGTTCAAATGTCGTTTTTATGCCGAAAGTTAAAACGTGCGCTTATGACTTTGCGGCTGTCGTGAAGCGGTAACCCAAGGTAGTCAAAATTAATCCGGAGCGCTCCACTATCGCGTGCCTCATAATCAGAACTGGTTCTGGCACGGAAAACACTAGAAAGAAGAAGTAGTCGCGAACCAGCAAGCCAGATATTGTTTCTGAACTGACGAATGGCTGTGGAAACTCCGTTGAACCCGACTCAGCGAACTACAAAATAACTTCTTCTTGGGCGAGTTGGTGTTTACTGAACATAATACTTAGTAGCGCAAAACTCGAAATAAAAGACAATAGTGAAAGACGAGAGGAAAGGAAAGACGAGCGTAGCGCTCGTCTTTCCTTTCCTCTCGTCTTTCACTGTTGTCTTTTATTTCGAGTTTTGCGCTACTAAGTATCATGTTCCGCGAACTACGTTTGCGTCTTGCTGAATGCAATGTCTGCCGGAAAGGCTTACGAGCACGGCATCTACGTGTGGAAGTGTATTGGTGAGGAACAAAATGCTTTTTTTAACACAGCACGAAGTGCCGAATAAGTGCGTTAATTGTACATGTTATTAAGAGTAAGTACCTTCCGGAATTGCTAACAAAAATTTGTTAGCACACGGCTGGCCTTTCGAAACATAATTCTTCAAAATGCTGCCCCTGGAGTTACGCAAGTCTATTACGGTGAAGTTCAACAGAACGGCGAAGAAGCAGTGCTTCTTAGCAAGGTACAATATTTTCTTTCTGAGAACAATTGACCTCCTCTTCGTGTATAGGTTCGTGTTTCTGTTCCGAAGAATTAAGTAGGCGCCATCAATCGCATACAGTCGTACAAACAGCTGTCACTTAAGCGCTTCAAATGCACTAGTAAAAACGTGCTTTGTCTTGATGAAGCTGATGCATAGGCAAGCGGAAAGCCCAGTGATCAGCGAATCTATTTGTAAATAAGAGCTCACAGCAAGATCAATATCTTTAAATTATTACCGTAAAACATACAAGTTGGGAGAGCGGCTTTTTCTATGTACCGTATTTTGTCAACAAAAATATGCAAATGTTTAGTTTAGATACATACATATTTTATTTTGAGTGTGCCTCAACAGTCATTGGCCTAAACGAGCGCACACTAGGTACAATACAAACTCCATGACATGATCCAGACACATTACAGAAACAAGAAAATCACAAAAAGAATATATAGGCAATAATACAATCACCTAAAAAACAGATGAAAACCACCAGTTTAGGCAAATATGTCCGCGCAATGAAAGGGTGATTTATATGTGATCTGCAAACGAGACATGGGACAAATGACGAGCATCTCAGCATAGAATGTGTCAGAACATTTGGTGGCTTTTGCATGCGGCAAACGAAATAGCAGTAGATCAATAACCGGCCACAATCGATGGAGCCACGCACAACTTTATGAAGAAACTGCATGGGAGGCACAAGTCGCCTATCATGAAGATTAGACATACTAAGGTCTGCTAGGAGAGAATCATAGTTATAGAAACGACAGCGACCAACATATCGATCATAAAGTAACGTACGCTGAACACTTTCGATTCGATTGGAATAGATAACGCCGACGCGATTTCAGGTTTCTGATGCGAATTCGAGACATCGTCTCGAGAGAGCACAGTAAAGAGTGCGCACACACACCTATCGACGAAAGTTTCTTGTTAACCTAAATATTACACCAATATGTCTCAATGCGTGCAAAACAATTGAAGATACAAGCAACCGGAAATCGAACCTTGAGTGAACAATAAAACTAAGGTCGCCTGAACTGGCATCACGATATATTTTTCTGCCAAGAAGAGCATAATAAAACATTACTGTGTCGTGTCTTCTAGTAAAAGACAAAACAGAAGTTTTCCTAATGTTCATTTTAAGCTTATTTATCAAGCACCATTTCTTGATGTTGCCAACATCAGCTTGCAAACGGCTGCTGTCTAAGTATCTTACGGAATAATTTTAAATCATCGGCACACAACAAAATCCTCCAGTCTATGACATGTAGCGGCAAATCATGAATAAAAACTAGAGAGAGAGGGAGAAACAGCTTTACTGAAATAAGGATCGTGCTAGGTTACTCTGGCTGGCGCCCCTCTTCCAGAGCCCCACTGGCTATTGCCGCGCGCCGGGCCTGGTCGAGGGTCTCCAATTGGATTCCCAAGTCCAGTTCGGAGAGTCGCGCCTCCCACGACCAATTGCTAAGTGTGTCGTTAAGTAGCGGCAAAACGGCGTCTGCCGGACGCTGCATGCATTGGTAAGTGATGTGTTCTAGTGTCGGGGTGGAGTCGCACGATCGACACCTGCGGCTGTGTTTGTCGGGAAACATTTTGTGGAGTCTATGTAAGTGTGGGTAGGTGTTTGTATTCGGCGCCAGTCCCTCGCCTGTCGCCTGTTGAGCTTGGGGTGAGGTGGAGCTTTGGTTCGTCTTCCTAGTCGTTGTGCCTCAAAGTATGTCTCGCGGTGTGCTGCCGGGTGTCGACGCGGTCTGTTATACCTCGAGCCAGGCGATCCGCACGATCGTTGCCTTCCACTATGGTGTGCGCCGGACACCAGGTTATCCCGTGGTCCATTTGGAGGCTTGGTTCTAGTATGCGAAGGACCCCGGCCGGTAGAACTCCCCAAAGGAAGAGTCGGCAGGCATCTTGCGAGTCTGTGAGTAGAAAAGTCGACTGGCTTTTGGCCTCAGCGTTTCGGATGGTTAGGGCTATGGCCGCGGATTCCGCCGTGGCGCTTGAAGTCGTGCGTACGGACGCTGCTACGATCGGCCTCCCCCGGTACGTCGCGATAGCCGCATAAGTAGGAGTCACTGTCTCACCTCGGGGGTATGAGCCCACGTCAGTAAAGTATGTGTCTGCGTCCTCCTGCCTTTTGCGCAAGATGGCTGCTCGGGCTAATCGCCGTTTCACGTGGAAGTGAGGGCTCACATGACGTGGGATAGGGTTTACATGGATTCTTGCTCGTAGATCAGGTGGCATAAGTGTGGTCTCGTCTCCGCAGAACTGTGGCGTTAGGGGGTATCGTAGTCGTGTTAGCACGGAGCGCCCCTGGGGTGTTGCGTTTAGTCTTTCGCGCTGGGCCATGAGTGTGGCCGCGGCGAGTTCTTCGTATGTGTTCGTCATGCCCAGCTTGCTGAGACGGTCAGTGCTCATCTTTTCGGGCAGGCCGAGTGCCGCAGGCAATCCGGAGCTGTCGATTTGCTTGGTCGATGTCAGTTTGTCGGACGGCTTGGAAGGAAGCGCATAAGTAATTCTGCTTATGACGAAGGCCTGTACTAATTTCATAGTGTCTGTCTCCGTCATTCCCTCTATGTTACGTGCGATTCTGTTAATATGGCTAGTAACACTGCGAACCGTGCGCTTCAGTATGGAAAGGGCGATTCCGGCACTGCCCGTTTCTTGCATATTCATTCCGAGCACTCGTAGATGCTGGACTTTTCGAATGGGTTCTCCGTCTAGAAGTAGTTGTAACGGCGGAGCTCTATTGGCTTGGGTTCTTGGTGGTCGAATATGTATGTATTCTGATTTTCGCGGGGCGCATTTCATGCCGGAATGTTTTGTGTATGATTCGACCGTGTCTAGGGCTTGCTGAAGTGTGTTTTGTCTGTCCCCGTATGAGCCTTTGGTCGCCCAGAGCGTAATGTCGTCGGTGTGAATTGCCACGGCGAGGTCTTTGTCTTCCTGTAACTGTAGGGCGAGCTTGCGTATTCCAATATTGAATAGGAGCGGAGAAAATATTGCACCCTGAGGCGCGCCGCGACGCGGCAGTTCATATGGGAGTGACCGTGACGCTCCGAGCTCAATTGTTGCGGTGCGGTCACGCAGAAAGTCCTGAATGTAATGGAATGTTCTTTCTCTGCATCCGACATCCTCAAGGCCCTCTAGTACGGCGGAGTGAGATACGGTGTCGAAGGCCTTTTGAACGTCAAGAGCGAGCAGGATTCTGTCTAGGCTGCCCGGGGGAGGACCGAGGACCTCGTCTTTCAGCATGAGGAAGACGTCCTGTGCAGAGACTCCCTTGCGAAAGCCGAACATCGAGTCCGGAAGAAGGCTGTTACGCTCGAGGTGATTCTCCAGCCGGGTGTGCACGACTATTTCAAAGAACTTTCCCATGCACGGTGTTAATGAGATGGGCCGCAGCTGTCCGATCGCCCAAGATTAGAGCCTTGAGGCAGCACTCCCAAGTCTCGACGATGATAAAAATTCGTCGGGCACACAGCCAGAAAATATGTTCAGATTACGGCGGCTGCCAATGTAGCTTTTGAACCATTTGCAGTACATGGGGCAAAGTCCCCATTTTTCCATCTTCATCAGAAGTGCTTCATGGGAAACCATGTCGAAAGCCTTAGTCATGTCAAAGTAGATTGGATCTGCCTGACCGCGATTAAACACGTGCGAAGAGAGAGAGAAGTTACTTTATTCTACGATAAAAAATGCATCGAAGCCTTCAGTCCAGGGCATCGCTTGCGGCGTGCTTCAGCGCTAGGCCTATAAAGTCTGCAAGGAATCGCTGTTGGTCGTGATTGGTGGTTGCGGCGGTCGGCCACTCGGCGGAAGGGATAGGTGGGAGGGATGAGCTTTTGGGTAAATGGAGTAGTTTTGATGGCATTGCCATAGGATGTGTGATGCGTTGGGAGGATAGACACCACAGTGGCTTCAGCGAGGGAGGTCTTCAGTAAGTATGACTTAGAGGAGGTGCTTCCGTGCTGGAATGGGCAGGGTGCTCGTCTGAGCTTGTCGGATGAGTGTGCCCTGTTGTCTTGTAATGTCTTAGTGTAGCTTAGGATATGCCCAGCGCTCGTCCCTAAATGGGTGCAATTGTGGCGCAAGCGTTGGTGAGACGAACAAATTTGGTCAGGGGATGTTGGGAGCCTGGAGGTATCATATCGCAGGCAAGCTGATTAGCTCGTTCATTCCCCAACATCCCCTCATGACCAGGAATCCAGACAATCTCTACCTGACGATGGAGACATTGTAGTAACTGTTGTGTGATATGTTTAGGCAAGTCGTCATGTATTAGTTTTCTGCATGCTGACATTGAATCAGTAAATATGATGGGTGTAATGATAAGTGTTACTGGGAGATGTATCGTTGCTACTACCACTTGTAGTTCAGCTGTGGTCGTATCAGTGTTTGAAATTAATTCACTGTGGATCGTCCGAAGGCTGTGGTCTACCACCGCTATAGCAGTGCCTTTGTCTTGGATGCTAGTATCTGCATAGTAATATGTGCCATGTGGTTTGCGCCATATGTATCTTTTGAAGTGTGCTACTCGCTGTGTCCGCCTAACCTTATTATTCACAGGGTGCATATGCCTGGGAATTGGTGAGATTTTCAGCAGTGACCTAGTTTGCGGAGGAAGTAACAGTGTGGCGGTGCGGGTGATGGTTGAGAGCCCACACTGTGTAGTATGTGTCTACCCTGCGCAGTCTGTTGGAGCCGAAGTTTTTGCCTCCGTTTGTGCATGGTGATTATTTCGTTGATGGTATTGCGACATACCGTGTGGGTAAGCAGTTGTGTGCTCGTGCTGATGGGGAGTCCCAATGCTCACTGTATCCAAGAAAGGCGCATAAGTTCGACAACGGATCGTCTTTTTAAAGAACCGTGTTGCAAAGACCAGATCTTTTGGTTCAAATATGAACTCATGCGCACGTGCATTACCATTTCAAAAACTTTTTTCAAAACAAGAAATAAGTGACGCAGGTGGAAAATTATTCACATCACAAGCATTGCCGGATTTATATACAGGAACAACTACTGAAAGCTTCCAACGGCAAGGAAAAACAGCAGTACTCAAAGTTCAACAATTACGTCAAAAACATACTGAAAATCTTAGCGCATCCTTTGATTCGGAAGCTCGGAATTTCAGCGACTCCTGTTGAAAGTTTTGGCTTAAGCTTCTGAACCGCCGATCAAACCTCATGTTCATCGACACTTTCATACACTAAGCAGGTCAGTGCTGTCGTCAAAGGTGACAACAGCGGTTGTGCTATCAGGGCGCACAAAGCAAGAGCTGAAGGGTGCAGCGAAAGCTTTGCATACATCTTGCCGTTTGAAACAAATACTGTCACGCATCTTTAGCACAGCAGCGCAGACCTTATCTGTACTTTACATCTGCACAAAAGCCCAAAAAGAGTTTGGTTCTTTCTTGAAGTTCTCTTCAAGAAGTTTATGATATTCAGCTTCATCGCGTACGATAGGCTTTTCACAATCTGTCTACATAATGAATATCTTTGGTACCAATACTCATTTTCTGATTTTACGTACAGCTTGTGGTACAGCTGTTTTTTCTTCAAGTAGTGTTTCAAATCGCCAGAAAACCAGCAAGGAAATCTACACTTCCTCGGATGACATCGTCGTATACATTTTTTTCATTAATCCTTGTACAACTGATGTAAGTAGTTCAAAGCATGAGTCAACATTCCCGATCTAGAAAAATCCAGACCAATCATAGTTGCGAAATTCAGTGTACAGCCCAAGGTAATCGCCGTAAGCATACCTAAATTTTTCTGGTTAGAGTTCACGCACTGGACGAAAAGGCAAAAAGAATGACAGAGGAAACGGTCAATGAAGCTTATTTACCAGAACAAGAGGACCGCGTACCGCTTAAGCATGAAAAACAGGCACGTTAGATATAATTGGATTTAAATGTACGCAACGCAGTTCTTCATCGTGTTATGACGAAACCCATGGAGTTTAATAAAGTCAATGAGACATCCGGCTTTTTCTCGTACGGCTGTGCAATCACTGTGGTCCAACCAGGTGCCTATTCGACTTTAGAAAGATTAAAGTCCGCGTAAATGTGAGCCTAGTACTTAAAAAATCAATTTTTCCCCAATATCCAAACAATCATGATTCGTGAAAACATTAGGATCCAAATTAGGCGGAATAACAGCCAACGAGAGAGTGATTTGTCACGCCTTGGAATTTCCAACCACACATATTCATCGCGTCTCCAGGTCTTGCCTTGTAAATGCATCCAATAAAGAATCGCACGCTATCATAACTCCACCACCGTATTCTGTAGGCTCTGAAAACAGCATACGCGTCTGAGAAATAAGAGGCACTTCTACACGATGAGTTTAGCCATGTTTCCGTCAGGCATATAATATCATGCGCACACTGGTATGCATTCGCGAAGAGCACCTCACTTTGAGTTCGAAGCCCTCTCGTGTTTTGATAATACAACTGAACTTCCTATGCCATTTCCGGACGATATTAGAGCACTGTTAGAATCACCAAACTGACGTGAGGACCACAGGCTTCTGTAGAAGGGGCGAAACACGCAATCATAAGGCCACACATCAAGCTTGTTGAAATGTTTTAGCAAATGTTCATCCAGAAAGACATGCAAGGAACAATACGTTTAGCTGTGCCAAGCGTCGCTCGAGGACCGTGATGGCTGGCTCACCGCTTTAGACGAGCGTTGGAAAAGAGTAGGCTGGTGCTGAGCAGGAGGCTTCGGTGGGCTGCCAGAATTTGTAGCAGCAAGGTTTGTCACCACAGTAGAAGCGTAGTTGTAAGATACCGAAGAGTCGGAGAGCGAGCATTCATCCTGGTATGCGGTACGCACCTGAATACATGCATTCAGGCCACTCACAGCCTCACGCAAGAGCTCATTTTCCGGTCGAAGCTGTCGCCCCTCAGCGTCCAACGCATGCATTCGACTAGCCATCGTATGCATCCTCTGAACAACACGATACGAAGCATTGATGCAATCCGCGTCTTGAAGATCGAGGGAAAGCATAAGTTCCTCGGGGGGCGTGTCTGTGCAGCCGGTATTGCGGATAAGCCCTGTCGGCGAAGGATCGTGCCGCTTCACACATTGAACACATTTGTACTTGCTGGTCCCGGATTTCATGAGTATGTCGTATTTATCGGCTTGTATGTTGAGGCATTTGCAATGGAAACGCTGCCCGCAAGATGGGCGCGGCAAAAAATTGCTGCCTACCACGAACGGGCTGGGAGCAGCGCGCGCATCCGTCTGGCTCGGGCGCCATCCGCTATCAAAGTTTGACACGACTAAGTGACCTTGCGGCAGATCACGTGCTATTGTTTTATTTCCATTGAGCGATCGTCGCCCTTTTTCTACAGGAGCCGTTTGCGTACCAAAAGACTAGGCTTGCTTATACCATACGTATCTTCTCTTTTTGCCCAAGAATTAGAGCCAGGCCAACCGACGCTATGTTAAAGGAATGAGGAAACGAACTTTTTATAGCGAACCTGTATATGGCTAGGTTCTGAACAAACGTGCGCGCGTTGACAGGGTGTGTAGAAAAAAATTCTAGGACGCTTAAGCTTCTTGGCCTTTAAGAGCGGAACGCGATAACATTCAAAGATCCCTGAATGCTTGTCAGGCTTCCCGGCAACTGTAGCTTTTTTTTTCTACCCCTTCTCCTCTATGTGCCGCTGCTGGGTTACGCTGCCGTAGGGAGCATACATGTAACAAGCGTTGCATGCAAATAACGCTGTCAAGAAGGCGAGCGCCATCTGGATATTGCTTTTAGAAGTGACCGACCTGGGCGCGCCATTTTATGAATGGCATAAATGTTGGAAAAGGGGGTTTGTGTTAGAGTTTGCTTGTAACAGAAATATGCTTTCTCGTATACTCAAATTACAGTCCAACGCTATCATGTCTGTAGGTTGTGGTTACGTCGTACTTTCCAATTTTCCTGACGGAGTTTACTTAGAGAAATTCAATTAGTTCGCTAACGCCTCTGCGCCACGCCGAGAGCCGGGGTGGTTGGGGTGGTTCGGGTTGATTTTCTCAGCCGCGCACGCCGACAACGTCACCGACGCCGACGCCGGATTTTCTGCGACAAGGGGCCCATAACGCTATCGCGTTAAAACGTCATTGTGTACCCACCAATGTCTGTGCCTCGTCTTCTTGTGACATGGACATCGCTCTAGCGACGTTATCAGCAGTTGTACTTCGGTCTTGCTATGGCCAGGACGCGCGTAGTCCGCACTGAAGAAGAAGAACGTGCGTGGAAAGAGCGCCGGCGTGAGCAACACCGTGAATGGGCGCAAAGGCGACAGGAAGCCGCTATAGCAGAACGCGAGTCGTCCGAAGGATCCGTAACGTCAGATAGTAGGTCTGTGGCCGATGAAGAACAGCGTAATTATTGATTATAATGAATTTGCAAGTGACACAAAGCCTCCACTCTTGAATTATTTGATACGAAAAATATTTTTACAAGATTTCTCTGCTATTTCCTGTTATATATATATATATATATATATATATATATGTGTGTGTGTGTGTGTGTGTGTGTGTGTGTGTGTGTGTGTGTGTGTGTGTGTGTGTGTGGTGTGTGTGTGTGTGTGTGTGTGTGTGTGTGTGTACACCCGTGAGCGAAAGTATACGGACCACCGCGTCGCCGAGCAAATTTAATTTCTTCGTGATTAACACGCACAAACTTTACTTTAGTGTGCTTCAAATTTGTACACTAAATTGCCATTGTACTACCTTTTACACTAAATATTTGCCATTGTAATTAAAAATGTCACAGTTTCGCCCTAAGGGCGAAGCAATGAATGCGATAGCAACACAGCAATTTCATACGAAGTAAGGTGAGCGGCTTTGGTAGCAATATGAATTGTAGTAAACATGAGCTGATTAAGTAAGCAGGTGTGCTGCGGCGTAAGTAGACCGACATGAAAAGAGAATCGATGACCACGAGAAGGCGCGTGTGAAACGGTGGTGTTGATGAGAAGCGCTTTCCGTGGGCAACGCGTGCGAAGGGACACACCTGTAGTGCTGCAATGCCGACCCGGGCAGCATTGCATGTGTAGCGTGCGTTGGAAAATGTGGCCCGACTGTTACTAACTGAATGAACAAGCGTGGTGTGAGTGCGCACAAACAAACATGAATAGATCACACTGAATGACTGCAGTCAACGACCGTCAAAACTCCCGCAGCAAGCGCATACGCCGCGGCGGCGAAGGTACGTGCGGTCTATCGCTTCAACGGAAACTGAGCGGCGAATGCACGGCGCATAAAGGTCAGAGCCGTGTGGAGATAAGAGACGGTGCGAGCGAGCGACGAGCGCGGTTGTTGGCAGAGTGGAAGTGCCCCCCCCCCCCCCCCCCCCCGCTCCCTCCGGCGCTGGCTTCCCGCTTCCTTGCTTGCGCGTGGGAGATTGAGTGCGTTCGCTCTCCGTGATAGCGCGCGTCCCCGCACGCTTCCGCTCGGGAATACGGCACGCGGCGAAGATTTTATCTATAGGGAACCTCATGGCGACGGCGACGGCGACGGCGACGCCGACGGCAGAAATCCGGTGGAAGTGTCCATATAATTGCTATCGCAATAAAACTCGCATGCACTTTCGTTTGTCAATTATGACGTCATATTTTTCGGAGTTATTAAACGTGCATCTAGCCTATTTCTCAAGTTCATTTTTATCATCTCGAGTTCCTGTCACAATTTACCTTGCGAGAGGGCCTCTCCAGTATTTACTTTTATTGTTCTTGTCAACAGGCCAAGTACGGTGCCTCCTGCAACAACGCAACCGGCAGACAACCCGGTGGTAGCAGTGCAGTGGCACACGTCTTTTGTATGCAGTGGAACGCCTTTATAACAAAGCGCCTGAGACCTCCAAAATTCTTCGTTACATGCAGATCGCTTCGTTGTAAAGATTGTGCACCATGCCGCTAAGAATATAGCAGACTAAGCAAATTCAATAGGGCATATTTTTATTCAAACTGAATTCAAAGGACGCTTAGTCAAACAAGAAGCAAGTAATTTTTTGAGCACCTTCTTTGTCAGATAGGATGTTTGACTGCGCCGATGTTCACGACATGATTCGTGGTGAAAGGCGGCAGCGATGCAAAGTAAAGCTGCGCATCGCCGAATGACACTGTCGCCTGCCTTGCATTCAAAATTCGTGATTCGTTTGCAGGTTCTTCAATAGCCTTGCCTACGTTGACATTCGCGTCCTTTGCACCCTAGATATCTTTGAGGATGTGCTCGGTCGCAGGTTACGAGTACGTCATCCCGTCGTAATCAACTGGGACGTATTCGTCAGCCGATGTACCTGCTGCTCGGTTACAAGTAGCGTAAGTGTATGCGAGTCTAGCGATTCCTAGAGCAGTGCAACAGCACTGTAGCATTCGCTGACATCGGCGCACTCGTCGATTGCGTCGGTAACGTTGCTGTTAGAGCTAGCGCAGACTGCAGCTGAGTGGCGTCGGCGGTAAGCGGTGACGGACCTCTATGTGGCATTCGTTGTAAAGCAGCAAATGAGACCACGAGGATGCCTAAATTCCTTGCTTGTACAGACACTATCGTTGTAGTGGTTGTCATTGTAGAGGTGTTTACAGCACTACTGAAATATAGAAATTCGACCATGTTTTCAATAATCCTTCATTATACAGGTCATTTCGTCGTGTAGGCGTGGACTGTACACTACAGGAAAAGAATAACTGAAATGAATTGAATCAAAAGCCAATCGCAATTTTAATAACGTGGCCACGAAACAAGAATTTGTAATTGGTGGTATCCTCTGGAAGCTCTGCATAAGGACATATATCTAGACCAAGTATTTGCAGGGTACTAGGATTCGTCAGAAAGAACCACCAGACGAATAAAAATGGAAAACAAACGGTTACATCGCAGGAGATGAGTATTCTCGTGTCATGAACTGTCGCATACCGCTATTCCTGAAAAGAAAGATATTTAATAAAGCAGTCTACCCGTGCTTGTCTACGAAGCACGAACTAAGAAAATTGAGATGGTACTACGGAACAGCCAGTCAGTGATTGAACGAGAAATGGTTGTTCGGCGTTACCATGAAGAGGTCTGATAGATATCGAGAGCGAAGAATGAATCTGACAGTTACGTTTAGATTACGAAATACAATTATATTGAGTAGGATGACTGTGAAAATTCGGTGTGCTTGCTTACGTCTACATTTGCCTGTGTAGCAACGCAAGATGTTCGAGTGCAGTGTGGAACCAGCACCTCCGAGGTAAACGAACGCGTGCACATTCTGTTAGCTAAATGACGATGTTCCTACTGAAACCATGCTTCAGAATAAAAAAAAACCTCGTCGGGCTAAGCTTGGAGAGGATCTTAATTCCAATGAAATAAATGGCCTCTCAAGTTTCTCGCATGATAAATTGGCTCCAAGTGCTAAGGCCTTTCTTTTGCTACTCGGTGTTAGTCGAATCAGCTGTTGCCGCTGCCGCTTACTGTGGTTACTGTTGTTTATAAGAATTGTCTGTTATATAGTTGATGGCTCCTGTCCCCATGTTAGTTTGCTAAAATATATGCATGCCTTTAGCCTTTGTCAGGTGCATCAGATATAAATTTTGTTGACCTATGTTGTGCACGCGCGCTCACTTTTTTAACCTGAATCCCGCAACCCACACGCCGTGTTCGCTGCCTCCCTGCCTGTCTTGGAAGAATACTTAAAACATGCGATATGGGGCAGATATGCATCTGTTAAGATATAGTATCTTTCTTCCCAGATTTTTTTTTCATTTATATATTGTGTTTATCCATTTATTTATTTATATGTTGGATTTAACCATTTATTTATTTATTTATTTATTTATTTATTTATTTATTTATTTATTTATTTATTTATTTATTTATTTATTTATTATTTATTTATTGTGTACCTACAACAGCGGTGATAGTTTGTGCATGTTCATGAACGGCACCAAAAGGAGGAGTTGGAGACGTGTTTCGAGAGCAGGTCCCGAAAAGTTCGAGTGTTACGTCGGGCTGCTGATCGCGTGGGAGAGTGTAACCGAGAGAGGTGCGCGCCATCAAGCGAGCGCGACAATCGCACTGCAGCTCTTCAGGAGGAGTGTCGCCTCTTTGGGAGCGTCAGTTTACGTTCTATTGAAGTATACTGCTTCCTTGAGCGCTTGTTGAAGAGAGCGCTTGTTCGAGCTCTCCGTGGAAAAACGTTTATTTAAAAGAGGGCTGTGTAAGTTACATGAATTCGGGCGCGCTGTTACTCGTTTATAAGCAAATATACTCAACTCTTTGTAATAACCTACGGCGACTGTTCTGCCGCCTTTAATCTGCGAAAAGACACGTGTGCGTTAGTAAAGTCCTTGCGTGAAATATTCTTAACGGGTCGTAAAGAAATCCGAACACAGATCTTTCCTGGAAGTTGAGGCCTATTCGTGGTGTAAATTTCGGCAGCGCGAAGCACTGAAGTGCGTGAAGAAAGCTAAAAAAGGACGAAGGAAGAAAGTGATTAACGTAACGAGAAATCTCAAAGGCGTATTATATTAAGAAATTTGGCGTCATTCAACCATCGATGGTTTAACGATAAGTAGTTCGCGCTTTCAGCTTATGTCAACCCTAATTTTGTCTGGTTTTACTGCTGGTTTTAACCTACCCGCGTTCGTAGTGTTTCCGACGCTGTGTTTGATAATCATATCACATTGCGTATACACGTGTGTGTTTTGTGATCAATAAATTCATTTATAGTCAGCGATCGCGTTTGTCCTATAGCATTCCATGTTCCTTCGTCCTTTTTTTTACCATTTTTTGCGCACTTTAGTGCTTGGCGCTGTAGAAATTTACACCATGAACTTAAACCAACTCGCTCACATCGCTATGCTGATCAAGCATATATTATCGTCTTAACCATGCGCTGCAGCAAACATTGATTCCGTCTTATCAGGAGGGCTTGGAGCTCCGGGTTCGACTTACACACTATAGAAGATATTCAAAGCACAATTCGTCGTCGATGATTTTACACATTTATTTTTCTGCGTACTCTAGCATTTATTTATTTACCGTCATAGCCAAACACCCGTGTACTTAGATTTAGGTGCACGTTAAAGAACCTCAGGTGGTCCAAATTTCCGGAGTCCCCCACTACGGCGTGCCTCATAATCCGAACTGGTTTTGGCACGTAAAACCCCATAATTTAATTTTAATTTACCGTCATAGCCATATGCTTGTCAAAAATGTTGATTGAAATATATTCAATGCGCTAAAAGCGAGTTGACATTCAGGTCTGATGTGCATACATATATCCTGCTCTTTGTTTTTACTAATGCGATGATATGATGGGCGCTGCTATACGCTTACAAATCGCATAACTTGCCGTCCCTCCTTCTGATATTAGGGCAGTAGGCACCCTCTTTGCCTCCCCAGGCAAATACACCTGTGCTTCTGACGAACAACCTTAGTTTACTGTGTTATTAGAGTACATTTTTGACAGCGTAAATCGATTGGCCCACCCGAAACCGGTTGTCGGTGCGAGAGTAAGGACATGAAAGCAAACTAAGAAGGCGTTCCTTTGGCTGGTTCATCTTTTCCTTATTTATACAAATGTTTACCACAAAAGAAGAGTAACGTACTTCAAAAGCAGGAAGAGGCTTAACATGAACGATTACGAAATTTTTACAGCATCAAAATGTGCCAAGTATGAGAAAAGACCCCAAAATTTGTGACATTTTACTTACATCCTCGTTAATTGTGGCTCCCGCGAAATATTAAAAAAAATTTCCTCTTCGTTTACAACTCCAATTATGAACTTTTGTTCACCGAGTAAAAAGCAGAGAAAGGTTTCAAACAAAGTTTATATTCTAAGCTAATTCAGTATATCTTTCGTGCCTCATTAACGTCTACATCTGTCCGGGTACTGTCAGGCTCAGCAACCGCAAAGCGCTAACTACCTGCTTTACTAAGACGAGATATCTCAGTTCTCTTCTTGTGAGTGGAATAAAGTATTCCAAGCCGTCGCAACAGCCTCAAGAAAAAAGGAGACCAAGATATGCAAGTTGCAACACGTCGTGCAGAAGAAATAGCTTTTACGCTTATCTATCGGTGGGTAAAATTGGCGCGTAATGTACGTACATAATTTAGAAAGTGCTGTCTACACAAGACGAAGAAGACGACAATGCTTAAACGAGCAGTCGCGGAGATCGATGTGCCGTGAACTCACGCACGAATTTGCCCGTCGATAACGATGGCAGGAATTTATGGTCCGGACGCCTTGGAGAGGACATTACAATTGCTTTCCGCGTGAAGGTGACAGTCTGCGTCATTGGCGAAGCGCTATGCGAGCTAGATGGTGTTGCGCATAGCGTGCCCACAGACGACGTGCGGACCACTTGATACGGGTGGTACTACTGAGGGCGCCTTAACCTTGGGTCATATCCAGGCGACCTCTGACCTTCAAAGTCCTCGGGGAGCACAATTCTCGGTATATCGTACAGTCCGCCATCTACCATGTCGGGATCCATCATCGGCTGCGGCTGACGCGGTCTCATAAACTGTCCGGGGTTCATCATCTGTTGGTTGGGCGGAGGCATCGCAAACCCTTGCGGCATCAGGTTCTGCTGATTCGCCGGCATTCGAAGCACTTGCCCAGGGCCCATCGCTGGCTGGTTCCAGTCTTGGGCCACGTTAGGTTGGGCAATTGACTGCCTGGCTAACCGTTCGGGTGCATTGACCGGTGAGTAAACCGAACGCCTCGGAGCTAGTGGGGGGCTCATGGGTGGCTGAACGGCAGGAATCATCTGGCGCGGAGTTTGTTGGTTCGCGGAATACCTCGCACCCATGTCGGGGCTCATTACCGGTTGTTGGCTTGGACCCCGAGCCGCTCTTTCGGCGCCTGGATTTGGTTGATTCGTCAGTGCCCTCACCGTTCGCGGTGGGCTCGCCGGCTTGTTGGGCGGACTTCTCACAGCTCTTGCAGGAGACGCAGCTGGCTGATTGGTAGGCGGCCTCTGTGGAGGAGGATTCACAAAAGGCCTCGGACTCGTGGACCCTTGGTTGTACGGGGGCCTCGCACCGGGTGGTTGGCTCGAAATACACTGTTGCGTCGGACGCCTTTGCATTTGTCCGGGTCTGACGGGAGCTTGATTCATCGGTGCTCTCAAATTTTGCGGGGGGCTCACCGGACGATTGTTCGGCGCCTTCCCACCCCTTCCAGGTAACATGATGCTGGTCCTCAAGTATTGTTGATGATAATGATGATGAACCTCTGTCATCGCTCGTACCCACCAAGCGGGATAGGCCAAGAAGCGGGCGGCAGCTGTCTCTCAATTAAATTCTTATTTGAAAATGATAAACGCATTGTAAACGAGAAAAAGAAAACAATAAGATTTCGGAATAACTAGACTAGTATGTGAACGAGCAGTTAGATTAACTGAAGGGGCAATTTTAAAAGAGGTTACAATCAAGGAGGAGAAGAAATGCAATGTTAATAAATCATTCGGACAAACCAACTTCAGTGATGCTTGTTTGTTTGTTTGCTTGTTTGTTTGTTTCGTGGTTTGGTCGTTTGTTTTTCTCCAAGAGTGGCTCATACCCACTATGGGGGATTGGTCAAGAACCGGGTGAGTTAAGAAATGTATTATGCTGGTCTAAAAAGAAGCACTATCGAGAAATTTATATTGAATTGCTAAAAAGAATGAAGTCAAATAGAAATCTAGAAATGTAGCAAGGAAATCATCCTGCTTCAATTATATACCTCACGACAGCTGTACCAGCATCCCTATGATTATGCCCATAGAAGAGGCTCCCAAAGATGGAATTGTTATATTGAATCCTGCACCAGGAGATTTTCCTTCTTCGAGAATGCTCGTCGTGAAGATCAGCGCGACTGGCAAGTGACCCGCTACGAATGTCGTTATTGTTTTTCGACTGAAAATAACATGGCTCAGAACCCATAGGTGACAAATTCTACAGAAATTGTAGGATTGTCTAAAATATATTAAAAATGTAAAGGAAATACTGGAGCAAAAGTAACAACCAGCATGGTGTCAAACAAACAAGAAAAATAAATTGAGTTAGTGAATCAGAATGTCTACAAGCTGAATTGAAACTTGGTTTTCTTCCTGGAATCTGCGCTGATGTATACCACAGAAATTTTACATTATACCGTTAATCGTTGATGTTCCGTCGCAAGTTACGATGAATATCTGTGGTATGGCTGCATTTTTTAGACAGGGAATATTTAGTAGCACCAATGAAGAGAAACGAGAGAGCAGTTTTCCCGTCAAAATGTTAATGCTCTCTGTTAATTCTCCGCCTCATCATTGACGCGACCTCAAGCTTAAACGGTTATTCGCATATCAAACAAATATACTTGTTTATGGTTCAGTCAACATGCTGTGAAGGCCCTCCTTGACTAACGTTCTTGGTGGTGGCTCTTGTGTAGGAGTACTACTTTAACTCAGCTTGAGTAGTGCATATTTTCCGACAGTTAGGGACATTCATTGAATACACTGCAGTATTAATAACCTTATTGTATGGGGCATGAACATTCCATTGATTCTCGCATTTGACCCGCTAATGTACTACGACCAAAAAATATGGTTGTGGCTTAACTCAGTTATGCTTGGGTGTGCGTAGCGAGAGGTACGGTTAATCCTATTATTTAGCTTGGTTCTCTGTATGGTTACATGTTTATCGTTTAGCTTCGTACGCCTGAGTGTTTAGGTTTGGTTGTTACTGTAGTTAAGTTACGGCTACATTAAAGACTAGACATTTTCATTTAAAGTGTAATGCATTTATTTTGAAAGTCTTTATCTTGTTGTTTCTCAATTGCCACAAAGATGACCCGGTGGTCGGTGAAGTAGCAAGCAGCCGTCTCTATGGCTCCGACACAGTACTTTGAAGTCAAGTGTTTCACGCATTGCGCTACTCAACGGACTCAAATCTCCGTATGCCAAAGTCTTTCGCAAACGTCACAGGCAAATCCAAAGGGATTGTCTGTAAAGTCCGTTTGGAACATGCGCGTCGCACTTGAACTTTCAACCAGCCGAATCACATGGTCCGTCACACGGCGAGCCTTCACGTCCTCCAACTGCGTTGTATCGGTGGCTGGGCGCGCCGCTCTCCGAACTGCATCACTCTGCCGTCTCTGTTCGACACGCCGAGCACGTTCTTCTTCTGTCCCCGCAGGTCGTTGCCTCTGCCTGGTTTCATTCCGTCGTTGATTCGCGGCCCTGGCCCGAGATGCCGAACTAGACGACAAACCATCCTCATCTGAATCCACTCGCCTGGCCGCTTCGTACTTACGACGCTTCTCGAGGCGTGCGGCTCGTTCTTCCTCCGTCTCCTCGGCTCGCTGCCTCCTCTTGGCTTCTTTCCGACGCCGCAGCCTGGCTTCTTTCAGTCTCTTCGACTCACTTTCTATATCTGCCGACGAATCCCACCGAGCCGCCCCTTCTATATACAGGGTGTCCCAGCTATCATGCAGCGCGATTAAAAAAAAAGAGGAACGGCGTTACGCGAAGCAAACCTAGTGCGTATTGTTTCCAGCACAGTGGAGTAGCCGCCAGTAATTTTTTGTTACTGAGATTTAATTAGGTAATTGTAATGAATTATCTAACTCAAGAAGTAGTGTCCCAATTACCAAAGTGTCAATGAGTCACTCATGATCACAGGTATTTTGCTTATGTTTATTTTTGTTTTGCACCACAATCCGACTGCTCAGCAATTTCCGTATGTGCGCTTGCCCTGTCTTTCTAGGCATCATCATTATCACGATGATCACCTCTGTGCGCCATAAATATATCGCTTATTTACTACGTAACTTTTCATTACGTCATGCGCATAGGTGGCTGCCACGCTCCTTGTCTTATTTTCGGTTGGGTTGCATGGTCCTAGGCAACCGTACTCATAAAGAATAAAAATTTGAGATGAATATTTTACACCTTTTTGCTGCCACGGTCCTGCCCAGTTGTCGCGAAAGCTAAAGGCAAAGAAGAAGGCAAAACACGCTATTCAAGGTCGGAAGCGCTTTCGAATGCGATGTTCATCCAGGCTCAGAAACCTCCTGTAGCTCCTACCTCATCGGGGAGGAACGTCCCGGTTACTGCAGCCCCACTGGCACGCCAGCAGGCGACAAGTATCGACGTGCCCTCAGGACAGGCGTCCGCCGCTATGAGGCCCAAACTCCTCGCCGTTGCTGCCCCAGGTAGGGAAGACCTCGTCGTCTTGGTCGACACCTCTGCCATGCCCTTGCCCATCAATCCACCGCCCAGTCCCGAAGTCGAAGTGGGGACGTCGCCGACTCACCGTTTCCTCGACCGCGAGGAAGCGACGCCCCAGGACGAACGCTTCTGCACCCAACTGTGGGTACTGTGGGCGGCCCTGACGTTCCCGCTCGTTCTGTCATGCTGGCTGCTGTTCCTACCTGTTCTACTAGGCAAGAACCGGGCCGACGTGCAGAGCAGCCCGGTATTTCCACTGCCGCCTTATTCCACGGGAACGCTTAGCGTCCCAACATCAACGTCTAATCCACAGGATACATCCCGCATAACGCAGCTGACGACCACCTTCCCCTGGCAAGGCGTCCCGGCTAAGTGCCTACAGCCAGTCGTCCCGACTAGCCCACCTTTGCCGCTCAAGGTGGGCCCCTATCCAAACAGCACGGCTGCGCCTGATCGCAGACAGAGGCCCATTTTTTGCGTATTCGACAATGCCAAAGTCGCCGACCCTAATCGAGCGACCCCACAGGGGTGGAACTACCTGTTCGAAACGCTGCCGTTCGCTCTCTGCCCCAACGTCGTGTATGCGTCCGTGGGCATCGTCAACGGACAACTGACGAGCCGCGCACCGCTCTTCGACCGAGATCACGGCCTGCACCAGCTAAGAAACATAACGGAAACTCGGGGATTTCCCGACACTCGGATCATGCTGGTGCTCGGCGGTTACCAAGAAGACTCACCGCACTTCTCGAGGCTTGGAAGGGACGCCGCTACCTTGAAGCTTCTCATGAAGAACGTGGCGGAAGGCATGCGAAACTATCGCCTCGATGGAGTCACCGTGCAGTGGGTGACTCCTCTAGCCGAATGCAGTGGGCCCGACGACATGATGGTGCTGGCGATACTGCTACGCCGCCTGCGCGAGACCTTCAACAGCTACGGCCTGTTGCAGCACATCGTCTCGGTTATCTTGGTGATAAAAGATGGCAACGAGCTTCTGATGGATAGCGTCGCCGACGCGGTGGACTACTTTTTCATCGGCACGATTGCTGTGGACTACACGGGGCCGGGTTCCTACCTTGACGTCTGCGACTTCTTTACCAGAACCATACGCTTGGTGATCGCTTACTACACGAAAAGCACGAGGCGCGTCAGGCTGGACCAGCTCTGCATCACAGAGAGCCTGAAACCGAGAGCGGCAGAGGGTATCGAGCTGTATCCAAGTGGTTCTTGGATCAAAACATCGCCGCGACTCGGTAGCTTGCCGATCTACCCAGCCTGCGCCAGCTCGCAGTTCTGCAGAAAGGACAACGGTGGAAGCTCCTGCATCGCATACCTGTCGTACACTGAACCAGGGGGCGCGACGAACCGTTCCACGGTAGTTTTCCTGGTACCAACAGCAGACACGCTCAGGTCGCGCGTTGACTTCAGCGGCATCGACAGTTCTACGGGGCGGCCCACTTCCATCCACGCTTGCGTGCTCGTGCTGGGCTTAGACGCCGACAACTACGCGAACCAGTGTGGACAAAAGTACAGGCAGTATGTGCTAATGGAACACTTTTACAGCGGCACACTCGGGCAGAGTACCTTAGGCGGGTCAATGAGCGACGCTGCCCCGTGGTGTTACATACCACAGTTTGGCTGAGCATATACGAACGGAACTTTATCACTTGCGCGTCATATTTGCTTTTTATCGAAGAATGTGCATATATTTATTACTTGCGATTTTGCTTAAATTGCGTTCTTTCTTTTTTACGTTAATTTGTGTAAGTGTTATAACAATACCTAGATAAAAGCTGCTTCGCGAGCTTCCTATATGCATGTGCATGCCAGCACATTATGCCATTATGCACATGCATGCCAGCACACACGCTATTATAGAAAAGGCTTTATTTGTGAATTTCTTTTTTTGCGCAATTAGAAATCTTTATTATGTTTCAGCAGTGTAAAGCGCCCCTAACGCTAAAAGTCAGAAAGGTCTACATTTTAACCGAAAGGCCCCTCCGTTCAAAAGTATTCTGTTGCGGCCGGACTATCCCCGCTGGCAACGTTCTGCGCATATGTATTACTGCGCCAAGCAGTCCGGCTGAGTTTAGCAATGCTTTTCGGTTCTTGCGAAAGATACCGAATCATTGCAACTGCCCCGTGCGATCATTTCGCCTTCGCTTGAAGATAGAAGAAAAAAGCACAAGGATTAAGTAAGACTTAGAGACCTTGAACTGCTTTTTGTCGAAGTGGAGAAATGCATTTCAAGTTAAAATAGGCTATTTAGGAAATACTTTGCCGCAGAAAGTACTTTAATGCGTTCCGCAGAAGCGGAGTTTTCGGCAATCGAACACGACCTTCGCGGTGATTCCGCTCCTTCTTCAATGATTTGCGCTGGGAAGGATACGGCGTAGCCGCCCACAACGCTCCTCCCACTGAAGGTCACCGTGGTGCGCAATACAAATTTGATTGTGGATGTGAACACAAACACCACTACTTACGATTTTGGCGCCTACGACACGCCAAACGTAAGCCAAATGCCAGTGCCCTCAGCGAGCCGCAGCGCACTTAGCAAGTTGACTCACTGCGGCAGTCCGCGGCGGTCGTGGTGTCTACGCTACGTAGCAAACCGTAGCTACACGCAACTGCAGCGTTTGCTTTTTGGACGACAGGGCTTGAATGCGTGCGCGCGCTCATACGCTGCAGTCTGACCGTGGTGCGGACCGGCTTAGTCTTTCACCAACTTGACCGACGGATAGCATCATCATCATCATCATCATCATCAGCCTATATTTATGTCCACTGCAGGACGAAGGCCTTTCCCTGCGATATCCAGTTACCCCTGTCTTGTGCTAGCTGATTCCAACACGCGCCTGCAAATTTCCTTAACTTCATCACCTCACCTAGTTTTCTGCCATCCTCGACTGCGGTTGCCCTCTCTCGGTATTCATTCTGTAACTCTAATGCTCCACCGGTTATCCATCCTACGCATTACATCGCCCGTCCAGCTCCATTTTTACGACGGATAGTATCCACATCCAATTTGTGCACATTGAAGCGTTATCAATAAGTCTGCCAAGGCGTCTAACCAGGGGCGGCCTGCTGCGTTGACAAGCGTGCGTGTGGTCCGACCATAAGTTATGCGTGGTTCGAGGCTATACTTGAGCCTTCAAAACTAGTCGAAATTAGCGATACCCAACGGCTACGACACCGATAAGCAGGGTGGCCAAAGTTTAATTCCTACGCGCGCGGCCGTGGCCGAGCTTCAGCTGACGATAGTCGGCTTCTTCCGGAAGTACATAATTATCATCAAAATTCGAAAGCACATTTTCGCTTACGTCAGCCCGTTTATTAAACTATACACAGCAAAAGTAGGAAGAATCGCACTGATCCAAACAACCCTCCTTGATTGACGTCAGCTATTGGCCACTAGCAGCCTCGTTTTCTGGACGCTTTATTACGAAATAAAGCGTCCAGAATGCAGTGAGGAGCAGGCTTGTGTTGAGAAGGGAGCGTTTGAGGGAAAGGTGACTTCGCGCTCTGATTGCGAGCTCCACGCGCTAACGACGACTGCAAAACTTGGCTGAGATGTTCACAGCACCTCAGCTGCGCAAAATGCAAGACAAAAGCAGGAGATAATGATAATACAAAGTGCTTTCTCTTAGTTTTCTTTCGGATCTCTCTCGCGGATATTGTGCAGCACGTTGCTTGATGCCTTCCGTGAGACATCAGTCTGTTTCGCACAACACGAATTTCTCACGTTTCAATGCGATTAGCATACTTTGGGAGCATCATCCAATTTGCGGTATGCCTTTTTTTATCTGTTCGTCCGTATCTAACCTCGATTGCGACAACGTGGATCACTGGGTAGTTCATGATCCAATGGGTAGAGCATCGGGCTGGATACGCGTTCGAAAGCAACCAAAACAACTTGGGCCGCTAGATATTTTACACTGGGTATATGTGCCGTTCTTCAGTGAACCTCCTTTTGATGCGGTGACATGCAATAACGCCATGTGCCGTGCATTGGGTGGACATTTAGAATCCCAAGTTGGAGAAAATTATTACGGAGCCTCCACTGCTATGTGCCTCATAATCAGATCGTGGTTTCGGCGCGTGAAACGTCAAAATTTAAATATTATTGCATTAGCATTATTAGGGTACTACGCGCCCATTTCGGGTGTATCTTTGTTTCTATCTCTGTTTGTATCTAACCATTTTCCCGCCTACCTGGATCACTGGAGAGCCATGTGCGAATGATTAGCTCATCGTCTGCTGCACTGAGGTAACAGGTTGTGAAACTCACCATCCGACCACTCAGTATGTGCCTATGAGTACATACGTGCCACTCTTCAGCTAGAAATCCAAAATCAAAAAAGATGGCTGACTAATGGAGTAGCACACGAGGAATAAGGATTATAAACAGGGATAAGGTGCCTCAGAAAGGCTGGCCAACGTTTCGATAGGACCTATCTTCGTCAAAGCTAGAGTGCACTAGAATGGGGGAGTGGGTCCAGCGGACGCCTTAGCAAGCGCCGAGGGTGAAGCAAAAAACGCGGAAAATATGGCGGCGCTGCCGTCGCCTTATTCTGAATCTCCGGCCAATAAACGTTGGCTCCGGCTGTTTCGGCAGCGCTCATTGGCTGAGGTGAGCTCGCGGGCTGAGTAGCTGTCGTCTGCTCAACGCACCGTCGTTGTTGCGTCGTTTGCGTTCTTTCCGCCGCTCTTTTTTTATCATTTTATTACAATAGATCGGTGGGGAATAATCTCAGTGTTACCGCCAGCAAGTATCCGATCGTCAAAGCTCCATGCGACTGCGGTAAGGTCTCCGACGCGACAAGCGTCCGGCCGGTGAGCGGGGCCGCTCATTCGGAAGAAAGGGTACAGTGGCGCCACCTGGATTTTCAATAAAAAATTCCTCAGCGCCGAGCCCTCGCTGGACCCACTCCCCCAATCTAGTACACTCCACTTCAGCGAACCTTTTTCACGCCGACATGGGGTCAAAGTAGATGGGGGACCGTGTAAGTAACGCAGTTCGAAGAAACTATGACGCGGACATGGGACATTGGGTATGCAACACTCGGTCTCTGCTGGACTTCAATGATCCTCTTTGACGCCAACTTGGGTCCCTGGGTATGTTCCAGTAGGTGTGTGGCGTCTCGTCAACTTGTGCCACTGAGTGTGCGCCACTGAATGTGCGACAAGCCAGGGGACAATTTTCAGCGCTCGCATGCAGGCACCCGCGCGCCACGCTTCTTATCTCTGAGGCCACGTGCAGTGTTCTCGGCGGCGCCACAGAATGGCGCAGCATGTCCAGGAAGAAGGGCGAGACGAGCCCGGTTGCCGCATGACGTGTTTCTCAGCTTTCGCACGCACCACCGAACCATGCATTTCGAACGTCACGCGCAGGCTTCCGGCAACGGCGCTAGATGACGCCGAGTGTTCCTAGGCAACCGCGAAGGAGGAGACCTGCTAGAGTACACGCCTCACACATAACTAGTTTCGACGGTGGCAGTACAACGTGTCACTATATTGATTCAATACTAACGCATAACTGTAGACAGTCATCGTCAGATTGGTTCTGCCAGAAATTCAATGCGTTAGTATTCTCTGGGTACTTCACGCCCTTTCCGGAGGATGTGTGTGTGTGTGTGTATGTATGTATGTATGTATGTATGTATGTATGTATGTATGTATGTATGTATGTATGTATGTATGTATGTATATATGTATGTATGTAAATATATGTATGTATGTATTTATGATACATACATACATACATACCAAGATAATTTCTAATAGAATCAGGGCAACACTTGACTTCAGCCAACCAAGAGAACAGGCTGAATTCAAGAAGGGATATTCTACGATGGATCATATTCATGTCATAAATCAGGTAATAGAGAAATCAGCGGAGCACAATCAACCTCTCTATATGGCTTTCATAGATTATGAAAAACATTTGATTCAATAGAGATACCAGCAATCATAGAAGCATTGCCCAATCAAGGAATACAGGAGGCATACGTCAATATCTTGGCAAATATCTACAAGGAATGCACAGCAACCTTGGTTCTTCACAAGAAAAGCAGAAAGTTTCCTATCAAGAAAGGGATCAGGCAAGGAGACACAATCTCTCCAATGCTATTCACTGCATGCTTAGAAGAAGTATTCAAGCTCTTAGACTGGGAGGGTTTAGGAGTGAGGATCAACGGCGAATATCTCAGCAACCTTCGGTTTGCAGATGACATTGTCGTATTCAGCAACAATGGGGACGAATTGCAGCGAATGACTGAAGACCTTAACCGAGAAAGTGTAAGAGTGGGTTTGAAGATTAATATGCAGAAGACAAACATAATGTTCAATAGCCTGGCAAGGGAACAAGAATTCAGATCGTCATTCAGCCTCTAGAGTCTGTTAAGGAGTAGGTTTATCTAGGTGAATTACTCGCAGGGGATCCTGATCATGGGAAATAAATTTACAGAAGAATAAATTCGGGTTGGAGTGCATACGGCAGGCATTGCCAAATCCTGACTGGGAGCTTACCACTGTCGTTGAAAAGAAAAGTGTACAATCATTGCATTCTACCGGTGCTAAATACGGGGCAGAAACTTGGAGGTTAACAAAGAAGCTCGAGAACAAGTTAAGGACCCCACAAAGAGCGATGGAACGAAAAATGTTAGACCTAACGTTAAGAGACAGGAAGAGGGCGGTGTGGATCAGAGAGCAAACGGGGATAGCCGATATTCTAGTTCACATTAAGCGCAAAAAAATGGAGCTGGGCAGGCAATCTAATGCGTAGGATGGATAACCGGTGGACCATTAGAGTCACAGAATGCATACCAAGAGAAGGGAAGCGTAGTCGAGGACGGCAGAAAACTAGATGGGGTGATGAAGTTAATAAATTTGCAGGCGCAAGTTGGAATCAGCTAGCGCAAGACAGGGGTAATTGGAGATCACAGGGAGAGGCCTTCGTCCTGCAATGAACATAAATATAGGCTGATGATGATGATTGCAGAGTATGTGGAAATGGGCACGTAAGTACGTTCTGCACTTCTACGAACGTCTTTCACCCCGACATGGTACTGTGTACCTGGGGAATTCGATAGGTACCGCTGTTTGAAGAAACTGTTTGACGGCTTTTTGGAGCACTGGGTATGTGCCACTGACTGTGCGGCAAGCGCTTTTCCCTTTCAAGTTGGCCCTTTTCTCTTTCACGCGCAGGCTGGCGCTCTTTCCTTTCAATCTGATGTGCACGTTTCGCGCTCTTTCCAAGCTCGCGCTCCTTTTCACGTGTCTGCGCCTGGCTTTTTGACGCTTCCCTCTCCCGAATGACTTCAAGGCATTCCGAAAGCTTGAAATCATCAGCTTTCGACGGAAGAATAGACTCGATCAAGTCTGGTTCTTTCAGTGCGACGGAGACATCCAGACGCAACAATTTCGCAAGCTCCTACAACACCGGTTTAGGCAACTGCTTCAAGTCCTTCGCCGAGTTCAGTGATGCTTCCTCAACTGGCCTTGACGCGCACACAAACTAGGCGACAACGACAGCTTTTACACACTTTGTTACCTACACTGAGAAAAGCCTGGTAAAACTCAGTAGACAAACGCCTCGCAGCGAAGAATCTGGCGTAGACCATGCCTATGCACTGTTGCATCTCACGCAGACAACCAGTGGATGTCGGATCGCACCACTGGCACCATCTGCTAACCCGTGAATCCTGGACCGTGCAGGTAGCGTAGGCCTTGTGGACTGGATCTTGACCAGCAGGGAGGACCCCAGGCAGAGACGCTTGACGATCGATGTAACGAGTAACAAGAACGTTTAACGGAGCTGTTTAAGCCGACCGTTAGTACGTAACGTGCGAACAGAAAATGTGGGCCGATCCTGGCGGTTGGGCAGATAGAGTGCAAGCGCAATAGCACATACCCCTGTGAACGAGCGAAGCTGAGCCTGGCTAAGTCTAGCTAAGCATGGTTGGGACTACTTAAGCTAATTCAGTCATCAATAGCCAATCGATAGCCAATCAATACCTAATTGATAATCGATAAATTATCAATAAATTCTGGGAAATGCTGGAGATGACTGTTGTGCTTAGCCTAGCCCCAAAGCCAGGACTAGCTAGGTGCCCATCAGCTCCGCTCACTGGCGTAGCCCGAAATTTTGTCCGGGGGGGGGGGGGGGGGGTGGCCTCACGTTGCGGCGCGTCCTTCTCCTTATAGAACGTTTAGAGGGTTCAAATACATGAATAATACCTGTATTCTCATTGTCAATGCCAGTGTACATTAGATGCTGCAAACGAATTATTGAACGCTACGCACTGTCAAGACAAGTAAAATATGTTTTTATTGCGATAGCAATTATATGGACACTTCAACGGGATTTCTGCCGTCAGCGTCGCCGTCGTCGTCGCCGTCGCCGTGAGGTTCCGTATAGATTCCAAGGGCGATAAAATCGTCGCCGCGCGCCGTATGCGCGAGTAAAAGCGCGCGGGGGACGCGCGCTATCACGGAGAGCCAACGCACGGCGGAAAGCAAACGCGATTGTCGCGCAAAAGGCCGGGGGGGGGGGGGGGGGGAGGGAGCCGGGGAGACGCTGTGCTACGGCACCAAATGCTTATCTTGCAACCCAGCGCAAGGGGAACTGGCAACGCAATCTCCCACGCGAAAGCAAAAAAAAAAAAAAAGCGGGGAGGAAGCGCGGGAGGGAGGGGGGGAGCAGCTTCTACTCTGCCATCAAATACGCTTGCACTGGCTGTGGTGGCCGTCGCCCGCACCGTCTCTTATCTCCACACGGCTCTGACCTTTGTAAATGCCGCTCAGTTTCCGTTGAAGCGATAGACCGCACGCTTCTTCGCCCGCTGGCTGCAGCGGCTGCGCTTGCTGCCAGCGTTTTGACAGTCGTTGTCTGCGGTCATTCAGTGCGATCTATTCATGTTTGCTTGTGCGCTATGACACCACGCTTGTCAATTCAGTTAGAAAGCGAATGTGTCCAACTTTATGCGGCCGATAAAACTACTCTACTATCCCTACTCCGAATAGCTCTCTACCAATTTGCTATCGCAATTGATGCTTCGCCTTTCGGGCGAAACTGCCACTTTTTTTTTCATAGACAAATATATTCGTATGTCCCAAACACTGTAGCAGAAATAACTGATAACAATGTTTCCACGTTTTTTTTTGTCCATGTCTTAAATAAAGAAATTATCACACGAACTTTAGAACTATATCAGTTCGAAACCAGCAAAGCAGTGCAGCTGATATGAAAAACGTAAAGGCCATGAAAAGATCAAGTTCAGGATAAATATTTTGATAAATCTTTGTGATTCAAGAATCTTGCTTACATTTTTGGATATATGCAACGGCCAAGGAGAAACCTCAATGACGCTGTCCTTCATTGCAATGGATTGCGCAGGAGCAGCTGTTACCGGTCGTGTATTGTGAGTAATTGCACCGAAATTATAGTCGCAACAGTGAGTACATATGAAAAGCAGGAGTTCTGCAAAATGTACATTGCGAAGATAGAATGGAATATGCAAAGGCGAAGATACACCTTGATAAATGGCAAGAACCTGTCGCTGGAAACAATGTTCACCGTTTGTTTACACAAAACCTCGCAACAAGATATTTAAATACACGTAAAAGTCTCCACAAAATCTATGTATCTAAGAAAACGTCAATGTATGAGTATATAATGTGTCAAACAAGACAAATAAACAAGTTGCGCAGTCCAGATAGTAAACTTTACACATAGAAAGACAGACAATCCAGTGAAGAACAAAACTATGATCGCAGAAGCGTGATATGTATTTGGGCCAAGCTGCGGTCGCGACAGCACCATATGGGTAGAATAATAGAAGAAGAATGCATAAATCAATACGAAGATGTGTAATTTAACTGTCTGCACACCAGCAACAAACATTCTGCACCCAAAATTAAAGAAGGGTATTGCGTCGGATAAAAAAAAAAGAAGTAAAAGTAAGTAGCCAAAAAGGAAAGAAAAGGACAAACGAAAGCCACAGATGATGCGGCAAGCTGAACTACCCAATATCCGAGTGTTTGTTGGGAAACGCCGCGTGCGCCAAGCTTTCAATGAGCAAGGTCGTCAAAATTTGTTATTGTGTCCTCGTAAGTTTCGTATTCGCATGATAATTTTGATTATGATGCTAACCATTACAATAAACGGCAAGAATGTCTGCGATTTTAAAAGCTGATGAACAGTCATACGTTTTCATAATTACGAGTTTATGGACCTGAAGGAACCGAGCTTTTTACTTTCATTGGTTTTTGCTGCTTCGCTATCTAAAGGACCAGGGGCGTAGCCAGAAATTTTTTTCGGGGGGGGGGGGGGTTCATCGGCCCGACCGGGGGTGGGGCAAGCGTCTGCTTTCCTCTACGTGACGTGATCGATAATAAATATCGGTAGTTTAAGCACCCTCTATGTATGTATATCAAAGACATGGGACCCCCCTCCCCCCTCGCGTGTGTGTGTGCTAGAGCACTGCACGGACTCGTGCTTACCCGAAAGCCCGGGCCCGTGGGCCGGGCCGGGCCGGGTAGAACTGTTTTTTCCCGGGCTCGGGCTGGGCTCGGGCACGGCCTGTGCTTTTTGACCCGGGCCCGGGCCGGGCTCGGGCTTTCTGGTGGTGTGCATGTAACGTGCAGTGAGTTATTCTCGGGCGACTCAACTCTGAAAAACATTATTTTTCGGTCTCGGGCCGGGTTCGGGCCGGTTTAGAGTCGGGCTCGGGCCGGGCTCGGGCCGGGCTCGGGCCTAAGGTAAAGGGATGGCGGGCCGGGCCGGCCGGGTAACGTAGATTATTTCCGGGCCCGGGCCGGGCCCGGGTCTCGCCATAAAAGTTTTGATCGGGCTCGGGCGGGCCACCCAACGTAATAACGGGCCCGGGCCAGGCCCGGGCTGAAAAAATCGGCCCGTGCAGTGCTCTAGTGTGTGCTTGTGAAGAAATTAAGTAAAAAGTAATGTAAGCTCAGTAAAATACAGTAAGTACGACAGGTACAGTGGGCGTTTGGAGCAACCGTCTCTCATCGCGCCACTGAATGGACCAGTGTTCGAAAACGCATCATTGAGACGACCCGCCCGATCGGAGAAGACATCATTAATTGTTAATCTCCGTTAAGCGTAGATGGCGTCGTCCTCGTCGGGGCGAAGTGCGTTTCACAAGTCAAGGACGGCTATACACGTGAAAATGCACGTGCGACCATGCAGGCTATATACCTACTCCCATAGCAATAGCTTGTTCGCTGCGTCTTTGCGCTAGAAAACTGAAATACGCGCAAAAACGAGTAATGCTTTTTTTTTACGAAGCTTTCGTCGCCTTGCATTTCCTGCGGCAAGTGCATGGGCCGCTGTGTCTTCCGCTGTGTGCGAGCGTGCAGCCGTCATTTTCCTTTACGTCAACAGATTCAGAATTGTACAGAATATTTCACCGCACTGCATAGTTATGGCATGTGTACGCATTTTAAGTAGTGCGTGCGAGTAATTTCTGCTTCACGTAGGCCGGTGCAAACAGGAAGCGGCCTTGTACCTCACAGAATCTCGACTGATTGGTGTACTAGTGATGCAGGAATGAACTCCGGTCTTGTTCAGTGCATAGTGCACATAATCAATTTCTCAGGACGCGTGAACTCCGACGAGAACTGTCAGCGCCTGCAACAAGAGTTTACTTACGCTGTACTGCGCACATGTAATCCATGCTTGTCGGCTGTCTGTTTCGTGCATTCTGTTGCGAGTCGGTGGAATTTCACTGCTGGCATCAACCCTTTGGTGTGTACATTGCTGGTTTGGGATTCCACAACACAACAGCAACTACCAGCCTTTCGTAATTGCTGGTTTGGGATTCAGCAACACAACAGTAACTACCAGCCTTCCGTAGGGGCTTAATCGCAAACGAGAGACGTTTTGCGCTGCAGACTATGGCTACGTTCACACTTGGGAAGCGGCAAGCGGGTGGAGAGGTCAAAGCGGCCGGAAAGGCCAAAGCGGCCGGAAAATCTTTTCCGCGCATCTCCAAGTTCACATTTGTTTTGCTACCACCGCGGCCGCCGCTGCCGCTTTCGTCCACATCCATCTGGTCTGCGTACGTTTGTCGGCGTGGTGGCGCTCATTATCGCATTATTTCGAGCGGTATGTTCATTCACTGACCCACCCGTCATCAAAAGTGATCATCTTGCGCAATTTCGCGTGTCATCTGCGACCTTCGGTAAATTCCTCGTTGGCGTTCTGTAATTCTCACACGGGCGCGGTAGCGCTGTGTCACAGGTTGCTGCCTAGGCGTGATTATATTTCTTTAATAGCTTTTATTTACAAGTTGTAATAACATTTCATCATTTCGTATTATTTTCGGCGCCTCCAGGACACGAAAGTGGCAACGGGAACACCAAAGCTAAAACCCGGGCTGGCCCTTTGTGTTGAGGCTCGCCGAAGCCTGCGCGTCCTACGTGAGACCTACGCTCCCAATCTATCGTCGCGACGAGAAAAGCACCCCGCGACTTCTGCAACATACCGTGCACGTGCGAGGAGAATTATGGAGCGCAAACGAGGAATCTGCCCAACTATTGTCTGTCATGGAAGTGGAAGAAGAAATGGCTTTTATACTTCTACCTACTTGTTTTCTAGAAATGGACAATGAATAAACGGAAGACAAGAAAACCTCGGAAACGGCGGTGGTGGGTTCGCCTGGCTTTGCAAAAGCGCGAGAAGTTGGGTCACGCGACTCCGTTGGCTTCGTTGCCGCGCCTCCTGTCGCGCGGCGTTGAATACTATCGCGAGTATTGCTGACAGTACGTTTTAGTACTTCTCTTGTCGTAGAGCAAGGGGTGGTTCTTGATCGCGTCGATCAGCATTGCAGCCTACACTTTTGGTGCCATGTTCAATGTTACGACCGGAAGTTTACATGCTAGTGTAGCTTCCGGTCGAGCAGAACGACTTTCCGCCACGTTTCCGCTTCGCCATGGCGAAAAAATCGGTCCGAGACCAATTTGGTTCGCCGCCTGTTTTTCTGCCTGTTTTGCCGCCTAGGCGGGCGGATTTTTGCAAGATTTTGCCGCTTCCGCCAGCTTCGAGACCAAGTTCCTACGCGAACGCGGCCTAGCCGGCACCTGAAGGGAAGCGGCGGAAATGTATACCGGAAATTTCGACCACCTGGGGACTTTAACGTGCACCTAAATCTAAGCAAACGGGCCTCGAGCATTTTCGCCTTCATCTAAAATGCGGCTGCCGCATTTGTTGCTTCATTTGTAGCGCATTTGTTGTTTCAGAATGCGGCCGCCACATTCGCGCCCAAAACCTCACAGAGTGTCAAGGCCTTGACAAACACCGTGACAGTTTTTTTCCATATGCAGACATGATTCGCTGTAAATTACCAACCCAAACGGAAGCGCCCAGGAATGAAAGTGTGAAAGTAGCACCGGTTTCTTGAAATATGTCAGCGCGAAGCGACGAGAGCAAAGGGTGGGTTAGTGGGGGGGGGGGGGGGGGGGGTGCAAAAAATTTCGGGGGGGGGGGGTTTGAACCCCCCCAACCCCCCCCCCCCCCCTTGGCTACGCCACTGTAAAGGACGTATTCACTGTGCGGGGAAGTTTAGCGAAGCGGTCAATGACTTCGGACACGTTGATGCCGACGTCTCTGTAGGCGTATAGATGCGCCAGCCTAACCATGCGTTCCTCAGACATTGTAGAGCGCAAGTAGTTTTTTAGTAATCTCATGTTTGAGAATATTATCTCTGCGCTGGTAGGGGTCACTGGAAGGGTGACTAGAATCTGCAGTAGTTTGTACACATTTACATAGAACCTGCAGTTGCAACGAGAGAGGGCATTTATTCGGGTGCTAAAACCTAAAAACACTTCTTCGATTTCATTGGCATCCTTGTTTAGGTACCTTGCACAAGCAGTAAGCTGTTGGATTTCAGCAATATCCGACGGAGAAGACTGCAGCGTTTACTTTCACCACAAATTTCTATAATTTGGTTTTGTACATTTGGGCCTAAATACGAGGCATTGTTGCAGCGACCTTCTAAATGGTTCTTCAGATATATATGTATCTTCAGAATCAGCTCGCATGCGAAGAATCACTTTGAAAATAGCAGTATTTTCAGCGAGGGCTTTGCTTAACTCCATAGGATCACTGTCCCTATGGCGCCGGAGCGCCAGACCTTGTCGCCCGCAAAAAAAGAAAAATCTGTCTCAATGATAGGCCGCTAACTTTCTGCTGTTTTCTCGCATTTCACTTTGCCTGCCCTGGCCCAGCTGAACGATCACATTGGGCGCGCTTCCTGAAAATGTTTGGAGGAAGTTATCAGCTGGTAGCTGACAGTCACGATGATATTTAGTATTTTCGTGTATGTTGAATATTGCGAGCGCGTGCTTCCATTCCTGGAACGGCTTGGACACGAGGGCTCCAATGAGCGCATGTTAGCCAAAGTTCATAAGAACATTAAACCCATACAGTATCAGAATTGAAAAACTAAAGCACGCCTTTAGAAATGCCAGTGCACATTTAGCGTCAAAAGTCTAGAACTTTATACCCACAAAGTTGCGGAATTGAAATCCATGCGCTCCGTAGATTCCGCTGCCGCTTCGAGATGCCGCGACGCGCCCGCTCGCTATCGAAAAGCCCTTGAGTTTGTGCTCGGATGGGACTCGTTGCGTTATGTGACTCCAGCTGCTTGGGCGTTGCCACGAAATCCAGCCCGAGTTCGCGTTCGTGCCGAAATGTCTTTTCGAGCGTGAAAAAGACATTGTAGACAAAATCCAGAATGATTCCCGGCGCCGGTTGTTGTTCTGGTCAGCGGTGCATGACAGCACGAAAAAATTTTGCGAAGGCTGAAGCCCCATCAGCCCCTCCCCTAGCTACGCCCCTGGCTCCTCTGTCTCTTTAGCATTGCGCATCCAGTGCAGGCTACGCTAGTTTCTTTTTTTTTTTCGAAGCCAAATAACGAGAATATGGCTACGACAGGTTGCAGATTTAAGTGAACGAACCGGTGATCCGCTCAATTGAACTGGTTCATTTGATTGAGCCGTTCCGAGCTGCTCATTGGACGGAAGTGAGCCGTTTTGTCCATCTCTAAGCCCGTTATAAAGGCAGGGGCGCCTTTATAGCAGCTTCGATACGCCCTCGCCCCAAAGGAGGAAGCGAGCGCTGTCCACGCTCGCGGCCATCGCTCGGTACATGGAAGTTCAACGGATTTTAACGCGATAGCGGTAAAGGCCCCGTATCGCAGGAAATTCGGCGTTGGCGTCGGTGGCGGCGTAGGCGTATTGCGTCGGCTTCCGCGGCCCATAAATCATCCCGAACCACCCCGACAACGCAGGCCCTCCGCGAAGCGCAGAGGCGTTAGTAAACTAGTTGAATTTCTCAAAGTAAAATGCGTCAGAAGAATCGTAAAGTACCACTTAACCACAACCTACAGACGTGATAGCGTCGGATTGTAATTTGATTATACGAGAAAACGTAATTCTATTACGAGGAAACTCAAACACAAACCTCTTTATCAGTGGCAACAAACCCCTTTTCAAGCATTTCTACAATTCATATGGTGACGCGCCGGCCGCGTCGCCTGCTGTAGCCGCTACCTCGGAACGACTTCAAGATCATTCTGCGCCCCAAATCAAATGCAGTTCCAACCCAGCTTAAATCCTGCTCAAATCCAGCGCTTTAATGTGGCTCCAATTCTGCTCAAATCCTGCGCTTGTGTAGTTCAAGTCCAGCGCTAATGCAGCTCCAAACGTGAATCCTGGGGAAGTGCGCGCCGGTGTCTCCCGCGAGAACACCACAGGCAAAGTTTGCGCACCACCTGTTCGCGTCTTCTTCACGGGACCGGCAGGGTGGTGGCGCCCTCTCTTGCGCATCGCTGGTATCAGTCTCGAATTTCGGAACCAATTTTAACGAGTTTCTGCTAAGAAATGCGCTTAATGCTTGATTATTCCAGTTTTTAAACTAGTCTGAATCGTGTGAGTTTATTTTGAACCGCTTTTGATCAATTCTGCACTTGTATACATGACTTGCACGTGACGTCACTTCCGGCCCAATCAAGCGCCGACGTCCATGCTGGCGACCCATTCGCCAGCATGGACGTCGAAATGAAGCCTGTCTTCATTTTGCAGCTGTCCGTCCGTGCGGTCCGTACCGTCAAGTGCCTCGCCTGTGACGCCTGACCGCTCCCGATACGCTGTGGATTGTTTTCTTATCCTTTCGGGAACGATGTCTCCTCTCCAGAGGAGTGAGCCATTCAGTGCAGGCTATTACTCTGAACTTGTGGGATCGGCGCGGTTACGCTATGAAGAAAAAGTGCAAATGTGCGACGGTATGTACCCGTACACGCTGCGACCGGGCGTAGACACGCCGACCGACATGAATGTGTTCCCTGAAGTGACCCACGGGGATATCGTAAACTATCTTGTTTAGTCCTCCAGCTTTGTGACGTTGGAAGAAATGAAAGCTTTCAAATCAATGGAAGCACACAACTATTTCACCAGCGGGTGGGTGAGAAGCCTGTCTGCAATGCGTCTACGAGACGAAAAGGTGCTTCTCCTCGGAGAGGTGAGCTCACGAACCTTTTCGGGCACGTTTCTCGAAAAATCGCCTGCCATTGTTGTTATTTACGCGGAGTGAAAAACAAATCGTGCATCTGGTCGTGGTGGGACCGTTTTTAGATGACGGGCAAACTTCAAGGACGCCCGCGCACCAAAATTTACCGAGCATGTCAGCAAACGCTACGAGGTTCAAATTCCGCCCCGATTAGTTTGATTTCCACTGTAAAAATACAGTAATGAAGATAAACAAAGGCTGTTCTTTTACATTTATTTCACGGCACAAGCCTCTTACCTGTCATGAAGTGCGCTCCGCACACACGTAAATTGAGGTTCAGGGGGTCCGATCAGATGCTCGAACAATGTGAGCCAGCCGCAACATGCGCCGATTTGTGCGGAGCGTCTTAGAGAGCTCGCACCTGTCTACGACGATCCTCGGAATTCAGAAGAAGTTCGTGTTAGTAGGCTTCTTCTTTCGCCTGGAGCTGTCGCTACGGTTGGAGCACTCAACGACTGAGCAGAAAACCATATTGAAGCTGCGAGTTGTCGCGAACCAACACGATGCGAGCTGACAGAGGCGGCATTAAGCAAGCAGTGGCCCGGCAGCGGTGCGTCAGCATGGCCGACAGGCATCTCACGGCGACCGGATGTGACGTCGGTGCAAGCCATGTTCTTTTGAGGGTGATCACGATAGATCACACGCGACGCCGACAGCCCGGGCCCCTAAAGTGCTTCGCACTTAAAAGAAAGCTACATTGCCGGAAAGCCTGATATGCAGCCAGGGATCTTTGAATGCTATCTCGTTCCACTCTTAAAGGCGAAGCTTAAGCGTCCTCCAAATTTTTCCAGCTGCCACTGGCGCAGCAGAGGGAAGGGCCGGAAAGGCACTGACGCGCACATACGCTCACAGAGACACTGCAGGCGTCCCCCTCGGCGAGCGGAAAGAAGAGAGCACAGGCGAACCCATGCAGACATCAGGGCGTCGTGCGCGCCCTGGGGAAGGAGGCGAGATTGCGCGCACAAAGGCTAACGTCGTCCCGCCGTTGCGTCTGCAGCCGTTTTTCAAAGATTGCGGACGGCGCGACGTATTTGAAACGTCAGGGATTTCGCTGTGGCTTTGCAGGAGCTCCATAATGTCCTGTGATTCCACATATTTCCTCTCATCATCATCATCATTATCGTCATCAGCCTATATTTTATGTCCACTGCAGGACGAAGGCCTCTCCTTGCGATCTCCAATTACCCCTGTCTTGCGCTAGCGTATTCCAACTTGCGCAAGCAAATTTCCCAACTTAATCATCCCATCTGGTTTTCTGCCGACCACGACTGCGCTTCCCTTCTCTTGGTATCCATTCTGTAACCCTAATGGTCCACCGGTTATCCATCCTACGCATTACATGGCCTGCCCAGCTCCATTTCTTGCGCTTAATGTCAACTAGAATATCGTCTATCCCCGTTTGTTCTCTGATCCACACCGCTCTCTTCCTGTCTCTTAACGTTACTCGTAAGATTTTTCGTTCCATCGCTCTTTGTGCGGTCCTTAACTTGTTCTCGAGCTTCTTTGTTAACCTACAAGTTTCTGCCCCATATGTTAGCACCGGTAGAATGCAATGATTGTACACTTTTCTTTTCAGCGACAGTGGTAAGTTCAAAAAAATTAAATTATGGGGTTTTACGTGCCAAAACCACGATATGATTATGAGGCACGCCGTAGTGGAGGACTCCGGAAATTTGGACCACCTGGGGTTCTTTAACGTGCACCTAAATCTAAGTGCACGGGTGTTTTCGCATTTCGCCCCCACCGAAATGCGGCCGCCGTGGCCGGGATTCGATCCCGCGACCTCGTGCTCAGCAGCCCAACACCATAGCCACTGAGCAACCACGGCGGGTTAGTGGTAAGTTCCCAGTCAGGATTTGGCAATGCCTGACGTATGCACTCCAACCCAATTTTATTCTTCTGTAAATTTCTTTCTCGTGATCAGGGTCCCCTGTGAGTATTGGTCTAGATAAGCGTACTCCTTTACAGACTCTAGAGGCTGACTGGCGATCCTGAATTCTTGTCGCCTTGCAAGGCTATTGAACATTACCTTTGTCTTCTGCATATTCATCTTCAACCCAATTCTTACACTTTCTCGATTAAGGTCCTCAATCATTTGCTGTAATTAGTCGCCATTGTTGCTGAATAGGACAATGCCATCTGCAAACCGAAGGTTGCTGAGATATTCGCCGTTGATCCTCACTCCTAAGCCTTCCCAGTCTAAGAGCTTGAATACTCCTTCTAAGCATGCAGTGAATAGCATTGGAGAAATTGTGTCTCCTTGCCTGACCCCTTTCCTGATAGGTAACTTTCTACTTTTCTTGTGATGAATCAAGATAGCTGTGGAATCCTTGTAGATGTTTGCTAAGATATTCACGTATGCCTCCTGTACTTCTTGATTATGCAATGCCTCTATGACTGCAGGTATCTCTACTGAATCAAATGCCTTTTCATAATCTATGAACGCCATATAGAGAGGTTGATTGTACTCCGCAGATTTCTCGATTACCTGATTGATGACATGGATATCATCCATAGTAGAATATCCTTTCCTGAAGCCAGCCTGTTCTCTTGGTTGACTGAAGTCAAGTGTAGTCCTGATTCTATTGGAAATTATCTTGGTGAATATTTCATACAATACTGAAAGCAAGCTAATGGGTCTATAATTCTTCAGTTCTTTAACGTCTCCCTTCTTATGGATTAGTATAATGTTGGCGTTCTTCCAGCTCTTTGGTACACTTGAAGTTGTGAGGCATTGTGTATAAAGGGCCGCAAGCTTTTCAAGCATGATATCTCCTCCATCTTTGATTAAATTTACTGTTATTCCATCTTCTCCAGCAGCTTTCCCCCTGGTCATGTCTTTCAAGGCCCTTCTAACTTCATCGCTAGTTATAGAAGGAGCCTCTGTATCCGGTTCATCACTATTTCGAATGAAAGTAGCTTGGCTGTATCGGGAACTGTACAGGCCAGTACAGGATTCTTCCGCTGCTTTTACTATGTCATCGAAATTGCTGATGATATTTCCATGCTTATCTTTTAGTGCATACATCTTGCCTTGTCCTATGCCAAGCTTTCTTCTGATTTAATGCTGCGTCCATATTTTGCGGCTTCCTCAATGTTTCCCACGTTATAATTTCGGATATCGCTTACTTTCTTCTTGGTGATCAGTTTTGACAGTTCAGCGAATTCTATCTCATCTCTTGAGTTGGACATTTTCATGTTTTGTCGTTTCTTTATTAGGTCCTTTGTTTCCTGGGAGAGCTTACCTACTGATTGCCTCGGTGCCTTACCTCCCACTTCAATTGCTGCTTCTGTGATCAACCTAGTTACGGTTTCATTAATTACCTCTATGTTGTCTTCATCTTCCTTTTCTAAAGCTGCATATTTGTTTGCGAGCACCAGCCTGAATTGGTCTGCTTTTACCCTTACTGACTCTAGGTTGGCTTGTTTCCTCTCGACTAATTCCACTCTTTCTCTCTTCAAATTGAGAGAAATCCTAGACCTCACTAACCTATGGTCACTGCACTTTACCTTACCTAACACTTCTACATCCTTTCCTCTGTGCAGTTGCAAATGTTACACTTTAAAAAAATCAGTTCAAACACAAACATTTTATTGCGAAAGCAGTGGCACACAATGCCTGGAAGAGCACTTCACAGCAGATATCACACCTGACGTGTTACTGTAGTCTAGGCTGGTGGTTGTAATGAAAGTAAATAAAAACATCTCAACAGCACAGCAGATACAATGAGCGTCACTGCATTCTGTGACAAAGAATTAGCCACCTTGCCAAACAGCCGAAGCTCAAACAAAATAACGTCATCTTCGCTACACTACTCGTCGAAACACAATAACAACTTTGCAACAAGCGACATCGCATGATGTCTCGAAGAAAATATGTACAATTGATATTAATATGAGACGGTGCACAAAGTGGAAAACATTTGTGCAAGACAGGCACTACGTACTCCCTGTCTTGAACCCTGAGCACATGCTGCTTCAGTCGAAGGTTATGTGGGAATCTAACGCCCGATGCTACACACAAAGTTATGTAATACAGTGTGAAACTAAAAACAAATGTACTTCAAAGAGAATGTGTATACATGCACAATAGAGACGGCTCTTATTTACTTATTCTATCGACTGAGATGTAGAGGCGGAGATGCACGCGGAGATGTATAGAGATCAACAAATTGGTCGCTCATGGTTTGCCTGTAATTCAATATACGCCCTGTGATTCGCAGCCTGGAGGACGGTAGAAGAAATTTTTTGAGCGATGTCTGGCATAATTCTAATTCCGCTTCTTTTTCTGACTGCTCCTGCATTGTGCAGATGTGCTTGTGCTGTGAGCTTCCTATAAGCCATCGCTACTTGCACGTGTTGTCCAACTTTGGCACACTCGTTCTTGCTGCACCAATGGCTCCCCTCCTTTTCATATGTATCTGTGGTTACTATAGAAAGATATTGACCCCAGAGGAATGGAGAATAGATGAAGGATTCTTTGTAGCAGCTAGGGGCCTCCCCTGAATGTCTGACCTGTAACTGACACTTGTGTTGGGGACTCAGAGGTGAGGCTGTTTGGTAGGATGTAATACACTGATTTGAATATTTTGGTTGCAGGTTACAAAATGAGAAATTAATTTGACATTTTGATATAACTCTGCGTTACAAGTATCCATCAAGTCACAAAGAGGACAGGTGCTGCCTTATTTAGCTAACAACCTTCAGAAAGCAGCAGTCTTCAATAGCAGCAGCAATAACAATCTGCAAAGGAGCAGTCTTTCACCAATAGTGAAATTCAACATTTTGACAAGTTATAGTAGGAGCTTGACAAGTTGATCTCAATTCTTCCGAACAAAAATTATTCCAGGAGCATTAAATGTCACAGCACTGGCTCACTTTATGAGAATAATGTACCTTAGAAAGAAAAACGAGTTTCATAAATAGTACCTTAAAGGCATGGCTTGAAGCCATGACAAAGCAGACATGTGGCCTTCACATGTGTATGCTGAAAAGCGATATATTCTCCCTAGTGTTCTTAGAACGAACATCCAGCGTGACGAAATATATTTTCACTACCCACAAACAATGCTTGCCTACATTTATTTATTTATTTTATTTATTAAGCACCTGCATCGCCTTCGCAGGCATTACAGCAGGGGGTGTTATATTGCGTCAAAAATTGTTTTTCAATTGAAACACACAAGGCGCGGTAAAATTCATCATTGGATTCAATACCTACAATATTTGACGGAAGAGAGTTCCAGTCCTTCGTTGTTTGACAAAAGAAAATGAGTATCGCAAGGCATCACCTTTAAAAGGAAGTTCGTAAAGTTTCAAGTCATGGTTCCTTCTGCGTGAAATATACGATGGTGGCGTAATATATCATTTAAGTTTGTTCAGTCACTTGTTATTATCGGTTACTTCGTTAGGTTTCTGGATAGTGCAAACCATACGAGGTCTGTTAGAAAAGTAACCGAGCTTATTTTTTTGCGAACACCTCATGGATATGAAACAAGCGCGCTTGCATTAGCCGACCTTGAACCTTCGTGCGCATGCGTGAATTTTTTCCCACCTGCCGATAGCGTCTGTCGCTGGGACGCAGCGTTTGAGTGAGGTAGGGTGCAGTGCTCTCGTCGGTAATTGGTGCATCCATCACGACAATGCTCCTGCACATTCCTCGCACTTGATTCAAACTTCTTTGGCGAAAAACAAGACTCCTGTAGTTCAACAGGCTCCTTACTCTCCTGATATGGCCCCCTGCGACTTCTGGCTGTTTCCCAAAATCAAGAGGCCATTGAAAGGAGCGCGATTTCAGACAAGAGAGAACATTATGGCTGCAACGACAGCTGAGCTAAACTTCATTCCGAAAGAGGTTTTCTCTGAATGCTTCCAACAATGGCAGCACCGCTGGGATAAGTGTGTGGAGTCCCAAGGAGACTACTTTGAGGGTGATAAGGTTTCCAACGCTCCAGCTATGCCAGTGTTTTTTCTTCGGCTAAAGGTCGGATACTTTTCTCACCGACCTCGTATATCACCCAGTCCTTGTGATACAATCAGAATTATTAGAACCACATATAGAAAAGAAGAACACAACTGTCACGCGAGATCTTGTGAATGCAACGCAGCCATTGCCGTGCAACTTGCTGTGGCCTGGAGTATATAAATGACACATGCATATGTATGAACGTCAAAATGAAAATGCTCCCAGTTGATTAACTATTTCACATTGCAGGTCATCCTCATAATAGCTGTTTGTCAATCAACTTACCATTTTTTACAATAAATAAGTTTATCTACTATTTCCATGTGTAAACTTTCAACGAAATAATACCAAAGCAAAATGTCACAATGTTTTGCATTTTGCGAACACCCATACTGTATACATCGAAACGCTCCAAGACTAAACTTTCTAAGTTCCTACGACTGTCACGCATCTTATTGGGAAAATATAGCTGATATGGCATCAGAAGAGCCTCCAGCTGAATGACAATCTAGAATAAACTAAACATAATAAGAGCACTCTGTCTATAGGATAACATACCACTGACTAGAATTCATAACCTGCGTATATATTTAGGCCGCACTAAAAAGAATCTTTTGAAAATCATTCTACAAACAGCACAACTATTTTGCCAGGAAGAATACAATGACACCATTTCACAGCACACAATGAATGAAAAGGCACAAATAAAGGCACAAGTGTACAACACATGTTCTATACAATGTATATAGGCATAAGCGAAGTCCCACTAGTATACTTTCTTCCCAATATAATATTCGCAGCATAAATACAGATAGTGATGTGCACTTCTTTCATAATATGTCTGTATTTCCTAGAGTTCGATCGAGTTCTCATTCAGTAACTTCCAACACATCTACCACTCAAATGCTGACGTTATGCGGATGAATGCAAGGACACCTGCCTTTAAATAGTACATAATGAAATCCGGCAGCAGGCAGAGTACACATCAGGATATTGTTTCCAGGTTGCGAATGTGGCGTGCGAAAGCCTACTCGTTAATTATGACAAGGGCCATATTAATTAAAACAATGGCAGGCCAGAAGTAACACTGTTGTATGGCTTATAATCACTCCATAACAGGTTACAGGTTAACTCACCTTCAAGTGTTCCATGTTAATAAACTACTGAACCAAACATTTGTATTTCCCAGCTATCTCTGCTAACCACAGATTTACCACTCATTGCCGGAGGAGCTTTTAATAAAACGAGCAACCACTTTCACTCATAACGTGCACTTATTAACCTTGAGACATTCCCACTATCTCGCAATTCTTACAGTAAACGCCACTTAAAGGTGTGGTTTCTGGAAGTTCCACTTAGAATTAGCTCAAGAATTTTCTAGCAGTCACATCATTACTCCATTCTAATGCGCCCTTGATTGTAACACACATCTTTTTCATGTCCAGCAATGGAGAATTTAATTGCCTCCGTTGTAACATGCGCCCCCATATTTCATATTGAAAAAAATATATATAAAATTGGTCAAGTACATTTTTAAAATGAGCACTTTGAATGGTTTTCTAACCAGGTTCTGATTTTAATAGATATAAATAACAAAGTGTTTTTACTCAAAAAAAGAATGTGAATCTCGGAGGTCTCTAGAAGTGCGATTTAAAGATTGCTTATAGGTGGTCTCTAATTATGAGTTTCTCCGGGTGCTAACAATAACTTTCGGAAGCCGCAGTACGGCAAAGAACACAAAAATTTAAAGGTGGGATTTTAGAATAATAGGGCGGGAGGGCAGGGCGATGGTTGAAACAATTTATTGTAGTTTTTGCTTCAGACTCTATTCTAAGATACATGTCATACTTTTGCCTATACGTAAAAAAAAAGAGCGCATTAGACTGCGGCAAATACGGTACATAGCTAACCACGAACAAATGGGTAAATTTTGCTTTACAGGGCATTAAGAATTTCAAAAGCTACGAGGCATTATTAGCAGCCGGAAAAATTCCCTTTCCTTAGCCTCAGACACAACTGCTGGAGGCTTGAGTTTGCAGTGTGTTAAGGAGCATGCAGAGTTTACGCAGTTTGCTTCTTTCCTGCCATCAAGATACACAACTGTGCTTCACGCCGGCACTTCATCACAAGAAAGAACTGACATGCTGTGACATACTGGTCTGTCATCCTCCCACCGCGGCTTAGATTGTAATGGAGAAAGTTGAGAAAAACTTGTCTCAAGGTTACTTATGCTAACAGTTGTTTTTATACAGATCGCATAGATTTGTTTCCTTCAAAGCTATAACCCTTTCAGGCTTTGTGTGTTTAGTTCTTTTTATTCGCTTGGATTGTCACGTAGCATAACTTTAGGATTAATTTAAATGTAAGCATGAAGGCCAGTTTCATGCAGATACAAAAAATCGACTTCTGCATGCCAACATAGTGCATCAAAAGTAGAGCACTGACACAAATAACGATATTTAAACTGCACCACAAACACATTGAAACACTTCTCGTTGCAATTGTGGTGCAATGTTTCAAAAATGCAAGTTAAGTATTTTGGAAAAATGATTCGACAGTTATAGACGCCAGTGTATTTGCTCTCAGTATCAGTATGGCCTCAGGTTGCAAGTTCACTTCATACTTTTTCACTGTTTACGTAGAGCATATACTTCGACGGCCTGGATGTATGTTCCCCGAGTATGTTATATACTCGGGGAACATTATATACAGCAAGCTACTTCTCACTTGTTACTGCCTGTATATGCGAAAATACTCCTTGCCACGAGGGCATTACTATGAATGCGGACACCTGTTTATTCGAATGACGCTCACTGAAAGAGCGCGAGTATCCCTTCCTAGTGCATGCTAAGCACTTTAGAGTGTTGAAGGATGTGTTTCCTTGAACCTTTTCATTTCACTGCAAGAAATCTAGTATAAATGATCTTGTTTTGCTTATCGCGAAGGCTTCGCTACAAGTGCACTGGTAGCATATATGTAATAAAGATAGACCGCTTAAAATTTTGTTTGCCCTTGTTCGCTTTGTTTGAACATGAAGAAATTCTGCATATAATTCATAAGCTACAGTAATTCTGTCCCTTTTTAGGTGTATTCCTTTTTAATACTGTACGTGGCAATTTGTCATTGTGTATAATACACTAAAACTTATTTTGTAGCGATTAGTTATTGTTTGGTAGGATTGTTATAATGCGGTGTATGAACCAATTTTGTTTGGTACAGGTTTTCTAACAAAAAAAGAAAATTATAGTGCTGCGCTATGAACTTAGTGCGAATCATGTTATGCAAAGTGCAAGTGTGCATTGCAGGTACAGGAGCGCCCGCCAAGTACCATGCGTCTTTAGGTCCTGCATCCATCTTGAAATGTATAAAATGCTCTATGAACATAAATCAAACAACCCTGCCTGTAGAAATTCCTTGTACACGGGTGGTTGCCTTCGCATCGACGGAAATAACCTCGTCAAGCTACTAAGTAAGCAGCATTTGGTAAATGCATCTTTGTTTCATATCAAATAAAATAACAGAATTTAATGGTTTAGAAAGCAAATCAGGCATTCCCATCCATAGTGTTGCAAATTCTATGTCTTTCCAAAATTCTACAACCAGCACTTGCACATATAAAAAGAACAGACAATTCTCCCACTCAACGGAGCTGTAGTATATGCAGTGATACCTCGGCGAAAGTAACATACCTCGCCTCCATAATATCTCACTGGCCCATTCACTCGCAGCAACCACACTTTAAAAAGCTTCAATAAGACCAAACACGCTGATGCGAAAGCATCACATGCTGCTCTACAGCGTTCCTTCGCAGCTAACTGAACTTCGCCTCACGACGAAACTGATCTGATGCACCAACGCTCGCGGCACTGCAAAGCTGGTACTTACAGGCATCTCTTCATGACAGACAATAAGCGTTGCAAAACGCTTCACACCCATTCCAGTGTCAAACTCCCCTCGGGTATCACAGAAAGCACTCCTATACCGCCACTGAACAATAGCACTTAGGTGGCATCTTTAGGCATCAAATCTATACATTCACTGTCAACATACTGCAGAATCCTCAACATCAGCATGCTCTAGTCCACCCTAGCAGCAGTATGGTTACGTTCAACTCCTAAACATTTTACTCCACAAAATCGGCCCAAACTTCCTTCCTGGCGTCAGTACAAGTGCCACGGCATATTGCGGAGTTCATCCACATCATGTTGAATCATGGCAATGTATTTTAGCTAAACGTAGCACTCAACAGAGAAAACAAACCTAACGCAGCTCAATCTCAAAGGAGAAGAGCCGTGTTGCTGTCATCACTCTGCACACTTCCCGTTCTCATTTACACATGTACGACTACTGTCAGGTGTGGTTGAAAGAAGCGTACGGTGCTACGGAATATGTCGGCACCGTCTTGAAACGTGGAAATACCATCGAGTTGCCGTCCACTTTGGAGCCTACAAGACGGCCCGTGTTGAAACCATCCGCATACTTCTTTTCGAGTGCCTCATGCAGTGATGCCTCCGTATCGGGTCTCTCCACTAGGGCGCCTGGAGCCTTCCACTGCAGCTCATTGCCAAAAACACGTTCATTGTGGTACAACGTTCGGCGAGGTGGGAAAGGCACGTACGCGTAGAAGTACTCAACGTCCACCGACACAGCCTTTCCGCTTGCGTCAGCACCGGCTTCGGCATGCCGGGCTTGCATCAGCTCGTAGGCGACACGGCAGAACTGCATGAACGAAGAAGGATGTTTGTAGCACCAGAGGAGAAGGAATGGGAAAGCATGAGCCGGCCGGTATTTGGTAGCGATGCGTTATGCTTTGTTCTATACTAGTCTTATCCACCGCTCACGGCCGGCTGATCCCGTTAACTTGAGCGGACCGTCGCTCTGACTACTGAGCAAGCGCGAAAAGCGCGAAAAAGCATTAGCATCAGAAAGGCATCGCTACAAATTACCGGCCCAGATGTGCTGGTTGATCTTATCACTAGAATCAAGTATATTTTTTATGCATGCTTTGATTTCTTGCGAACTTTAACTTTTCAGGAGTTGTCTGCACAATCATGCGCACGGAACCGGAGCAAAAGAAAAAGAAACACTGTTGAAAACATCACTTAGGACCGTTCGCCTAAATCTAGTGTGATTCTCACTTGTTTCTCAGACATGTAATTCGGCATGTGCTGAAGTGCACATCTGTAAAGTATTTTATTAGAATGAGTTTAAATTTAGATGTTTAAGTGTTTGCTCTCAAAGTCAGTACGTCGTTGTTTTAAAGAGAATATCTTTCTTTGACTCTTTCAGACGTTTTGTGGTCGGTTGTAAGCCTTTCGTAAGTGGTACTTGGGCGAGGGAAGGTGACTAAACCTACCGAAGGAAAGGGCACCATCTGCTTATGCGAAGGAAAGGGTTAAGGAAAGGGTTACCATCTGCGCCGGTCCAGGCTGATATCGTTCACGTTGCTCGGTTAAAGCCGTATAACCCGTCCGCTGATGCTGCACTCTGACCTGACCGGATGGTGCGAGTGTGTTCGCCCGGGAGGTTATGCAGCGGGACAGAAGAAGACTAAACCATTTTGGCTGGCTGTTGTTACGCCTTTGCTACTCGCCTTACTTTTAAATATTTGTAAATATACGCATTTTGTGCAACTGCATTGACTGAATGGGGTCAAAATTAAGTGACCTTATTCGAGACTTGTGGTGACCTTGCGTGGCGGTTACATGAGGCGGAGCTTTATACACTCATGAAGCGAAGAGTTCCCAGTTTATACTTAAATTACGGAGGTTTGGGACATCGTGCTGGACAAAGTACTGTAGTTTTCCTCTGCAATGTGGCATAAGCAGTGCTCTAGTGCCCTGACTATACCCTAGACACTGCAATTGGTGCTGTCAAGGACTCTTTCATGGTTTAAATTCGAATTTATATTGAACGGATAGGTTTCGTAAGCAATACGTGCCTCGCCATAACAACCTTCGGTTGATTTCGTTGCGATAGGGGTGAACCTTGTTGTCGAGTGGAGGCTACTGTCGGCCAATATGAAGTATTGCACCGCTTTAAATAGCTTGGCTATCCATCTTAACCACGATACCTTTATTTAACGCGATCGCTGTCGAAGTATTATGTATAAGACACGCAGCCATGTTAAAGAAAATCTAAATTCTGGGGTTTCACCTGCCAAAACCAGGATGTGATTATGAGGCACGCCACAGCGGGGGACTCCGAATTAATTTCGACCACCTGGGGCTCTTTAACGTGCAACCAATGCACGGTACACGGGCATTTTTTGCATTTCGCCCACATTTAAATGCGGCCGCCGAGGCCGGGATTTGATCCCATGCCCTCCACCACCATCAACATCATCACAAGCCCCCACCATAGCAGCGCCAATGCCACGACGCCACCATGGCATGTATGCAGCCATGTTAAAAGCCATTAACAATCCTTTATCTGAGTGCTTGTTCAGAAGAAAAGGGCGATGTAATTCATATAAAATGCGTGCCGAACTACACATTATATCACAGTGGTGGCCTTGCTGACTGGGACGTTTGTGGAAAATCCACCGGATGTCATTTGTATGTGGAACATGTGGATCTTTTCAGGACCACCGTGGGACACTTTGCGTCGTCTGGGATGTACACATTGCAATAAGCGACTGAAGCTGCACAAGCAAATCGCGAGAAAACCGGTTTGCGAAGGACCCGTACCAGTGCGCATCAATTAAAAGCTACCGGAAACAAAGCACACGGGGCCGAGTCCGCCGAGCAGGGTCACATGTTTATTGAAATCGATTAGTCGCGAACAGAAACAGCAAACCAGTCCACTCACACCAGAAGAGAAGGCGCACACTATGTAGTCCGACTCAGCGAGAAGGTGAATGTCGATGAGCATCCCACTTAGTGCCGAGCTTTTAGTTCGAGTTTTCATGTCGAAGGCCTCACTTGCAGAACGCTGATTGGAGATAACCAGGTAGCTTGGAAACCTGCATTGTTGAAAGTAGGAATGTGCAAATAGTGTATCAATTCAGCTGAGGTGATTTAGAAATCAACATTAGTCGCAGCTGCGGTAAAAGTAGGAATGTTCAAAAGCGGTGTGTTCAAACAAAATTAACCACAGATTTAAAATAACGGGTTGTACCTTTAAGCAATTCAGTGATTTACTGTCGAGAACATCACTGAACATCAAGAAAACAAATGAATTACAAAAAGGGTTTGCAAAGTTAGTTGATATGTTTCTAGGTAAAAGAAGAGGGGCAGTAATAGTCGTTTCTGAATTTACCAGGTGTTTTTGAAATTCAAGCTTCTTTGCGGTCACTGCGAAACGTCTGCAACATCAGTATTTCAAAAACGTATTCCGACAGTGAGACAACATAGGATAGCATACACACAACACGTGAAGGAACGCTACAGATAGCTTCCTCATCGAGATACATTTTGAATAGAAGCGGAGCACATCCCGAAGGCGACTAAAACATTCATGTAATGATATCAGGTAGCAGCTTCTACTGCTACATTGAGACATTTTTTCTTAGTGAAACACCTTACACAAGTTCATATGACAACAATGCCACCGTTTTGCAGGTCAATGAAAATTACTTCTATATTATGCCTTTTTATCCTCTTCTGGTCCCGTGACCTTCGTGACACCGCCGGACAGAGAGACGGCGAAGGCTCGACTTAGAGCAGCTTCGCGGTTAAAACTGATTTAATTACAGTTATCTAATTAGCTGGGTAATTACTACAAAGTAATTATCCTGGTGGCAAGTGAGAACTCACGAGCGAACACCGTTAGTCCCATAACTGTATATTGTATCAGTTTTTTTTTTTCACAGCTTGTTTAACTTAAGCGAGGACACCCTGGACTAATGTAAATCACGGTGAGGAGTTTGACAATTAAATGCGATCTATTGAAGTCACTAGGTTATTTATAGCACCATGCTCCATATTCACACATCTGAAACACGGCAATCCCCAGCAATTTTGTCACTTGTGGATGAAAGAGGAGAACATCAGTGTTCATGTTTCACACACCTAACTACCCAGTGCAAGACTGTCCCTTTTGACGACTTTCTCAATTACTAAAAGTTGTCTTACTTCGATTTTATTGCACTAATGACCGAAGGGTCATCAGTAGCGACGAATACACGCTTCTGGGCAGCCACTCCCTTGAGCGCGAGGGCGCTGTAGAACTCTTCGGCGTGTTGCATGTACTCTTCCACGAGATGGAAAGCAGCTTCCCGCTTCTTGTCCGTGCGCCGAATATGCATCCTGCAAAGCAGCAACAGAGGACTATCGTTACAAGATATTGTTAATTCTGAGACCTACAAAGAGGTCACACCAAAATCTACCAGTCGACCATGCAAGCATGCTAGGTACACTCGGCCACAAAGTATTGCAGGGGGGCGCGAGCGCGTGGTGAAACGGTCCTCCTCTCCTTCTAGCGGCGCACCCCTGGTGTCGAGACCTACGCTTGCGCGCATGCGCGTCCCTCCGTGACTGCAAGCGTGCATCTTCCCTCGCTTGCTCTTTGCGCGCCGGCGATATCCGAGTGTAGTCGCGAGGTGGCGGCTTCGACGGGCATAACTATGTGAACAATGAGCTGGCGTGCGTAGCTGCGGCCGCCTTTTGTCGCGTTACGAGCGCGGATGCATATCTCCCGGTCGCGAACGCAACAACGCAGTTCTTGTTTCTGCGCTGAGCGTTTTCGTGGCCAATCTTTGTCCTTTTTCTTTTTACGAACGGGGCGTTCTCCCGCAGGAGAGCGTGGCAGAAAAGGCGCTCTATAGAAGGAGACAGGCAAGACGAAAATGAACTCTTTATTTCCGTTATACAACCTGAAAATAAAAAAAAGTCCATGCTGTAGAAAGGGAGGCGGAAAAAGAGGTGGGTGGGGAGAGGTAGCGTGCCTTGGACACTGTAACAGCCTGATTTAAAAGAACATCGAAATTATTTTGTGGTTGGATGGGCGAGCAGTGTAAGCTGTAATTGCGTTCGTCTTCCGCGCACGAGGCAGCGGGGTTAATCATGGCAGCAGCGGCCATATCTCAATAGGGAAAATTGAAAAAAAAATCAACCCTTACGCTTAAGAAGCCCCGGGCCATCAAAATTATTCCGGAGTCAATCGTTGCGGCTTTCTTTACAGTCCTGTGCAGATTGGAAAGTTAAACTCCATGCTCTTCAGCAGCCCTCAGCGTATGGCGTTTCGGAGGTTTAGTGACCGATCCAAATTCCGATTAGGTTCATGAGAATAGCGCAATCTTGCAGCATGACATGGTCTATAGAAGAAAAAGAAAGACATCAACAAAATGCTTCGCATTTAGGTACGAGCCATGTTTTGAGGCAACAGCAACAACCTTACGATGGCTAAGAGAAGGAAGGTAAAGTTAGGCCAATATTTGACCACAATATTTAAGAAAATATTTAGGAATGTAGTGCAGTTGATCAGGCAATGAGACATCCCTGCTTTCTTTGACAGGTGATGGCGCTAGTAAAGCGTGAAGTTTCCGTTCACAGAAATGACTTCGGCCACCCTTCTTGGCATAGTGTCGTGGAGGGCGGCCACTATTTCTCGCCGAGCGCGAAGCAGCTCCCATTCTTCACTTATGGCCGCCCAAAGAGCGTCGGCCGTCGCTCTGGAGAGCTTACGCTCGGAAAGTCGCGACTTGATGAGACCCCATACGTTCTCGATGGGATTCATGTCAGCGTCATTTGGTGGCCACTGTAAGGTTGGTACGGCCAAGTTTTCGAGCGCGGTGGTGACTGTGTGCCATATGCACGGGGCTCCTCTCTTGCTGGAACAGGTACAGCCCGTCCGGGAAAGGCCCATCCAACACGTAAGGCACCAAGGTATACTGGATCAAGTTGGTGTAGTAGGCCGCCGTGAAACTACCGTCGATGCGGACGAGAAGGCCGAGGCCGCGGCTGGTAATGGCGCCCCACACAGACGCCGAACAGCGACCGCTGGACAGCACGCTTTTCATGTAGCCTGGGCGGTGTCTGCGAATGTAGTTGTTGCAATAGACCTTCAGAAATTCTACAAAAATATAATTTGGTATAATTAAAACGGAAAAAAAAAGGTTTTAGGAAAAGCGCTTACGCAGTACCAGGATCTTACCGTCGCTTTGCATCCTTATAGAAAGCACGCGCATTTGACGGCCGACTAACCATCACAGCGAATTTAAGCTATAAAAAAGATATTTGCTCATGCTTCTCGTGCTCGTATTATAATAAGTCACACCACTATGTCAATTGAAAACAAGACCACTGCTTACCTGAAATTCATAGGCCACCACACTCGCTGCTGTTGGTCCCGGCGCGTGCAAAAAGTGCACTCATCAGAAAAGATGATAGTCGACCATTCTGCCCATGTCCAGCGTTCGTGGGCCAGTGCGAAATCTAATCGTTGCCGCCACTGGTCCTCTTTAAGGTGAGGCTTCTGGGCAGCTGCGCAACTCTTCAACCCAGCTTCCTTCAGGCGCCGACGTATAGTTTCGGTCGAAGCATTTATTGACAGTTCGTCGGCAATTTGCCTGGCAGTGAGGAAGGGATTCACGAATGCGGCTGCGGCAACTAGAATATCGTATTCAATGGCTGTGACCCGTGGACGACCAGAATGCTTCACGTCAGTGTGCCGGGCTTCGTCACGGAAGGCCTGAATAATAATTCGGCTCACTGCGGTCTTTGACCCGCCTGTTATGCTGCAAATAATTGGTTGGGGTACTCCTTGCAGAGAAAGCCTCGTGATGACCTGCCGTTGCTCTATCGGGACACGAGGCGCTATTTTAAACCGACCACTACTTGGTTGGAACGAAGATGAGCATCTGAAGCAGCAGTGCATTTACGTTCATATCTTATAGAAATACAGTCACCAAGCTTCGCTTTTCTCTCCTCCACCCCTTGTAGTGTCCTCGTATGTCTGTACGCCCCTCCTTGCCCTCATATTGCAGTGACATTTAAAGACATGGCAAGACTATTACGCAGAACTAATCCTGACTCATAGCGAGCAGCATTAACGAAGAAGGGATCAGCACTTTGTTGTGTCGCCTGTCATCTAAAGGCATACGGGCCATCGCAGTCTTTGCCAGCCCGTTTACCTAAAGTCCCTATAAAAGAAAAGTACCGTCATCCTTTGATCAACGCCGCTTCTCTCTCTCCTGTATCTCCAATTGGACGATGATAGCGGGCGCTTTCACTTCTTTATATTTTTTTCCGCCTCAGAGCCATGTTGAAAGTCCTCTGCGCAGCCGCAGTCGCCGGCGGCGGCACGCGCCCGGCCTGAAAGCTTCAACGTGGACTTTCTAGGTGCGCCACCGTCGACTTGCTTTCGCAAACAAAAAGTAAACAAGAAAACAAGCGCTTTAGGAGAGGAGACGGCGGAGGAAAGAGTAGATGGCGGTACTTTTCTTATATAGGGACTTTACGTATACTAGGTTCATTTCTCGGCCACGCTGTTCTGAGGGAGAACGTCACGTTCTTAAAAAGAAAGAACGAAAATCGGCCACGTAAAGGCGCAGCGTAGAAAAAAAATGACTTGTTGCGTTCGCGACCGGGCGATATATATATGCTCTCGTTTTTCGACAAAAATCGGCCGCAGCGTCCCGGGCGCGGGCTGTCGAAGTCGCCACAGCGCCAATCGCAAAAGGTGCACCTCGCGGCTACACTCCGATATCGCCGTCGTGCAAGGAACAAGCGCGGGAGCGTGCACGCTTGCAGCCATGGAAGGATGCGCATGCGCGCAAGCGTCGGTCTCAACACCAGGGGTGCGCTGCTAGAAGGAGAGGAGGACCGCTTCGCCACGCGCTTGCGCCCCGCGCAATATTTTGTGGTCGAGTGTACGTGACTGTCAATGCATGCATGAATAAATGCAGGCATGGATGAATGAATGGAGACATGTATTCATTCATCCATCGAATCCTTCGGATCGTTTATCTATCCACACACCGAACCCTGCATCTGCCTACTCACTTAACCTTTTTCCCATGCAGCTATTCATCTGTAAATTCATGTAGGCATAGGTGCATGCAGAAAGCCTTCTACGAAGCATGCTGAAGTGTTCCGTGCCCGGGCTTTTAATAACGTGCTAGCGCATAAGCATGTATGCAGGTTTTGTTTGATTTGAATGGTCTTTAAATCCGTTAGAAACACGCCGGGCAAACTGGTGACTTGAGACCTGTTTCAAATTGCTGACACTTTCAATCTTACAACTTCGAATGATTTCACTTAGCCTAGCATTTACATTAGCAGAGCCAAGTCATTAAGCTGTGAGCCGATCCCAGCTGGCTTGGTTCTTTTACAGAGGTTAAGGTCAGGCGCACTGCCTTTTTTGTAAGTGGAGCTTGTTCGTTTCCTTAGGTTATTACAGAATATAAGTGCACGCACCATGCACAGCACCCCACTCATTGCCAATTTCTCAACTCAAAATGAAATTAAATTCTGGGGTTTCACGTGCCAAAACAATGAAACGGCTATGAGGCTCGCTGTAGTAGAGGGACTACGGATTAAGTTACGATCATCTGGCGTTATTTAACGTGAACCCAATGCACGGACAATGCGCGCTTTTGCGTTTTGCAGCCCGCGCACTTGGGCTTAGCAGAGCACCGCCACAGCAACGGCGGTAATTTTTGTCCTTCAGCATTTGTGCATTTGGTCCCTGCCAGATGTAGCCAGAGAACGGAAGCCACTGCCCTAACTCAGGAAATCAGCAAGAAATTTGCTGCCGCAAGCTTCTTTGTATTGTTACTTGATGCTCAATGGTAGATACGTTGAATGTAGCTTCCCAGGTGAAAGTACCTTACCTGCATAAGGACTAAAGCTTAGTTGAGCAAACGATCATTCACGTGTTGTTCAAGCCATTTGTCGGCTGAAGAAGTCGACAAGTCTTGGCCAGAAAGAATGTTCTGCTTCAACTTCAGGTTCATTTTGCATGCCAATTGCACTGGCAAGTTTAACACTTGGGCAGTACACGCTACCTTAGTCTGGAGACCACGATTAGCAGACTGTTGTGTCTTTTTTAAGCACACTCAGTGTGTTAGAGCGGTTATAAGAATGCACCAAGAACTCACGCTACAATAGGATGCTTGTAACCATTATTCTTCTTGAAGTCTTCTACTAGCTGTCGTGACGAATCCTGCAGCCGCAGAACGTAAGCCATAATCTCGCCATACCACCAGGCATAGGGTTCCCGATGGTTTGCCGCCAAATCCTTCACTATAGACGCTGGCAGGTCAAGAATTTTGCTACGCTCCTTAACGCCTGGAAATGAGAAGGAAGGAAGGAAAGAGTGTAGAAGGAAAGGCAGGGAGTGGAAATGAGAGATTGCCAAGCGACACAATAAGTCTACAGGGAAAGCAATGACAAAACATCGCAGAGATTCAGCGCGCCATGCGTAGGTTGTAGGTTGAGCTCCGACAGGCGGCAAGATGTTCTTTCGTCATCTTTCATTTCCCTTTAGCTTATCATTCCACTCTTAAATTAGAAACTACAAATAATTTGCCCCATGCGTTCCTTGGCTTCATTATCTGTTGACTTCGTATGGTTGCGACGAGCGAAAATCGGGATCCTGGGTTCGCCTTCTCGTTAAGAATAAATTTAAGAAAGATAGAAAGCTTGCTCGGAAGCTAAATGGAAAGCCTTCGACATGTGATAAAGCTGAGCGACATTTACTCGTGGCACATTATAAGTGGTTCTCAACAGAACATCTCTGAAATTCTTGAAGTAAGGAGAGTTTAAGATACAAGAAATGTCAGTGTACGATCCTCTCGGGACCTCCTTGAGCACTACATCAGTTTGATGTAGGCGACTAGTAAAAACAACTTTCGCATAAACAGACCACACTCAGAAAACATCTCCTAAGCAATATACTCCGCATTTTCGCAGCCCATTTAACACGAATTCTTCGAATCTTTGGAGCCGTTAAAGTATAGACCTATATACACGGGAATAGCAAATGTTAACACACACACACAAACACACACGCGCGCTAAAGGACACATAACTGAAATTATTGGTCACTGATGGCACAGCAGATGATCAAATCACTCACTGGAGTCATATCCCGGGTAGCCAGTGACGATCATGTTCTCAGAGCCAGCACCATTGCAGGACCGACCCGCAACGGGTTGGAACACCTGCGACCAGCCATTTTCGCCGGGAGCGTAGTGCCAGGCCGTACTGTTGAGAATCAATGTGCGCCCCATTTGCAAGGCTGCCACAAAGCACCACAGCACGTCATGCACACCGGCTGAAAAGCCCCATGGGTTGTCCAGGAGGCATTGCAGCTTGGGTGCTGATTTGCAGTCAGCCGGATTCTGCAAGGTAGATGAATTGCAGTTTCACCCAAGATGCTGTGCTGTGACGCCATAGCTCGTGCAATATGATACGCAGTTGCAATGTTTCTTCGGTTGTCGGTTCCAGTATGTTTACGGCGATGTGCGCGAGAAATTTGCTTTCTTGAAAATAACAATCTGCTATCCCGAGTATAGTCCATATCGTCTTCCTGCTCTTTCCTATTCTGCCTTTGACATTTGATACCTGGCTTTAACGAAGTTGTTTCACCTGCTACAGCGTGGCGCCAGTCAATCATAGGAGCTAAAGGCATAACAGCATTCTATATACAGACGCATTGCCCAGTGACCGGGAAGACCTCCAGTGGATATTCTTTGGACACCCACCACTGTTAAATTTGTCCAGCGAACGTTCCTTACATCTCCGTGAGGGACATAATGGGGACATGCTGGGAACTTTGCACGGACATTTGCTCAGTTTTCTGTTATAATTAGTATTACGTTCGCAGAAGACGCTTTGAACGCCCAGACATTAAGATCAGATACTTCACCGGCACGTACATGCCAGCACATGGAAATGCAATATATCCCTTAATATTCTAGGTGTTACGACGCACTCAAGTACCATACTGGTCTAACTGGAGTTCTCAAAGTAGACTACGCCAAAAATACGCATAGTACAATATACACATGCGCATGAGATGATAGCCTCGACTTGTTTCTTGAACATATCAAAAAGCATGATTCCCGTCGCAAGTAAATGTGAAATGCAAAGCCTCTCGGCCGACAAATATTCATGTATAGGCTGAAAAAGGTCCAGATGCTATGTCGCTCAGACGTCCTTTGCGAGATATATTGGATATTGGACGTCCGGCAGTCATGAATGTCCTATTTGTCGCCAAAATAGTGGACGGATATTGCGACATGATTTTGATATTCTATGATCGAAGTGTTTCCAATGGGTAGCATCGGCAGTGCGATGTAAAGCTCCAACTGCTGACCGGGGTTTAAAACCCCTCGGAGCACTGTGGATTTATTACTTTCTTTTTAATCATCTCGCACAGCACATTGTGATTATTTGTATTTTTTTTCTTATATTCTTATCAGAAAATACTTCGGAATTCTTGCGACGGCCGCCGGCGGACATCGAATTGCGGGAGAAAACCCCTGCCAGCAGGCGCTGTAAAAATGTAAAGGGGTTACTGTGAAAGGGTGCCCGGAACCGAGCTAACACATTCACAGTGTCTTAGGTTCTGGCATTTCTCCCTAGCTTCTCTGCAGATGTCACAATGCAAGAAGTTCCTGCAGTTTCAATGCGATAAATTCTTGAAATAACAACGCAGCTGAAAACCTCTTGTAGCTTTGGATTACATGCAAGCACTAGGGGTCATCTCTATGGAGTTCAATAAAGCTGCAAAGGTGTGGGACTTAGCGGGTGGGTGACAATGCACCTGACATACGTGACGTGTTGACCCCCCTCCCCAATTTCCGGTAAGTCGAGACGTCGCAATTTCGACCTCAAGACGTACTGCAACAGCGAACGTGTCCAAGAAGTTTTTTTCTTTTTCCTGGGAGCTCTTGCTTCAATAATCGAAAACAAACAATTTTGCTTGGCAACAACAAAATTTGGATAATATTCGCTACATCTGATATATAATAATAATTGATAATCTAACTGGCGGTAGCAAGATTAGAATCAAGGCCCTAATTATTTCACCAATATTGCTCCAACACAAATACATTGCGCAATTAACTTTTAAACCGAATACTATTTAGGATAACATTGATTATGTGTATTTGGTATTGTAACTAACTAGGTATTGTTATAGATCTTTGTGGAGTTTACATTGTTGGACATTCGGTGAAATTCTTTGTCAACTTTCAAAATTTTTTAAATAGTCTAGTGTTTTATTAACGAGTGTTAACTGTGTTTCATTAGCCTATTTTGTACTCCCCTTATAAAGAAGTTGTTCAAAATACGGGAGTTGTTATTTAAAAAATAATTAAATTATGAGGTTTTACGTGCCAAAACCACGATCTGATTATGAGGCACGCCGTAGTGGGAGACTCCGAAAATTTGGACCACCTGGGGTTCTTTAACGTGCACCTAAATCTAAGTAAACGGGTGTTTTCGCATTTCGCCCCCATCGAAATGAGGCCGCCGTGGCCGGGATTCGATCCCGCGACCTCGTGCTAAGCAGCCCAACACCAGGAGTTGTTATTCAGAAGTTGTTCAAGTACACAGCTTTTTTTAATCCGTAAACACCTAACACAACTTTCAAATGAGTTCTTAGATCCTGCCTTCATAACATTTCTTTGTATTTAATTATCGTCAAGGGGATTATAGATTTAGGATGTCCGATAGGTCTTCACAGGCGTGACCACGGAGAAGTACAACAAGCACCTGATAGCTTGCCTCACCTGAAGCCGTTCAATTCCTTTCCGGACGAAGTCCCGCAGTCTCTGCATTTTCTTCACACTTTTTCTGATAGCTTGGTCTGTCTCTCTGATAACTGCTACATCTGCCTCCATGACCCTGCAAAAGGAAATTACAATAAAAGAGGTATCAACACCACAAGGTTCCTGCATGTCAAATGAGCAGTGAGAGAAATGTTTACAAGCTTACAAATCTAGGTGAAAATAATACTTCGAAGTATAACCAGTATTTCACAGCCACAAATAATGTTTGAATATCCTCTGTGGCAAATAGCACAATTTTAGTCTTTGAGCTCGATTTCTCAGCACATCCACATGCCTCAAGGATCTCGTCATGTACGCGTATGGTGCTTTTTTTAGTACCAGTCTTTGCAGATTTTCACGTCGTCAACACTGGCACAGCTGTTTATGTCTTGAGAAACGCCATGCATTCACTCGTCGTGCAGATCGCAGGCTCGCCTCTTCCAAACTACCTCTCCAAGGCACTATTATTATTATTATTATTATTATTATTATTTTATTATTATTATTATTATTATTATTATTATTATTATTATTATTATTATTATTATTATTTGTAAACATACACAGGCAAGAGAAAGCGAGAAGCAAGGCTGAAACTTCCACCAGAAGGGGCACAACGCCTGCCTACTTTTCGGAAAGGACGAGCTAAACATAGAAGGAAAGATAGGAAGGAGGGGAGGAAGGAGGAAAGGAAGAGCGAGATGATAAATCTCAAAGAATAAAGTAAAACATACAGTAGGGCCCTAACTCCACCGGGAGTGAGTGAGTGAGTGAAATAACTTTATTGAGGTCCAGAGAAGACGCAGGGGACACCCCGCGCCACCCGGCTAGTCCCACGTAGGGACCGGCAAGCCGAGCTTGACGGCCCGATCGCGGGCACTCTGGACGGCCAGGGTTTGGTCGTTGAGTTCGGAGCTGCCCAAAAGCGCAGCCCACCTATCCTCGCTGAAGGCGGAGCCGATGGCTTCACACTCCCACAACACATGGTTAAATGTTGCCGTTAGTCCACAGGCAGGGCAGTCCGCACTGGGATACCTTTCAGGGTATATAGCGTGAAGAACCGCAAGGTTAGGATACGCACGAGCTTGTAAAAGTCGAAGGGTCACCGCCCGCGCCCTGCATAAGGCAGGGTGCGGGAGGGGGAATACCCGTCTTGACAGATAATAATGCTTAGTGATTTCATTATACGTCATCAATGGTTCCCTGCGGGGTAGGGGGACTGCGGAGGCGGCGCGGTCAGTGAGTCCTCGCGCGGCCTCGTGCGCGCTCTCGTTAGGGTTAGAGGGAGAGCCCTCAATCGACCCCAAGTGAGCGGGAAACCAAATGAGAGAATGCGGAGAGATACTTTTCAAGCTTTGGAGAATGCGAAGGGCCTGAGGGGAGACCATCCCGGATTGGTAGGCCTTAATGGCCGCCTTAGAATCGCTATATATTACCTCTCTGCGACCATCGAGCACAGCCAGCGCGATTGCAACCTGTTCGGCTACAAATGGCTTCGAAGTGCGTACTGTAGCGCAGCAAGTGATCTTGGAATTAGGGTCGACGATGGAGACGGCGAACGCCTCTTGTTGGACATAGGCCGCGGCATCCACGAAGCTTGCCTCAATGTGGTTGTTACGTACATGTTCGAGTAGAGCTCTACCCCTGGCCCGACGTCTGCCGACGTTGTGTGCGAGGTGCATATTGCGGGGAATGGGCGCGATGTGTAGTTGAGATCTGATGTCGCTGGGAATGCGCACGGCGTCGGGGCAATGGTCGACAGGGTAGAGGTCCATCTCATCGAGTATCTTGCGGCCCGCCGGGGTGCCGGATAGCCTGAGCAGCTGTGAACGCTCTTGCGCCTCTATTATTTCTTCGAGCGTGTTGTGCACTCCGAGCTTTAACAGGTATTCGGTGTGAGTGCTCACAGGTAAGCCGAGGGCAAGCTTGAAGACCTTTCTGATGAGGGAATTTAACTTGTTCCTCTCTGCAACATGCCAATTATGCATGGCTGCCGAGTATGAAAGGTGGCAGAGCACAAAAGCATGTATAATACTCCACCGGGAAGCATGCGTTAGCGGGCGGCTGCCGAAGTTCAAGCTTAACCGAATTTCCAGTTAGCATCAAGCGAAATTTTTTTATGCGTCTAGGATTGTTTCGGAACTAACCGCGTTTTCGTGCGACAGTCCAACCATTTTCGCCGACTGATTCCGAACGTAGTGCAGTCTAACACACTAGCGGCAAAAACCACACGGTTTGTACCAGAATGTGGTTAGGGGAGCATGGTCGCATTTTTCCTTCGTAACAGCTAACGTATTGAGATGCTCTCACTGAAACGCTGCGCGTCTGGACCAGGACGTAGGCATTCTCAGTTCAGACCACGGCGTGAGAAAGCATATTTCTTACGCCGTGGTTTAGACGCTGCTCCTCTGGTCGTGACCACAGGCGGTCACGAACGCTGGACGCTGTTGCGAAATGGTCCTTGAGGAAGTGGCGTTACTAGTACAAGTTGGCTCCCGCTTTTGGTTAAGGCACGGTGGTGACGGGAGCGTTGCACATAGTGCTACAAATACCCACCTCCCAAAGCATGCTAAACGCATTATTGGATAGCAACCGGGATTGGTTGCTCGTAAATTTATTTTTGCTATCAACCAAACATGTACACGTACTGAAATATTCAGTTTAACCGTGTTCGTCATGACGGGAGCCTACTCCAGCTATATTTATGTATATTGCGAATATGTTTATTGGCGGAGGCGCACCGGTGAACTAAGATTTGCCAACTCGTTGCGCTGACTCCGAGATCGAATGTCTACTAGAGGCCACCCGTAGGCGAAGCGAGCCTCTGGGAGGGGCGCTGGTCTTCTTCCTTACAACAGTACAACAGTCCTTGACCGAAGAGTGGCCATTCTGGCAACTTGAGGCGACGCGACGGCGAGGTGAGCGGGTCATAATGCGGCTTGCGCCGTTGGACATGGACAGGCTATAGCATCTGCGGCGGCGTACTTAGGAAGTAAACGTCACTGACTCGATTTCGTAGGGAAAGTAGAAGTGCGAAACGTAACCAAAATTGCGCATAGAAATTCTGTTGTAATAAATCGGGTGGGGCCTTTCCAGGCTTGCGTGTAATTTTTCCGGGGTATCGAGGTCAAGTGGCTTCACTTAACCCATAAAATGAAATGACGCGAAAGTCATGTTAGTATACTTGTTTAATATTGTAAATTATTGGACACATAGGGTGTCATTCTGGACATTCTCATATTCAACCATAATGACAAATTACCCATATTGACCGCTCTGATTTAATCAGGGGGCTGCAACAGCGTCTATCAATTTCTCAAAATGCCGTGATTACAGAATTTCTCACTACGACAGGATTCGACCATGTTCAGAGTAACACTGATAATTAGAGCAATCTGCACCTTTGTTTGTAGACAGATTGGACCTAGTGAGACTGCGGATCGGCAGAGTTCCGGTCAAGGCATGTTACCATCGTGCGCTTATTTCGTCGGGGAATGGCACGCATTGTGTTAAACGTTTGCTTTGAGCACACAGCTTATGTGGCACACATGTACTTCACTTGGGTCAATGACCTTTAGACGTAGCACACAAGTAACAGCAAAGAAGTAACAGCAACGACTGCAAAAAAAAAAAGAAGTTAACGCCTTGTTTTTTTATTGTTGTCTTGACTTTCTCACCGACTTTGCTGCAGCTGATTTTCTACCTTCGGTAACTTGCGTAAATAAACGTGCTCGAAGCAAGATCCCCGTGGTAAATTTCCCCTAGCGTTGCCATATTAGGACCAGAAAGACACAGATAAGCTTGCTCGAAAAAAAATTTAACTGGCACTTTCACTATTTCTTTAGGCGTTTTTTTTTTCTTTCGGACTCTTGAGCCGCCCCATCATTGAACACATTGAGAACGGTTGCACGAACACAATTTATTTTTGTAAAACTCGGCGCACCATTCTTAAAATGGTAGAAGAGCGCGAGTTCGTAATCAATGCGAAATTCGGGAGAGTTGGCTGGTGAACGCTAGCGCAACCTGACCAGAATCATCATATTGAGGCATACTATGCACGCTGCAGACCACGTTTTAAACGTAAGCCGAGCGACAACGGGATCATGGAAGATATATCACTTTCGGAGATCTGTTGATGACGCTATATGTCTTATTGTGACTTTTATCGCGCCCTGCCGATGTCCCAGATTGATATCCCATAATACCCCAGTCACCCGGCTTTCGACAGCTATACCAGTTACTCCTGTCTCAATTGCCCACAGAAATTTCCGCTTGGCCAAGGCCTTGTACGGTGGGTGCGCGTCCGGTTCTGCGGAGCAATTTGTTAATTTACTAAAAGCTTTAACTGGCATGCCCAAGAGAACTGCAAGTTCAACTTGGGGCAAAGTTCCCCTTAATTGTGTACACCAAAAAGAAATCACGAGCACGTGCGTCACTATAGCACTGTAAAAATGTTTACACCCTTAAGGGTGTTTACTTGTCACACGGATAACACCCTTATCGCAAGGGTCTTGGAAAAATTCACAGAGGACGACAACGCAGCTCTAACTAGACGTGCGATGACAAAAGACGTAGCTGAAAACTCTGTAATCATCCCGACAGCCTTGGGCACACAGAAATATCCGACAGGAGAATTTCACAGGGATTGATACAAAACTTCATTTAATGCACTTTTTATGTCGCCCTGTCACAGCTGTCATCATTTTTACTAGGTATAAAAAGTCGGCAAACTAGATGCCAACATTGGTTTCCACCAACAGGTTGGTATTACCCCTTAAACGTGAGGGTGTTGGCCATGCAACAACCGAACACCCTTTATACGCCCATATAGGTGTAAAAATGTTTAGAGTGTGTAGTGGGAAAATGCCCGCGTCCAAGCACACCTGAGGTACTCCCGTGCCTTGATGAGAGTCGCAGCTGCTCGGTTGTCGTTTCCACGACCGGGGGATGACGACAGATGACGCACCAAGAAGTCGCGCATCCCTGCGATCGTGGCCTCCAACCTGGCAAGTCGCTCGACGTGTACATCATCATTGCCTGTTGGGAGTGAGCATTGCTGTAGTGTTTCGAACACGCTTGAAACACAGCATGTAGATACGCGATTACGCTACTTCCGACGCCTTCACACCAGGAAGTAATATAGAGCTGGTTGTTTTTATATATTTTTAGGCTTTATTTCATGTCAGCCTACCAGATTGCGCTATACCAGCCTACCAGTCTCTCGTGAGTGGTAATGTGTATGCGGTCAACGTAAATCTCAAGTGGTTTAAGGCAGGCAAATGACAACTGACATATCAAAACGGTATGTAGCGTTATGCCGAAGTCATAACCTAGGGCACCGAGGGGCACTGGTCACGAAAAACGAGCTGGAAATCTTCTTACGCTGCACGACTGTTCTCTTTAAGAAACGAAATATATGAAAACCGGTCCACGCCGATTACTTAGCTGAGACTATACCTTTATGCGAGCATACTGTCTTTGACCGTAGAGACACATGTCTACGCTTTGAAAAAAATACGAATATTTAGTGCTTTAAGCTTATAATACATGCATGGATACGGCAGCACAACAAAATAAAATGACTAGGACTATGTTTCCTTGCACTCCATTCTTGTATTCTGTCCACGTATTTAGTGCATTTATTTAGTCTCGCTGTTGCAGCCTTGGATGCATACCAACTCGTACAATTATCTATCTGAGGCTCGCATATAAAGTCGATCAGTGTTCAAATTTGCCCTTGTTGTTACGTCATCTTGAAGGTTATTTCAGTGTAGCGGAACCAGTACAAGGACGCAGAGAAGAATAAAGTTACAGTGACGTTTCATCTCGGGAACGCGGGTTAGGCGCAACCGTATGGATGCTGCCAACATGCACAGCGAGCGCCACGCCGTCGAAGCACAAGCAGAAAGGGCGCTAACGTAGTCTAGGACGCTACACTGATCTCAACGGTGCAACACCTGGTGCAACGCCTGGGCAGCTTTCGAACGCGTAGTGCATAATTAGAACAAAGCCATATGTCGAAAAGAATCAAAACTCGAGAAGCGTAAAACATCCTCACCAATCAACATTGTAGGGTCGAAAGTCTTCGCGGCTGCGGAGGATGGGTTTGCCTGGGTTCTCGGTACAGGGGGCGCTTCCGTCGAACTGAAATGTAAAGGCAACTCTGTATAAGACAATATCCACCAATAAAAAACGATTATAAAGTCAGTCTAGACACATAAAATAATCCTTCTAAACTTTGTAGGTTTCTGTGGCGAAACATACGGCTTAATGCAACCGGAAATGACGGTGCAACATTTTTCGGATTTCGTGCCAAGACCCCGCAGCGCCCGTGACGCCACGTTGACGTCACTGACTTCATAGCCACTGATTTAAGTTCCCGCCACTTCCGCAACCGTTCCAGTTCAGATTGATCAGCACTGTGGAAAAATTGCAGTTCTGATAAGTGTTAACTCGAGCATTTATACATTTCGTCACAGGTTTTGAGAATGTATTTCCAGACACTAAGGCCGAGCACACAGTTTTTTCGAAATGGACGTGACTATTTTTGCTACGTTGCAATTGAGCTATCGAGACGTGTGCATTAAATTGTGTGATCAAAATGTTAGTGAGACTTTGTTAATTGGCTACTACCAGACTACGATTTGCCGTGAAAGTAATGTAAGCCTCCGACTAATCTATCTGATGCTACGGAAATGCACTATGTGTCATAAGAGATTTTGTTTTCATTTAAAAAATCACTTATAATAATGGCTGCTACGATTACTTTCACTTCTGCTTGAAGATTTCGTAGAAGGTTGTAATTCTTATGCAGCGGGGGCGGGGAGCGAAGGAATGTATAGCTTTCTCTTACATCATGTTCAAGATTTCTCCGGAATTACTGCTCAATGCAGGTGATTACACAGACAGACATACAATAATGAAATGATCACAGCTTGCCGTTAAAGGCCCACAACTTAAGATAATGTATTTTCGCAGACACGTGGACACTCTTGTGAGCTGCGTTTACCGAATGCGATTGCAACGTTAAAATCAAATAGAAACAACCTAGATGTAACTATAAGTGCATTCTGTATCCCTAAGCGATAAGAGTGGCCGTCATCGGTCTACGCTTACTTACAATCCTTCAATACGCTCATTTCAATTAAGGACAACAAAGTCAGGGGCGAACTTGCTGTAAATGCAAGAGGAATGAGTTAGCATTATGTCGCACTTCTTTGAGGTCCGGGATCCATGATTTGAACCGCGTTCACCACATTGCATTGCAAGCGAAGCTTTCTATGTCTCACTGATTCGTTCGTGAGCGCCGAAAACGCACTGCAGGAAAGCCAACTTACACAATAGAACTATATATATATATATATATATATATATATATGCGCATCTGCGCACACAATAGAACAATCTACGCATGCAAATGTATTCCCGGCCGTCACCATGGGTAGGCCGCAGGTGCAGCGCACGGCAGAAGAAGAGGCTGCCGTACGCGAACGTAAGCGCGAGCGCGATCGTGCCCGTAAGGCCGATCCCGTGTATCGGCAACGGCATGCAGTCCGTGAAAGTGTGAGTGCCTGCGTGTAATCGACAGCTACATGGTCTAAAGTAAAGGCTGTGCAACCTAACGAAAAGTGTCTTCATTCAACTTCAACGTTCAAAATATACAATCCTAAACAAGCAGTCAAATCAGATATGCATCGCATCGGATCGCTCAGTATTTCTTGGGTTCGTTGCGTGGTCGTTGGCTTTGGACATTGATTCCGTTTGCATGGGCGAAAGTTTCGCGTTCAACCATCTTTCTTTAAGAAAGGGGTTTTGATTTTATATATGTACACCACTACCCCGTGACAGGTTTCCCACACCACGCACACACTTTTCACCTCTTTGACACTCCTAATAGTCTCGCATAAAAAAAAAATGAGTGAAACGTCGTTCGCCAAGACAGTTGAGGATTAGCATTGCCCACTCACTCTCTGTGCGACGAGACGCTCAACAGCCCAAAGGCTATCAGCGGGGAATCCTTCGTCTCGGAGATCCGCACCTCGTACCGGAAGCTGCGGCACGAGAACCCGGTGATGATGACCAGGCCCAGGGACAGGCACATCACCAGGAGCACGGCGTTGATGGCCCTGGCCGACAGTCGATTCTTGAGGGGCAACATGACTTCTCCTACAACGCGACATATGGTGCGCACTTAAACAGGGCGTTGAATGTAAAGATCACATCTAATGTAACATGTTGTGCTATCTCTCTGTGATGATTATGGACGTTCGTCACTTGTTTGTGTGTCTTGAGACGAGAAAAACGCACAAGAAACGCTAGTAGGCAAAAAAAAATGTTTTTCTTTCAAACACACGATGGGCAAGGAAAGGAAATGAAAAGAAAACAAAACAATGTCACAGCGGATTTTCACGCGCACACCGATGTACGTGACGCTCAGTCCTACACCACCGTTCGGCGCGTCAAGAGTTCCGAAAAAACCATCTCACGGTTTCGGTCGTGACGATCGACTCGCTTGTCGTTGCCGCGGTACGGTCGCCGAGGCGAGCCGAGGCAGAGGTGGCACGGTTGCTGCTGCTGGAACCGCCGCCGGCACACGGCTGCGCTACCGTGTGCGGCGCCTGGCTAAGTTGAGGACACCACTGCGTTGTCCGTCCGCAACTCACGAGGACCGCGACCCAGGGTCGGCCCACGCGGACAGCACCTCGGTAGGCCTCGACCAAGAACAGCCCTCAGCAACTGCGCCCTGGCAGGAGCCGCTCAGCAGGTCTCGTCCTTGGTCCCGGAACAGGCCTCCGCATCTGGCCCGGGTAGGCACGCCTTGGTCACTCGGACGCAGCAGGAACCACGGCCCGAGCTCTTCTTCCCGAGCGTCGCACCCGATCTGCTGCCACCGTGGCTTCGCCGCTCGAGCTCCTCCGCACGTTCGCCACGTAGCACTTCTTTTTCGTCGTTTTTTGTTCTTTTTTCTTCCAGCTCCCGTGCCACCTGCCCTCAGCTCGTCTTCTTCACTTCGGTAGGCACTTCTACTGAGTCCACATGTCTCGGAGTACACGTAAAAAAAATATATTAAAAAAAAATATTGTGTCCTTTCCCCACACTCTCTATGCCAGAGATCACTTAGTTGCAGAAAACAATGGTGAATGAGGCACCCGCACAAATTCATCGCTATTCAAATCTCCGGCAGCAAGAAGAGATGCGGTGGCGACCATGGAGACCATGTTCGGTAGGCGCTAATGCCTGTCTTAGCTGGAAAGAACAGGCGACCTCAGGATGGTTTGGAGAAGGTTTATAGGTGAATTCTGCAGAAAATTCTAATAAAATTGGTAATTCGGCATTTAATTTTATGTTAAAATGAAACTTGTTTAGATTTCTTATTAGAAGCCCTTATAAAACAAAATGTCGCAGTTTCGCCCGAAAGGCATAGCGTCGATTGCGATAGCAAATTAGGGGGCAAATTAATACAAGTGAGCAAATAATACGAAGCAAATTTATACAAAGTTAGGGTAGTAGTTTTATCGGCCGTATAAACTTGCAAACATAGGCATACTAACTAAATTAGCATATGCTTTTTGTCCATGAGAATTATTATTTACATTGCCTTAATGGCTACAAGACGTGACCGGATCTTGTTCCGTGTCATGACGCCACCATTATGTAGGTGACACCCTGTCCGGCGTTTCGAGACTAACTTTGATATCAAGTTAACGTCTTATAGCATGTCACCAATTCGCGACATCTTAAGTTGAGCTCACAAATCCAAACCCGATGCTTACGAGAAAGAAATCCTGACTTCGACGTCATCTCTGGTCGTGCAGCAAAAGCGCGTCCGCGTGCCGCCATGTCTGACTCAGAAAACAACGCTTTGCGCATGGTGCTTCCAACGAGGGTGAACGCTATAAGAAACTCGTGCGGCTGCATTCACTCATGTGCAGAAATTGAAGTCGCCATCTCTGCAATACCGACTGTTTTACAGACTGCCAGGGGATCTGAGACAGCTCACCTGCGAATTCTGAATTTGTTCGATTGTATTCTGTTGATTGCCCGCATGATGTTTTTCTTTTTCTTTTACTATAGTCTCATTCGGGGAAGAGAACGGTGCGAGAGTAATTTTGGATCCAACCCCGCGTACAATTTTGTCTAACTGCAATTCGAATGTTTTAATTCATGCAAGCAAAATCAACCTCTAAGAAGTCTTTTTACTTCGGCGTATTTATACTAGCATCGTCCAAGTAAAACAAAGTTCAGAGTATCGCATCTTTTTTCCCCTGCACAGCCTGCCTTCTCAATTACTAACGCCGATCACGTGGTTTGTATGCGGCATAGGGCGTCCAAGCGCCGGCCGACAGACGCTGCAGGGCATGCTGCGGGTATGCGAACACTGTTTGTTGGCGAGCTTACTCGAACAATGGCTGCAACTCGCATTGTTTAGCCCTCCCTGTCTTCATGAATGGTGGCTGCGCAAGCAGCTGGGGTAACATGATTGAGACTAGAAAACAGACTTTTTTTTTTTGCATCGCGGGGGGGAAATTTAGGCACCATGAGGCTTCATTGAATTGGGCAAAAGAGCTACGTCCCCGTTTTGAAACTCCCACTTGGGAGAGGTAATGTTGTTGTGGCCGTTTCCTGCCTCCTTAGGTATAGGTTTAGCCTGAATATTGAGGGGTTATTTGCGCAACCCACTTTAGACGGGCTGCAGGCAAAAGTTGCCGTGGTGCGCACTTGGCGAAATCTCGGAAAGGCGCGCTTCGATTCGCAACTATTTGGGAATGCCGACAATATCAAGAAAAAATTAAGGGCAGCTTCACACTAGTGGTGCGAAGACTGGGCAGACAGCGATCACACAAACTAGCTTTATCTCGGTTCGGCCAAGATTTTGTGAGGTTATGCTTCGAGACTCGGCAACGTTTTGCGCAAGATCACCCCGGAATTATCGACAGCCCAAGAAGCAACGAACACTGGTCATGAAAGTATCTGGACGCTTCTGGACGCTCAAACGCTTTTTATCGGTTTCGCCGGCTCATAACTCAGGATCTTCTGCGAAGCGCCGACGTTTCACCGCCGCTTCGGTGGCGCGATACTCGGGATTGGACCGAAGTCGTCTCACGCGCTTTCGAGTAGCGGCGCGGCGGCTTTCTCTCCGCGCTTCCTCTTCTTCGGGAGTGACGCTCTTTTTCGGCCGCCCCATCTTCGCGGTGATGTACTCGGCGCGGAGACGGCGGGCCTTTTGTGTGGCCGCGGCGGCGACGCGGAGCTATATATCCGCTGAGTCAGCGCAATGATGTCACGGCTTAGCGCCACCTCTGCACAGCCGCGGCAACCACTCCTCACGGCGCGATGACGTCATGGGTCGGCAAAACTAAGGCGAAACGATGCGGGGCGCGCGATGACGTCACGGCTCACGCAGCTGTGGCGAGGCTCGGCGCGGTTGGTGCAGCTGGGGCGAAGCGTTGCTAGGCGACGCATGGTGACGTCATCGCCAGGCGGAGGTTTTGCGGCGTACCCTCGACGGACCATCATCGAGCTTGAACAGCTTCGCTAGTTCACAGGGGCATGTGCCATTGCGATCGGACCCTTTCTGCACTGCCTCCAGGATCGGCCCACATTTCTGGTCTACGCTACGCCGCGCAATGAAGAGCTTAAACAGCTCGGCTGTTAAAAGCTGCACGACCGGCTGCGAAAAGCGAGTGCGGAGCGACAGCCTATCTTGCAAAGCAATCCACTGAACACTTTAAAAGAAATCTCGTTAATGAGGAACCCTGCATGCGCCAAATCGCATGAACAAAGTGACGTGGAAAAGTTCTTCAAATTCCGGTGTTATACACCTGCCAAACGTACGACATGATTACGAGGCCCACCGCAAGGAGGGGGGGGGGGGGGGGGGGGAGGCCGGAAATTATGACCACCTGGGGATTTTTAACACTCACCCACTGCACGACACACGGACATTCTTGCATTTGGCCCCCATGGAAATGCGGCGACCGTGGCCAGGATTTATCCCGTGACCTCGTGCTTGGCAACCCAAACAGCACAGCCGCTGAGTCAATGGCGGGTGGTTCTGGCGACGGGCGACCCGACCGTCGCCAGCCACCCGCCCGCCATTGACGTAGCATTGGCGTAGCATTGGCGTATACATTGGCGTAGCGTAGTCGACATTTGCGATAACTAGGGAGAAACAATGACCTTGCGACTGAGTACCGAATAAGCCTTAGTTATGCTTCCTGTGACACACCTAGCAACTCCGCCCGAATTTTTCGTAAAGTTTACAAATCTGGGCTCATTCTACAACTTTAGGAACGCTGAATTAAGTTTTACAAAAAAATAGGTTTAGTTCTTGAATACGTTTTAAAAATGTTGAAAAACGGGCCGGTGCAAGTTTACAAAAAAGCATTGCAATGCGCTAAATGCTCTATCCCAGAAGGGTGCTTGCTTCCAGCAATATTATTCCGTTACAGCTCCTGAAGCAGGCAAAATCGGTAGCATTAAAAGCGCTGATAAAACTCAGTGATCTAAAAACAATGTCAGTTTCTGCTGTTCCAAGTTTACTGCTGTATCTGTGAAGCGTCTAAAGTTAAATAATCGTTACTAAAGTGTTTATACGATGCAACAATGTAGGGAAATGCATGCTGTGCCCTCCTCGATCCCTCCCTTGCACAACGCGATGTATTGTGTCAGCGGGATATTCACGCTATATAAAGCTCATAGGTTAGTAGGCATGCTGTGACATACCATGCAGCGCATGACTTTATTCCATAAGGTTGGCCCGCATTGTAATGCGACCACTGCAGAGGCTGAAAATGAAAATAGCGACATTGCACTCGTTCAGTAGTGAAGCTTCGGCAACCAATTGTAATTTATCATTAGTGCATGCTCTGTCAAGACTGGTTTCAGAGGCACATGCAGCAGTCATGTCTTCCCGTGTTTATAAGCTAATTTTCACATAATGGAAAATTAACGCGTTTATTAACTTTCCACTAGCGCGTTATTTGTCAGGCTATTAGTATTTATAACGTCAGTGAAAGAGCCACCAACACACAATATAGCAATGCTTTGACAGCGAGACCCGTATATAGTCGAAACTACTCGCCAAGTTACTTCTGCCATGCAGCAACGCCACATAATCCTATTGATCATTCACGTGGCACATTGTGAGCTTCGCCAACTTCGAGCCACACGCACTGATTAAATTACGAAAACAATTTAAAAGTAGTGATAGGCCGGGCTTGTTGGAACGATGATTATACTATTGCAAACGTCGCGAGAAAAATATGGCGACAAACCACACCACAATCTTAAACGCTGTTCAAGTGTTTCTCAACGTGATTTCTCAACGCTGTCACAACGACGGCATTAGCGCCTTTGCGCTACTCCGAAAACTCGTTTTATTTCGAGAGCAATTATATGGGCACTCCAAGCGAATTTGTGCCATCGGCGTCGCCGTGAGTTTCCGAATATATTTATTTAGGTATATGTGTGCTACATATCATGCCATGGTATATGACATGTTGTATATGCGGGTTATATTGCCACACCATTCTGTCACTAAAGTTGCTCTATACCAGGTCTTACATTCTTCACAAAATATTCTTCATAATTTTGAGAATGGCAGTCCACAAACAAATATGTCTTGAAACAAAACAACAGCGCACGCCTTTTATCTCAAATTTTCTGACTGAAATATTAAAAGTGCGAAACAGTAACGGAGCTCAAAAAAAAAAAAAAAAAACTGAAAATGATGCAATTCTATTGGCGCGGCTGTGCACGACCTTTGGTATTAACCCAAGAAAGATGTTTGTTTTGAAACATACCCGAAACGGAAAGGTGGTGGTAAGGTCGCACAGAAAGACGTTGGCTTTAATTAATCAACGCAAATGAAATCGTCCGATGGTAGGATTCAAACAAAGGGCCCATAGCACAAGACCTCGTTTTTACTTAGCTCACGTTTACTTCAGTTCATACTGCCACTACAGCTACGAGCCTTACACTTCGTGTAATATTCTAATATGCTGCGATCGCATTCATACTTCGTACTTATGGCGAAACTGCGATACTTATACAGTGATTATAGAAAATATGTGTCATTATACTTCTTTAATGGCGTCTCTTCTAGCTGTTTCTCTTTTTCGCGACTTCATGTGGCGCCATCTCGTGGCGTATGCTCCACACTATATCGGGGGCCTTGGAATGAATCAGTCAGCAGCATGACCGAGCTGCCCATTCCAGGAGACACATCAGCTTGATTTGAGGCAATGTGTCGTTGGTCGGGTCTTCTGGAGGGTCGCGCGTGCCGGTACCCGTGGACTTTCAATAGACCGTTTCTTTTCTTCTGACCATTGTTCGTGGGGCGGGCTTCTCGTTTGTTGGCGTCTGTACGGCCTGTGGCGCAAACGCTGCGGGGAGGTTACTGCCATGGCCACGCTCTATTTGCGTACCATAGAGCGGCTGCGTTCCGAGCTCTTATCAGCTTTATCTTCAAGCTCGGCATACAGCCGTTTCTTCGGCAATGGCCTTGTTTCTTTGTAGGTGTCTGAAGGGCGCGATAAACTTCTTCAACCTGCCTGAACATGGTGGGCATACGCTCGGACGTTTATTAGCAACAGCGTCGTGTATATTCATAAAATGTACAGCCTCGCGGATTTTTGAAATTAATATCTCGCGAGCTTCCAGCGCACGGCATGCCAGCGGCTTATAACGGCCAAAAGAGGTGAGATGGATGATATTGATACGATATCATCTAGAGATGCTCGAGACGAGCCGCCGCGAGAAAGACTATATATGAACTTTGTCTGGGCTTTCGGCGCGCGGGCAAGTGTCGGCCTGGCTGTTTGGTTCCGGTGTAAATATAGTGTAAATAGCCTCTTTCGTGTGTGTGTCTTTCCACACGTAACATTCTGGTGGAGGATTGAGATTCCCGTCCTCGCCACGGAACTCCGAAGTAGTCGGTAGATCGAGCTTGTCACTATGCCTCCCGGTGACGAGACCGCATCTGCAACGGCTTCGGCTCCTCCGCAAGGCTCGCAATGCACGCGCACGCTCGCAATGCACACTCTAGGAGTGCTAAGCTGGGCATTGTCAAATTATGTAATGGTGGCATTTTGAGGCAATCAGAGAGGCCGAAGCAGCCCTCTGGGCCAGACAGAGTTGATCAGATGGCAAATCCGACGATATAGAGGAATTTTGACTAGGTTCAGAACAGCACCCCCGTGAGAGCGTCGGTTGCTACGCTGTTCACTTCAGGAGGACACCCTCCTTACTAGGTTTATCTGCGCGGCTGCGAATGACCGGTGTGAAGCAGAACACGTGCACGACTAAGATGGTGCGTCATTTGTTATCACTTTCGTTTTATAGACAAAGGGTTCCTTGGCGAGTTAGCCCCTCTTTTCCGTGTCGGGTATGCTCAGTACCTAGTCTGCTTCGTGGGCATATCTCGGAGATATAGTGCCGTGTAAAAATGTGGGTCAATATGTGCTACACGTAAAATAATACACCTTCTTAAAGTTATTATTGGTGTAATTCTGTCTATAACTCACAGCCATATGCCCAAAAGGGTGTAAATTATTTTTAAGTACACTGGGTATGTGCCCCTGCGGCCACTGGTCACCATGATATATAAGGTTGTATATGTATATTTATATGTATATGTATATGTATAGTATGGAAACTGAACCTGGCAACGTTCAACACGCGCACCCTCTCGAGTGAGGCTAGCTTAGCAGGACTATTTGAAGAATTATCAGGCATTTCCTGGGATATTATTGGCCTTAGTGAGGTTAGAAGAACTGGTGAGGCTTACACAGTACTGACTAACGGCCACGTCCTATGCTACAGAGGTCTTCCAGATAAGAAAGAATCCGAGGTAGGATTTCTAGTGCATAACAACGTAGCGGGCAACATTGATGAATTCTACAGCATTAATGAAAGGGTAGCAGTCGTCGTAATAAAGCTGAATAGGAGGTACAAAATGAAGGTAGTACAAGCCTATGCACCAACCTCTAGTCACGATGATGAAGAAATAGAACAGTTTTATGAAGATGTTGAACTAGCAATGAGAAAGGTGCAAACTCAGTATACTTTAGTCATGGGCGACTTCAATGCAAAAGTGGGGAAAAAGCAAGTTGGGGAGCAAGCCATTGGCAACTACGGCATCGATTCTAGGAATGCAAGAGGAGAGATGTTAGTAGAATTCGCGGAAATGAATAGGCTCCGAATAATGAATACCTTCTTCAGGAAGCGCAGCAACAGGAAGTGGACCTGGAAAAGCCCTAATGGAGAAACAAGGAATGAAATAGATTTCATACTCTCTGCCGATCCAAGCATAGTGCAAGATGTAGAAGTGTTAGGTAAGGTTAAGTGCAGTGACCATAGGTTAGTGAGGTCTAGGATTTCTCTCAATTTGAAGAGAGAGAGAGTGAAATTAGTCAAGAGGAAACAGGCCAACCTACAGGCAGTAAGGGTAAAAGCAGACCAATTCAGGCTGGTGCTCGCAAACAAATATGCAGCTTTAGAACAGGAAGATGAAGATAACATAGAGTTAATGAATGAAACCGTAACTAGGCTGATCTCAGAAGCAGCAATTGAAGTGGGAGGTAAGGCACCAAAGCAACCTGTAGGGAAGCTCTCCCAAGAAACAAAGGACCTAATAAAGAAACGACAAAACATGAAAGTGTCCAACTCAAGAGATGAGATAGAATTCGCTGAACTGTCAAAACTGAACAAGAAGAAAGTAAGGGATATTCGAAATTATAACGTGGGAAAAATTGAGGAAGCCATAAAATATGGACGCAGCATGAAATCAGTAAGAAGAAAACTAGGCATAGGACAAGGCAAGATGTATGCACTGAAAGATAAGCATGGTAATATCATCAGCAATTTCGATGACATAGTAAAAGCAGCAGAAGAATTCTATACTGACCTGTACAGTAGCCAAAACAGCCAAGCTTCTTCCATTCGAAATAGTGATGAACCGGATACAGAAGCTCCTTCTATAACTAGCGATGAAGTTAGAAGGGCCTTGAAAGACATGACCAGGGGGAAAGCGCCTGGAGAAGATGGAATAACAGTAGATTTAATCAAAGATGGAGGAGATATCATGCTTGAAAAGCTTGCGGCCCTTTATACGCAATGCCTCACAACTTCAAGTGTACCAGAGAGCTGGAAGAACGCCAACATTATACTTATCCATAAGAAGGGAGACGGTAAAGAATTGAAGAATTACAGACCCATTAGATTGCTTTCAGTATTGTATAAAATATTCACCAAGATAATTTCCAATAGAATCAGGACAACACTTGACTTCAGTCAACCAAGAGAACAGGCTGGCTTCAGGAAGGGATATTCTACGATGGACCATATCCATGCCATCAATCAGGTAATCGAGAAATCTGCGGAGTACAATCAACCTCTCTATATGGCTTTCATAGATTATGAAAAGGCATTCGATTCAGTAGAGATATGAGCAGTCATAGAGGCATTGCGTAATCAAGGAGTGGAGGAGGCATACGTGAATATCTTGGCAAATATCTACAAGGATTCCACAGCTACCTTGGTTCTCCACAAGAAAAGTAGAAAGATACCTATCAAGAAAGGGGTCAGGCAAGGAGACACAATCTCCCCAATGCTATTCACTGCATGCTTAGAAGAAGTATTCAAGCTCTTAGACTGGGAAGGATTAGGAGTGAGGATCGATGGCGAATATCTCAGCAACCTTCGGTTTGCAGATGACATTGTCCTATTGAGCAACAATGGAGAGGAATTACAACAAATGATTGAGGACCTTCATCGAGAAAGTGCAAGAATTGGGTTGAAGATGAATATGCAGAAGACAAAGATAATGTTCAATAGCCTGGCAAGGGAACAAGAATTCATGATCGCCAGTCAGCCTCTAGACTCTGTAAAGGAGTATGTTTATCTAGGTCAATTACTCACAGGGGACCCTAATCATGAGAAAGAAATTTACAGAAGAATAAAATTGGGTTGGAGTGCATACGGCAGGCATTGCCAAATCCTGACTGGGAGCTTACCACTGTCGTTGAAAAGAAAAGTGTACAATCATTGCATTCTACCGGTGCTACCATACGGGGCAGAAACTTGGAGGTTAACAAAGAAGCTCGAGAACAAGTTAAGGACCGCACAAAGAGCAATGGAACGAAAAATCTTAGGAGTAACGTTAAGAGACAGGAAGAGAGCGGTGTGAATCAGAGAACAAACAGGGGTAGACGATATTCTAGTTGACATTAAGCGGAAGAAATGGAGCTGGGCAGGCCATGTAATGCGTAGGATGGATAACCGGTGGACCATTAGGGTTACAGAATGGATACCAAGAGAAGGGAAGTGCAGTCGAGGACGGCAGAAAGTCAGGTGGGATGATGAGGTTAGGAAATTCGCAGGCGCAAGTTGGAATACACAAGCGCAAGACAGGGGTAATTGGAGATCGCAGGGAGAGGCCTTCGTCCTGCAGTGGACATAAATGTAGGCTGATGATGATGATTATGTATATTTACATAAATTTAAAAAATCACCATCCAAGCACTCCGTAGAGACGGTTAATGAGTGAAGCTGAAACGTGCGGCTCCGGTGTTTATCACTGGGCTTGTCTGATGCTCACCTGGCAGTCGGGTTGGCGGCCTGGCGTGCGGATGCCAAGAAAGTTCGGTAATGCATAGGTCCCCAAGCCAGTGCATATAAGTTATCGTCGAAGCAGAAAAAAAATGTTGCAGTGGCTTAGCTTGGCTATGCCAGGATATACGTAGCGTTAGCAAAGGTTTAGCTGATTATTCTTAGCTTTCCTGGTTGTCTAGATTGTCAAGGATTAGCTTGATTGTCATGCTTACTGCTGCTCCAATGACAGACACAAACGCCAGTCAGAAGCGCAGCGGCTCCAGCGCAGTGTCAGACGGCGACTGCACAGCGAGCGCGCGCCGGCGCCAGTGCGTCTACCACGGCTACGACGTCACTCCTCTGGAATGCGCAGACCAGCGGCGGTGAGTCGCGCGCGGCGGCGGCGGAGTGCGCGAGAGGTGCCGGCTCCGGTGGCTCCGGTGCGCAAGCCGTGTGACATCACTGATACTTGCGCATGCGCAGCACGGCTCTTGATGTGCCGCGCGAAACGGGCTTGGCTAGGCCAGTGTAGCTAACGCTACAAAAAAACAAAAAGCGCAGGGTTCGTGTTTACGAAAGTGCCGCGTTGTGGGATTTTTAGGTGCTGCTCAGAAGTGCAGAGCCGTGCACAGTTCTCGTTGTTTCTTTTTGCTTTTCATTCCTCGCTTATTTTTTTTCATGGATCCACGGTGTATAATGTACGTGTTGTTTCTATAAATAAAAATAGTTGGAATTTAGCGCTTGTCTGCGTCTGGTTTCCTCTCCCCTGAGTCAATTTAATTTCACCCTTCAACTATACTCATGGATTACCAACCAGACCACTCCCAAGCATCAATTATATTCGTTGTAGAGACCATGAGCAGCCCCTACCTTGAAAAGGAAGCAGCAGGCAGAAATAGGCTGTTGTGGCACTGAGCGAACACTTCTTCAATGACTACAATTACAACGGAATAAAAACTTGGCAACAAACGAAGCTATCTGACAATGGTAACTTAAAGCAACGCAGCAGAGACGCAAACCAAAAACAGAAAGAAGATGAGCTCTCGTCTGTCTCTACTTTGTGTCTTCTTTGCATGTTCGTGTGCGTCTATCCGCTAGTTTCGTTATTCTTGCTAAACTGTACAGTGCGTTTCACGCGCATCTTTCCTGCATGTAGGCATAGCCGTTCAGGCGCTCATTGGCGTCCATCTAATACTTAGTTTCAGCACATTTATCTTATCTCCGGAATTATGAAAAGCATACGTACCACAGCAGAACGGTTTAGAAATGCTCAATTGTTAACCAGTTTTGTCAAGTTTACATAATGTGGTCCTCCATAGTTCCGAGAACCCTCTACAGGAATATCAGAACATCTACTATTTGATGTCTACCGCGTAGCGTAATACTGCCACCTGAAACAATACGCCTCATGTAAAACAGTTACAAACACAGAAGTGGGGCCGGTACATGAAATACTTGCTGATGCCGAGAGTTAACGCCCAGTCGACTATTTTCCAAGCTAGTTGCACGTACCATTTCTAAGCTTACCGGTCAATGCTCACATATGAAGAAAGCGGTCATTGCTTCAAAGGTTGGTACCCGCAACAGCGATGTTTGCCTTGTGGCCATGCTGTGCTTTCGCTGTAACCTGCGGTAAGCTGTATCCGATCCTAAAACGCATTAGAACAGAACTCTTAAAATTCTGTTTAAGGACAGTATTCGGTCTGCCATTATCATAGGGATGCTTAAATTATTTTTTTCCCTCGGAACACAATTTTCTATGTCATATCGTCATTGTGTCAGGCAAAACTTCTTGATCTGGTGCGTCAAAATACTTTTTGTTCCGTATGACGTCATTTGGAGATGAAATCGTCGCCGCGCGCCGAACGCTGTATGTGCGAGTGAAAGGGCGCGAGGGGCGCGTCTTTCACGGGGAGTGAACGCACGGCGGAGAACAAACGCGCGTTCTGCGCCGTGCTCGCTTAAGGGCTGCAGAAGTAGGCGTCTCTTTTCTCCTTTACAATCACCATATATGTAGAGCAAACGCGCCTTCTTCGGACGCGCGAGAGGCCGTGGGGGAGGGGGAGGGAAGGGAGGCGACGTTTAACTGCGGCGCCAAGTGCCTATTTATATCAGAGGCTCCAGCAACAGTCACCAACGCCGCACGCATTTTGAGCTAACGCGGGCAAAACGCCGATGGCGTCGACAACAGTTCTGCGTGTTGTTGCTACCAAAGCCGCTCACCTTACTTCGTATGACATTGCTGTGTTGCTATCGCATTCATTGCTTCGCCCTTAGGGCGAAACTGTGACATTTTTTAACGCACCAAGACTCACAGCACTCATGAGGATAGATCTAAGAAGGAATGTGTCGAGGGAATATTCGCACTGCTTCTGCACTACTTCTGCACTTCTCTCGCTCCGTCACTCGGTGTAAGGAGTTCTAGCGTAGGAACTCGTTACAGCCAAACTAAGTTCAATGCTTCACCCCTATTTTATCCAAAGAGGAATATATATTTGCGTCTTCATTTGTCGCTTCTTCAAAATACACACCGCATAGCTTATTAGTGAGCCGTCCGGATGAATAAAAGTTGGCTTTGTAAGGGGTACTGTATCAGTACACCATAACGATTTTTGCAGGCAAACTGAAATCATGGAAAATGATGCCGCTATCAAAAGTCGGAGCTGTTTTTCACTTTCCTCATTCTAATCGTTTTCATTCTAACCACCGGCGTCAATTTAAAGCAATGGCTTCAGAAACAATAAAGAAGACTTCTAGGAACCATTAAAACAAAAAGACAAAATTCCGATCAAGTCATTACCAGAATTTACCGACATTTCACTAAAGATTGAGTGTTTCAGGCCGCAACCAGGCTCATTGTAAAAAAAAAATACACTGTTTGGCACGACACAACAAAGAAACAATAGGAAACTGCATTCTTGCGCTGCCCACTTCCTAGAAAGGTGACAATTTTGCGTACAAAACAAACAGGCTGAACAAAATACACATAAAAGCAAACAATACTTGGCATGATGTCGCCCCGATATGAGCGCTGAATCGATAACATAACGAACCCAGCGGTAGCATTCACGTGAAAACACAGCAATGCAAACATAAATAGTACGCTCGACATAATTACTGCCCCCAACACACAAAATTTCACCCTTTGTTTAGGATACAGCGGCATTTCGACGCTTTCCACTAGAGCAACACGACTGCGATAAGGAAAAGAAAAGCACGCCCGCATTAAGATTCAGGCGACCGAACTATACGCGACTGTTAGAATAAAAGATAGCCTACTCATTGCTGAGAATTTCAAACCAAGACAGGTTTACAAGAAGGTGAAGAACTCAACTGACCAATGGTGGTCGAACAAGAAATGCCTAGTCAACGTTACGACAAGTCTCCGTGAGTTGCAGGGCTGACGACGACAAGACCCGCAGCCCGAGACATCCCGCGTTCAATCACTGTTGAGAATGTACGACAGCTGTCACTCACTGTAAGTGAGACTGACAGAAGAGCTGGCGGGTTTGCTGGATCGTACGAAAGGATTTCACGCGCCTGGGCAAGAAATGTCAAGACGTTGTGACGGCGTCGCTGCAGATTGTGTTGGATTATAAGGGATGGGCGAATATTCCAAGTTTTCAATAGGAACCGAAAACTACACACTAACCATTCGCACTCGAAAAGGAACTGTTTAGTACTTGGCTTCGAATATTAGAAGCAAGCCCAAAGTTGTAAAACCCTCGAAGCTCAACAAGGATACCATAAGCAGCGGAGCTGGTTCGCCACCGTCCCATGGTCCTATTTCCCGCTGACCATATTTTATGGCCCCCTACTTCTGTTATATGTATTGGAAACAGCGCTGTAACCGTGTCGTTCCGTCGTGTTTAAATGCATGTGACTACTCATTTTGTTTTAGGTTAATTTCGATACTAAGATTTTTACTGTACTTGCATTAGATTTTGGGTACCGTATTTTGCGATTATGATTGCTCGGAAAAAACTTTCGTTTTATCGATGAGAGCGTCAGTTGCGCTCCTGTGATATAGAAAACAAAGGCCACCTTGGCTTGTGCACGTGGACAATTGCTGTGGGGTTTTTGCAAGCAGCCATCAACATAGCTGTGCCGTCCCCCTGTGTACACGATGACTTCTTAGAAACCCCCCTGTGCGCAGCAGCGCCCTTTATTTGCCCGTGATTGCATGGTTGTCTTGCCGGCTAAAAAAGGATCAGCACCTGGAAACTGCCTGGATCGTTCTGACTGATACTTGCGCATGTGTACTTCCTTCCGAATGTCTAGCCACTCCGTATTTTTTGTTTTTTTTTTTTTTACTGTTTGCGTTGCTGATTGAGAGTAGCAGCAGTCCCTCGTAAACGTATATAGTCGCCGACACAGCTGCCGCGTGCATGTACCGTTGTTGGGACTAGCGTCTCATGATTACGTCATTAAATAACGGTTCTCGAAAATAGAGCGCAAAGGTGTTAAAGTCTGATTTACTCATCACTGTCGGCTAAGCAAAGTATCGCAGTTTATCAGAAGTGTGATAACGAGAAGTCTTTAAAGCATTGCAGAAACAAAAAGGGTAATTTAAAGCTTTGTTTTCGGTTTCGTGACGGAAGCCCACATTACATACTGCAATTCTTGCTTGTAGTCGGTCATTCAGTGTTTTTCGGCTGTTTAGCCAGATAAGCAGTCTTATCTTTTACGCTACAGCCGGTGATGTCCTTGCAACGGAAACTTTTACGCGTGTCCACGGTGCGCAAGTCCTGCTTTGACGTTTATCCTTCGAAATTACGCCTTGGAACTATATGCAACACTTGTACAACTCATCGAAGCCAAAGTTTACGTGAACTCTGTATTATCTCTAGACTTCGCGCCGAATTGCTTGTAATGTTGCCATGGATTACAAACAATGACAATGCGCGGTGGGCTGCGCAGATGAATGAAAGTAGAACCAGTCCGGCAGTCCCATAACAATATCACTGCATGCACACAGGTGAAACATGCGTTCTTGGTCCCTTAGAACAACAGTTACATCGCTAACGATATTCCGTAACGTCGACTCACCTCACTGAGCACAGTACCTCGTCCGTGAAGCTTCCGTTTCCTGGATATGTCTTAGTTGTTTTTCTTGCGCAGATTCTGTAGGTTTGTCGCGCACGTGGGGCGTAACATCAATCGGGGCCCTCTTCAGCGAACCGTGAAAACTGCGCGCTAGCGTTGCATTATAAACAAGAATGGCATAACGGATATGGTTGAGGATCACATGGAAACCCAACGGTGGCAGACGACGTCACCACTGCTCCAGACGACGCGACCGAAGCAGACGACAGGAAAAGTTAACGATCACGGCACGAAGAAACGTCGGCACGTAGTCATATGCGGACGGCGTGGCGCACCTGTTTTTTTTTTCAGCAGAAACACTTATCTGCCATGCGCAGTGGTGGGGCACCAAGGCTGAAGACGCGGGAGGATGCCGAGCTTCGTCGGTCCGCCAACAGACGACACACCGCAGCGGAGGCGACGCAGGGCTTCCGCGTTAGGTTGAAAGCAGACGACAAAGCGCTTCCAGCGGTCGTTTCGCTGGCAACATGGCCGCGCACCCGTCTTCTTAAGTGGCACCGCACGAGGCCAGGAACATTGGGCAGCTTTCATTCACGTCCCGCGCGACATCGCGGCCGTAGGGCATACGAGCGCCATGAACGTTGCGGGAGTGGCGGTCGTAGAAGTGGAGAGACCACGGGAGCGGGAGGTTGGGGGCAAAACAAGCAAAGCGGCTTCCCGGCGAACAGCGAGAAGGGGCGGGTGGGAGGGGGGCGTAGCGGACCCAAGCGCGGACCAGTGGTGATCACGTGACCAGAAAGAGGGGACAGAAGTGAAGGAGAGGACGTTGGCGCGCCACTAGAAGAGCGATGGGAATGGTGAATGCAGAGGAGAGGAGGTAGGCACGTGACGAGAAACCAGTTTAGATTTTTATTATTGGACAATGGCGCCGGCCCGTTCTTCGAAGGTATGGTGGAGGCACTGAGTGACATGAAGGTTTTTTTAAGTATTTATTTTTTGTAAGAGAGCGCGGTGGCGCAGTTCTGCGCAGTCATTGCTCTCGCCGCGAACATGTGCAGCCGCTGTCTGAAGGACGTCTAAAGCTGAAAGGAAGCGGCTGCGTAAAAAGTTGTGAAACGGTGCGACGCGGCTCTGTCTTTTTTACTATTTTCTGTCTTAGTTTTTTTTTATATATATAAATCAAACCAGCAATTCATATCAGATGTGGCTAGCTGCGTTCTCACTAACATACGAAAAAAGAATAATGAAACAAAAGACCTAGTACAGAGCTCGTGTAGAGGTAGCATTGCTCACGCAATTCATTTATTTCTGATGATATTGGAAATGCTGGCAATTTTCGCATCTGTTTTCTACATTTGATTGTCAAATGATTAGATAAAAGTGACCTGAAGCATTAAGCAAATAAAACTCACAAACACGAGTGTTAGCTGTTCGGCAGGCAAAGGGCGTAAGGGACAGTGTTTCAGGAAATTTCATCCGACGGAACAACACTATTCACACAGCGGAAAATGGAAAAAAAAAAACTGGTTTCATTGGCTTTTTCTTTATTTCTTTTATTTAACCATTTTGCTGTGGCTATACTTTCTTTCTTCATGAGGTAATGTTATAGAATCCAAATGGCTAATCTGTTTCGTAAAGGTTTGATAACTTTTCGGTCATGATCAGAGAACTATAGGCAAATAGAGAACGCGACAACTATCCGTAGACCTTCGGTGCACATTGCGCAAGTGACTTTCTCATGTACGTCTCTTTCAAGCTCCTCAGGTGTGCCTTCAGGTAGAATAGTATCGCTCGTGCGCACAGGGACGTCGGTGATAAATACGAAGATACCGCAATATGGGGCACAACTTTTTGCTTATCTATGATCGCTGGATCCCACCGCCACGCGAGACTAAGACGACGTCCGTTTGCCCTTCTCGATAAGCCCCGATATGAGGATGGGGCCTTGGAAAAGGAAAGGGGGGGGGGGGGGGGGTCAAAGTTTTTGTTGTCTAGGAGCCCATCGACTTCGCCATTTACCCAGAACGTTCCTTCGCTGGCACCCACCGTCGACTCAAGAGAATAGGCGACAGCGCCACCCCTCGACGAAAATGGTCACTGCGTTTTGCTGACACTGCACGGCAATTCTTGAGAAGCATAGTGTCTTATTCAGTCGACTGGCGGCGCGGTGCTCAACTCTCGGTGCAGTGGAGGAAAGAGATCCCACTACAGCACCGCTGGAGGATACGGGAAGTTATGCACAGTCCAACTTTCTCAAAGTTTGTCGATGTGGATAAGCTCTGCCACCAGTGCCTTGTCCAGAGCAAGTGGTCTTCTAGCGTGCGACAGCGACGCGATGGAGATGGCTGTCGCGTTCCCTCGTCGCCTACGAGTCGTATCCCACGCGGGCGACGACATTGAGAGACGTCTCCCCTGCGTTGCCGGTATGAGGGCAGCAATAAAGCAGAAAGATGCGCGAGTTGGAAAGGATGCATACTTATTGGTCAGCGCGAAAACCAAGGACACAGAGGTAGGAGGACATTACAGCGCTCGTCCTGTGTACTTCTACCTCTGTGTCCTCGGTTGTTTTCGCGCTGACCAATAAGAGGGCAGTAAATACGCGCTGATACGGGCGTGACGCGGGCTTTGTTAATTTAAGTTGATGTTTTACTATAAAGAGAAGCATAAAATGTTTCTGACTTGCAGTAGGTTCTTAGCCTTGCACGTATCAAAATTGAGTCGCTTGCTCGTTCCGTTTGACAGTCGGTAGTACTTGTATCGAGTAACATAGTAAACGTAAGGAGTGGACACTCCCGTAGGCCCCTGCGGCTGACTTTGGCTCTCAGCGCGCCTAGCGGAATCGGCGAAAAGCACCAGCCTCCAAGATCGCCGCCGCACGCCGCCGAATCTCGGCAACCATTATTTCATTTTATTTTCTTTTATTGTTATTTTTTGTGATGAGTAACCTTGCACACATCGAGTTATTTTATGCAGGCGCTTGTGCCGCTGGTTATATGTTGCGACGACGAGCGCACAAGGGTTTTTCACTTTATGTTAGTTTTATTCAAATTCATATTCGTTATGTTTCAAGTTGTAACTTAGCAAAACAATCATGCCAACTGTTAATGGTGAAGTATAACTTTATTGTTCGTGATATCGTACTTCTAATAACTCACACCAAAAGCAGTATCGTAGATAAATGTGTCATGGTCCTTCATTATCAATCAGCTTGCTGGACAGCCAAGAACACGATAATAGTAGACAAAATTTTTTTGCAGCAAGATTGTGAGAAAAATGGCAGACACATGAAAACGGGAAGAAACTGCGGAATACATTTAATGGACAATAGTCGGAAATTGATGGCGTGATGGCAATAAACTTCACACAAGCATAACAACACACATAAGACGTGTTACAAATATTCATATAATGAAAAAAAAAACTACGCAGACAAGCCAGTAATTAATTTACTCGGAATGGGATTGTTATACAAGAAATAAATGATGCTCTTTCTTGTACTTCTACGAAGGAGGGTGAATTAAGGTAGCAAAATTACGTGAATGGTAGCGTGCCAAAATAAAATGGCTACATCATCAATTGGGCACGCACCAACATCATCTCTGATGTGTAATTCAGTGAGTCCCTCATTAGGATTTTGGCATCTCAGCCAATTAAGCGCTTCGACTGTGTTGGGGTCTTCACCTGCTGTCTTCGAAGCCTTGCAATCGTCTTCTAATACTCAGAAATTTGCCCTTGAATATGCATGATGTGGGCATGTGGGCTAGTTGACATTAAGAGGGGAAAATGTCACAGTTTCGCCCTAAGGGCGAAGCGATAGCAACACAGCAATGTCATACGAAGTAAGGTGAGTGGCTTTGGTAGCAATATGAATTGTAGTAAACATGAGCTGATTAAGTAAGCAGGTGTGCTGCGGCGCAAGTAGACCGATATGAAGAGAGACTCGATGACCACGAGAAGGCGCGTGTGAAACGGTGGTGTTGATGAGAAGCGCTTCCCGTGGGCAGCGCGTGCGAAGGGACACACCTGTAGCGCTGCACAGCCGACCCGGGCAGCATTGCATGTGTAGCGTGCGTTGGAAAATGTGGCCCGACTATTACTAACTGATTGAACAAGCGTGGTGTGAGCGCGCACAAACAAACATGAATAGATCACACTGAATGACTGCAGACAACGACTGTCAAAACGCTGGCAGCAAGCAGCGGGCGAAGGTACGTGCGGTCTATCGCGTCGACGGAAACTGAGCGGCGAATGGACGGCGCATAAAGGTCAGAGCCGTGTGGAGATAAAAAAATTGAGTTGGCAGGCCATGCAATGCATCGGAAGGATAACCGGTGGACCATTAGAGTTACAGAATGGCTACCAGGAGAGTGGAAGCGCAGTCGAGGACGGCAGGAAACTAGGTGGGGTGACGAAGTTGAGAAATTTTCAGGCGCAAGTTGGAATCAGCTAGCGCAAGACAGGGGTAATTGGAGATCGCAGGGAGAGGCCTTCGTCCTGCAGTCTTTAACAATAAGTCTTTAACAACGTGCAAACGAACTTCCTGTGGCTTCACCGTGAAACGGCGACGAAGCAGAAGTGTCAGACGCTGGCAGAAGAACCCAACAACGATCCTCGGGAGCATTTTACAGAATAACAACGTGGCGAGGCCGGCAACGGAGCCCTTTTCAAAGGATTTATTCACTATCATCCTTTTAATTATTCAGGTTTGCACTTGCTGGCACTTTAATGGTGGTCGCATTAGTTTTAGATTCTGTGGAGTACGACTTCCTCCTATATCGTCCGGACATGAAGTTGTTGAGACTGAATATTTATTGGGACGATACGGTGTCTGTTGATCAAGAGGCTGACCAAACAGAGTCTGAACAAAAAGAAGACACCTACGGATGCTGAAGAAAGACAGTGTAATACCTCAACTCTACCCCGAAGTGGTCTGCTTGGGAGGATATCCACCGGCGACAACCAAGTTCGAAATTCCATTTTATCTGTTCGACAAAACAGTTGTGAGAAAAAAACCATACAACTTGAAGAGAATAAAGAAGAAGTGTGATATAGAACAAAATGGAGTCTGTGTTGCGCAGCTACTAAGTGCAGTTTTATTACATATTTTGCTGAAGTTTTTCCACATATTAAGGAAGTCGCTATCACTGTGACTTCTTTTAGCACACACAAATGAGGCTGTATTGCATCACCCACACTGACTGGGGACCATGGGGTCGTCTGGTGCCCAGGGCACACGGGCCTGGAAGGCAACGAGGACGCGGACTTGCTGGCCGAGCCGCAGAACCCTCTTTGAGGCCCCTCACGAAGAACTCATCACGAGCAGGCAGGTTTTGGAGGACCAACGCCTGACCAGACGGAAGTGCGCTCCTCCACATCCCGAGCTAAGCAGCCAACAAGCCAGGGAGTGGCACCGCCTTCAAACCAACACATACCCGCACATATCGACACTGCACGCGATCTTTCCAGAGGTATACACAACCAGGGTATTCCCCTGGTGCAACAACCACACCAGCCACACTGATATAGATTACTTACCAGTGTACAGAGCGCCCAGCCCAGGCACTATCCAGGCTGGTGAGCGCTCATCACACTCACAACGTAGTCTTGGGAGGCATGGCTTTCCGAGCTGGCACTGGGAAGCCAACTGGTGACCCTGGACCAGGCCTGGCGAGCCGCCGCGGCCAGTGGGGCTCTACAGGAGATTAACCACACGGAGTCTCTTCATACAATAAGGTTTATTCATTCATTCACATCCTCGATCAGTGGGGCGCACTTTCACATCGTGTTTTCTTTGTTTCCCCTCTGTAAGCAATTCCTGCAAACATTTCGGGAAGCGCGCGTGCATACCAAACGGCCAGGAATATGAAAAGCACTGCAAGAAGTAAGTTATTAGATCCCCGCAGGAATACAACTGAGCAGAGTAATAATTTTTGCATTTTAAGTAGAATAACAATAACACAAAAAGGTTACTTGTTATAAGTTACTTTCACGTTACAAGTCAGATATACTCTTAGAGGAGAATCGTTAAGTACATTACTACGAAATTGATATACTCGCTTTCAAAACGCTTTGTTGAAATTCGAATAGCGTAGCTTCATCCTTTTTTTCACTACAGCAAACGGTTAGTACAAAACGGGCAAAAGAAGTGGAAGCTATAGCTTTTACGGGTGCAGACACATATTGAATGTTTAAAAGTTATTGCTGTAAAATGAGTTCCGTGGAAGTCCGCAAAAGGGGGGAAGTCTTCCGTTGATCTTCCGTTCGATCACCAAGGACCAGGGCAATATTTTTCTTCATATTTGAAGCTTCCTTTATGAGAAATTGCTAGGGGTCACCTTTTGTAGACTTCTTCGTGCATGAACTAGGATGCATGACAGTTTTTCATTTCACAAGATGTCGCAGTAGTTGCATCGATGTTATTAAGGAGAATTATAAATAAGTTATAACAAATTTTTCTGCAGCAAATGTGTTTCCTGTTAAAGGTAGTTGGGCAAAGCTCAGATTGTGCAGTCAAAATTTTTGCTAGAACTTTTCAAATTTTAGCTTTACAGCTAGAGTGCACAATTAGGTCATTCCTGTGTCTTCTTGCTCACTCTTGGTGGCCAATATTGAGTCATCGTCAAGATGACTCAACACATCATGACGAGCTTGCAAATTTTGGTTTGTGTACGTAAAACTTCAGAATTTGATTTAAGTTTCTTGCACAATTTTAGCTATCGTATTCAAGCAATGTTTCTTTGTGCCTGTTCGTTACAAAGTTGGAGGCCGTGGCAGTCAAGCTTGCACCTATTATTAAGCATTTTATGTGTGAGCACTTGAGCAGTGTAATGCAGTCGGGTGTTGCCGGATCAATTGAACCAACGCCATAGCACCACGATTTACGGTGCGCAGAAGCTCATACAGAGTTATCGGCAAAATGGATCAAACTAGACAACACGATATGAACGAAGAAATGAGATCAATCAAGGCTTAAGGCATCGCCGCATGGTATCAACGATTGACTGCACAATTCGACTATTCGAACGTTGATGCCCAAAGGCGATAACTCAAGTTTTTAGGCACATACTCAAATTTACAGTCCTACAACAGGTATTCCAGGAATAACGGTCACGTTCTACCTTGCATAATACATATGATCTGTCAAAATTGCGCCGTCTTAATCTAGTACCTGAAATTTCATACGTTACAACATGCATGCGTTATGTATCACGCGTTACAATACGTATCTGTTTGGGCAAACATTACGCTTAAAATCCCAGGTCGTGTGGCTGCTGTAACTTAATGTTTGAGAGTTTTTGAAAAGCCCTATTTGCTCCAGATATACTGCGTAACATGGCTAGTGGCAGTAATGTCCCATTATAAGATACCACCATTATTGAGCGACAGATATATACGTACACGTACGAGTGCGACGTTGAATAAGGAAACGATAATGGTCGACAATTCTGTGTCGCGCGGATGACTCCCAAGCATGCATAAAGTATAGATGACTTAGATTCATATTTTCCCTAACAGTTTCTTCATGCTACCCCAGGAATAAATGCGATGGTGAAACTGGGCACGTTTTTAGTTTCCGAATATCTTTTTTTTTGTCCATACCATGAGCCTTTTCCAGGCTGTTACAGAGCGGAGATAAAACTAAAAAAATGGCAAGCACACAAATAATTATTCGTAGTTACAAACAGTTAAGAAAGTACAATATGCATTTACATTCATACCTCAGTGAAACAACACTTGCGAATTTCTTTCAAGCGAATCAACAGAATTAGCAGTTGGAAACGCCTCTGAGTTCAGTTTATTCCAATCAGCAGTTGTTTTTACTAAGAAAGAATGTTTAAAGACAGCAACTCTGGATGAATAGGGTATTAAGGCATAAGTATGATTTATCCGGAAGAATACTCTGTCGGGAGGTAGCAAATCCGGTCTTCCTAATCCTAGCTCTTCCTAGCTCTTCATTTTCAGGACATCTATTATAAAGCGTAATATTGGGCTATTTTCGGTCCACAGCGGAGCACTACATATTCCTTAACGCTTTCAGGGTCACATTCCTTCGAGAAGTGTGTGACGATGATAGACGTCAACGCTTATACCACATAAAACAAATAAAATAATAAGAACTGTCGCAGACGTAATCTTATTTTCATACGGGCAATCTCGAAATCAGGCTAACGTACAAGCCATCACATCTAGTAGGCATTCGGGCGTTTCGAACTTTAAACCTTTTTCAGTTATGTACTGCTTGCAAACACAGTACTCACATTCGCTGGGACGACTAGATCCACCTGCAGGTTCTGCATAGAATAAACTCCGCTGGTCAAATGAGTCGTTTTTATTGTAGTGCACGCGCCAATTAGTAGGTGTGCCTGCATAGCGGTAATACACCTTCACGTGTGAGTACCTGCTCAGGTCATAACTAAAGGAGTACTGAAATGTACTTCCAAAGTTGTAGAGCCTCTACCACGTGCTTCTCACACGTAGACGGCTGACACTTTGTAAGTACAAGATAGAAAAACAAGAGATATTTTAATGTGACACTAAAGCTGGTCTTGAAAGGCCGGAACTGGGGTCATCGGCCTTAGCGTCAAGGCATGACACTGAGCGAAATTTGCCGACGTCCTGCAGCAATCATGAAGCACAACCGTTACATGTTTAATAGTTTAATTTGTTAGATAGTTCATTTAGAAATAAAAATAAAAATTGTCCACCGCAAATATATGTAAATCTGCTCTTATTATCACGCGACATATCTATACTCTGTTTATACTTACCATGCAACAGTGAGGAAGGTACGCAAGAAGTTCTGCAATGAATGTGTACAACTCTGCGCGTTTGGTGGTCGGGTTTCCAAGTCGCACATGCTCACGAGAGCCCAGCGCGAGCTTGCTCCTGAGGTTGCACGAGGCACTACAAATAAAAAGAACGGAAAGGAAAAGAAAAAAAAATTACGCCAGTTCCCCGCTTGTGAAATCTGATGAAACAGCGGAGCTTTGCAACCGTGTGTGTATAGCGTAGTGGGTATGACGCTCTCTTTCGAACCGTGAGTACCGGGGTTGAAATCCCGCCTGACCAAGAAAGTTTATATATTTTTTAATTTCATTCTCTCCATGTCTCTCTTTCTTTCTCTCTCTGTCTCTCGCTCTCTCTCATTTTCTCTTTCTCTCGCCCATAGCAAGATGTGTTGCTATGGTAAGATGCAACCATATGGTTCCCATAAATGCATGTTCTGCAAACGTTTACTTTGCAAGAAACCAGAATCCATAGAACACGTGTTTCTAGATTCTTGGAGTGCGGTCTTCTTTTGGGATATTATGCAAAGAACTATTAAAAAGGAATTACCGTTAACGCCACATGGTATTAGTTACTTAACTACAGGGCAAGACAGTATACCTTATGACATGTTCTTTCTCCTCGGCCTTCACAGCATCTGGAGAAACCGCATGGCTGTAAGGAATTGTGGTATTAATACGGGAACAGTAAACTCTTACTTTACTGAAAATCTGAGTAAACTTCGGGAAGTGTTTCTGAAATTAGGTTGTGGCGATGGACGACTGATCTTGATGGATGCTCTTGTCAAAATGAAAGTTTTGTAATCTCAACCGCAAGCTAAAAGATGAGGGGTGGGAAAGTGAATATTGTCAGCTGATGCAGTAGTTTGTATTAATGTGTTTGCCGAATGTCTGGAAATAAAGAAAAAAATAGCGCAGTGGTTATGACCATCGCCTTCGGACCATGGGTCCGCGGGTTCGCATCCCGCCTCGCCAAGAAAGTTCATTTTGTTTTATTAATTTCTTTATTTCTCTCGCTCTCTGTCTGTCTTTCTCTCTCTCTCTCTCTCTCTCTCTGCACCTCCTCGCTCTGCTCTCACTACTGATCAACGCTCGGCACGGTTCAACCTCGCCCTCAATCGGCTCTGCTGTTAAAACCAAAATAATATAAAACAACGTATTAACAGTCATTTACGCAGTTTGTTCATTATTAAGGTTGAACACATGCTTTCTTTCATTTTTGATCCTTAATAAAAAACAATTCCCCATAATTGCTGGTAAGAAGTGCTGAACTATTTCTTGGTGTGAACGCAGCTACTGCAAGAAGTCTTGCTAGCCGTGCCTTCTTTTAATTATTTATTTTCAGTAAAGTTTGTACTCATCACTCCACGGCATTAAATGCTATATATGTCTTAAACGGAGTATAGTTTGCGCATTTCTAGCGTAAATTTTGTTCATGACTCAACTTTGTATGCATGATTTACTGATTAGTAGCTTGTTTTTCAAACCACGTTGGTTCTCTGGTGTTGTCACACTGCCATAAGTGTAATCTTCCGAGCTGGTCTTTCACCAAGTTATTGCTTTAATTACTGCTTTTCAACGTATGTAACACAAAAGAAGCAAAATTGGCCAAAGAATTGTAGCACATTTTATTAAGGTGCGCAGACTCGCAGTGAAGTCTTTATGAGGAGGCATCGGTGTCATGTGAAATAAAATTTTTATTTCATCAAAGCAATGTAGGATGATGTTGCTCATAAAATATAGACAAACGTAGTGCGCGCGTGCTTTCTGGCTTTGTTCACGTGTGGCAACCACAGCCTTTGCAGAAACAATGCGAGCTAATGTTTCTTGATACATGGCCTCCGTGATTGACGAGTGCATGCGCTACCGATCTCAGAGGCATTGCTTAACACATCCACCCAGTAGATACATACCGAAACCGCACCTGGTTCGTAAAAACGAGCACTGTAGTAAATTATTTAGGGCGCTGCGATGCTTTACGGTATTTTTTCATGATTTAAAAGGCTTGGGCCATCACTTACGAAAAAAAGAAGCAAGCTAATGACAAGGAAATCGAGTGCATCTACTTTGTTTGTCACAGTGTACGTATCACATTGACGAAATTAAGATCACTCGCCATTGAAGTTACATGAGGAACGACGATCGAGTTTCTCCAGCAACGGGAGCTACTTGTTCTCCGTTTGCACGTGTTTACGGTTACGGCGAGTTTTGTAGTAGTAGCCTAAAAAATATACATTGTAGTAGAACAAGCGCGAGATTTCGCAAATGGAGAAACAGTAATATTCTTGTGACTGATGAAAGGAGATTAGGGAGTTTTAGACATAGCGCAACTAAGTGTCGTATAGCGTAAATCAGACATAGCGCAACTAAGTGTCGTATAGCGTAAACCGCGCTGCATGACCCTGCTCGCGTTTTTTTTTTTAATTTTTTTTTGCAAGTGCATTTTTTTTTATCCGAGCTGCTTCGCGCATGCAAAAATCCATACTCCGCTGTAAGACCTATGCGTTCTCTTGTACTCTCTTCATTTGCGTTCCTTTGTAAGCACGGCAGCTTCCATCCCGTAACTGTGGGTGCGGAAAATGAAAAGCTCCCTATTCTGTATACAATTTGGCGTTCCTTTTACTGCCGGCTGCTTGCAACCCGTAACTTTCGGATAAGCAATGCTTAGACCTTTCTCAACTGCTTTAAGCGCTTATTATATTTACAAAAATTTACGGCAATTATAAATACGCATGCAACGTCAAGTCAAATACGCAGGCAACGCCATGATTCCGCAATCAGACATTTAACTTCGTTCCTGCGAACCTCATATGGACCATCTTTCCCATTCGTTTCACAGATTAAGCGTTTAATTGACAGGTATTCCGATGATGATGCATGGTTTTTAATGGTCCAAGGACTATCAGTGGGGCCAAAGAGTTCGAGAACAATATTTGAGAAGCTGCGAGATGATGTTGTAAACATAAGGCTACATGGAAACATATATATATATATATATATATATATATATATATATATATATATATATAGTAGTAACTGGATTTGTCAATTGGCCAAGCGAAAAAGGTCGGTCCACCGACCGAAACTGTTGGGTAAATGAACCTAAGATAACCGCGAAGTTGTGCTTCTCTTATATATATATATATATATATATATATATATATATATATATATATATATATTACCGGCAGTAGGACTGCCGGTAATATTATGTCTAAAATGCCTAAAAGAAGTATTTGACAGAAATGAGCGTGCAGCTGGCGAGGCATCACATGTTAGACGTTGACAGTGAGTAACGAGTCGAAGGAAAGTAGCACTTTTAAGAATGAAATGCTTTTAGCTCCCGTTGTCGGCGACCTTCAAGTGACCTTGAGCCAAAAGCCAGAGCCTTTATCCGGGCACTCAAACGAGAACATCCGTGCATCGGTGCGAGAACAAAACGAGATCATCCGGGCAACCAGTCAAAAGTTAGGAAAATGCGGTCTCTGGCCCCCAACTCTCTGTACAGGACCGCATTACATACACTAGATACTTCTCAAACAACTTACAAAAATATTGCTTGCGATTTCTTCCTAATGTTTGTTCACAATATCACTCAAGCTGCAACCTCTAGTACGCTCAAGTTTTATTTGTCATTTCCAATAGCGACGTTCAAAAGGCAGATATAGAGGTTGTATGTGCTCTCTTGAACGCCAGCGGTCCGTGAGCCGTGATCGGCCCGCGACACGAAGAAATAGTAGCGACAGACGCTGAGCGCGCTGCACTGTTGGAAGGAGGAAAGCGGTTGAACGCGGCGACACCACAGGCACCAAAAGACGCCATATGGTAGTCATTTCATGCTTAGATCTACTCTATATTACGGGAGAACCTGCATCTTTTTTTCCCTGCTTCTGTTTCGTGGCACGGAAGAACATTAGGAACTGTAAGGACATTGCACAGGTATTTGATTAATCAAATCCGAGTAGGTACCAGTACGTACACAGGGCACACGGCTTCCTCGCAAAACAAACTGTACTACGCGAAAAGAATAAAGAAATAGTAAAGAAAAAAAGAGACGAAACCAACGCTTCTTTGAAGCGCGTAGGACCATAGCGACACCTAGTGTATGCAACCGTAACCGGTAATGTCAGGGTTCCGTAAAAGCCTGCTAGGCAGCGTAAGACGCCGACCAGACGCCAGTTCACGTAGTACTCGAAGAGGCGAGAAAACTGAGTACTTTGTTAACTATCTGTTCCCAGCTCTACAAGGCTTGTTAAACAAGATCATGAGCGTGCACGTTATATATCTGCTCGCACAGGAAAGGAATAACCAAGCTCTACTTATGCACATACCTTCATAGCGACATCCAATCTCTGCTATCAACTCGCACCGATCGTCTAGTGCGATTTCCTTTATTCAAGTAGATATGCGTCTTAAGACCATCATTTTGCACAGCGTTTTGCGTACGGAATATTTCCTTTTTTTTTGTTTGTTTGAAACAGTCATATTCTTAATGAATAACCGAGCTAATTGAAACAAATTTTTTTATCACTGCTATGATGAAAGTATACGACACGAAAATGTTTTTATCTGTAAGAGATACTGGGACACCTCGTCCAGTAGACTGAAATATTCAACTGAGCAACGTACTACACCGCTTTCACGCGAAAGCTGCTGAACAGGCAGCAATGTTTGTGAATTTAATGCGGTTCGTCGTAACCCAATTTCTCAGCAGACGCGCATCTAGCATTAGCCTTTGGCCAGTTAACATTGATCGCTCTTTATAATATTGAGTTATTTTAATATTTAAAACGTATTTTGTGTAATAACTTGTGTAGGTTGCAAAGCCATTAATGAGGATTCAATTGAAGAGAAATACAAGCGCGACAGTGAGAGAAGACGATGGCAAGCCGACTGGATCCGAATCCAGTTTTTTTCTAGAACACGTCGAAAGCTGCCGTCTCGTCCCGTCGCGTAAGCATCTGTGTCACTCTAGACAGTGTTTACATCGTGTCATTCGTGTCATCGACCTGAACCGGCGTCAATCGGCACTCGCTCTCGTGAAGGGAGCCCATCCACGCCCATTCCTGCGCATCTAGGCCAACCGTTCGTTTCGTTCGCCGCTGTCAACACTACCAATTTGGATCGAAACTCGGGCTTCGTGAGTCATAATGGCTACGGGTCAGCGCCCAGCGCGCTACACTTTAAGTGGCTTTTCGTGCGAGTACGACTGGAGGCCAACTGAGTTCGAAGAGTCCGTCGACGTCGACAAAATCTGCGCGTCGTGTCTGGTGTTGCCGAGGGGAACGGCGCAGTTGGGCTGCTCGCATGTGCTTTGCGAGCAGTGCTACATGGCGTCGCTCGAAAGCGGCCAGCGCTGCCCGATCGACGACGCAGCCTATGCCGAAGGTGAGGTCAAGTGGCTCTCCACACAGCCGCAGGAACTGGAAAGCATGCGGGTCAAGTGCTGGAACGCAAAGCACGGCTGTCCTTTCGTGGTGACGCTAAGTGATCTCCCGGCTCACTACTACCACAAGTGTCGATTCCACACCGTCTCCTGCGATCGCTGTCTCTCCGAAGTACCGAGGTCCAGCATGCGCGATCACCGAAATGTTTGCGCTAACCGTGACGACGGCCTGCAATCTCAAGAAGGCGGCGGAGTGACGGCGGCTGAGGCGTCTGGCGTCTTGAAGCCGGCCGGCGACTCCGAAAAGCTTCCCGGACTCTCTCTCACCGAGGTCGCCGACTTCCAGTATAGCCTCGAGACCAAACTGAACTCGCTCGTCGAGCATATTCACGGCAGGGAAGCCACCGGCGTCTCCAAGTCTGAGTTAATTACCGCAGCAGTCAGCCTCCTGCGTTCCGTCGGTCTGCTATCCCTCTCGGCAACGTGGAGACCACAGGGGCTAGCCGTCGTGGTCAGCAGGGTTCGCTACTTCGCCAGACAGGTTCCGGAGTACGCGGAGGAGGTGTACAGCGCGCTGTCGAACGTCTGCGGCTACTCCTTGAGGCTCGGGGTCCGCTGCGAGCGCAAGCTGGTGTCTCCGACAACATCCTCCAGCGACAAAGACAAGGAGGACCTCGTGCTGAGGTTCAAGGTCCAGCTCTGTCCAGCTGCCAACAACTCGGCGCTGCAATGGCCCTTTCGCAAGTCTCTGACGCTCTCGGTTATTCATCCGCAAGATTCGACCAAGGAGGTCCGCTTCTTCCTCAACACATCCATGATGGCAAGCGAGCCTTCTTTCCAGATGCCTGGTCGCACGGAGAACCCTCCTTTTACTGTTGGTGGTCCACTTCATGTTAGTGCACTAGCGGGATGCCAGTACTGGAGCTACGGTACCCTGCAACTGCGGCTAAGTATGTCTCTTTCATCTGGTGGCCAACATGAAGAAAGCAATGACTGAGACAGGTTCCAGCTGCAATGTGCTTGGTTGACCAAGTATGAGAGACCTGCTCTTTCGTTTGTATTTCTCTTAAACACTGGATCTCACATTTAGCAGTGTAAAACAGAGCAAGTGATGACAGTGAAAGATAATGACATGACTGCACAGATGCATGTCTTGCAAAATGTGTTTATTTCCCGTGACTTCTTTTTTTTTTTTTTTTTTGCTGTAATGAATCAACTCGCCCTGGTACAAGTCTTGCTAGTCCTGAGTCTACCAACATGGGTCATCGCTATGAAGTTCTGTTCTTATGATATCCGGATCCATGAATGTGATGTCACTTTGGAAACTTCTTTGTTGTTACAAGTTGCTACAGTCTTTCTTTAACCCAAAGGCTGTCAGGCTGCCCCAAGCAAAGCCCTTTCTACAGCACAATTTGATTAAATTGATCTTCTGTTATGGTCACTGTTACCACAATGAGCGGTGACCAGCATTAACTCCTTATAAAGTCACCATTCACTACATTGAACAACTGTGATGAGCATAAAAATGAAGTTACAGAGTTTGATTGCCATTCAAGGAAAAATAGTTCCTTTATTGTAGCTGTCTGTGCTTTCATAAGTAAATTGTTTGGATAATTTATTTAAATGAAAACGATGAAGATCCTGTCTTACCATTTGTGCATCTTGAATGCCAAACTACCACAGCTAGCAAAGTTCACTTCCTAACTAGTATAACTTGCCCACCTGAGAAAGGCTACACTGTAAAAAGACGTTTGTGGATGTAATCCTGTAGGAACAACAATGTTTCTATTGATTTTCTACTTGCTACCAACAGTCGAGAATGCCGACATGCAATGGCAATTCAGTGGTAGTTTCTTTTAATCCAGCATGTGGCATTTCCACCATGATTTAAACCAATAACAGACACTCCATTGCACGGAGAATGCTGTTTTTTGCACCAAGGCTATGTAAGTGCAACTGAAATTACAAAGCAAAAGCTAGTTCATCCCATCTAGCTCACAACTGACACTTCACAAACCATCGATATTAACAAACATTCCATTCTAATGAGAAATCAGTTTTGTGGAGTGCGGCTGTGTCACTTTAAAAAGCAACGAAAATTATGCCGGTCCAGCATGCACGAGTTATGACTTAGGCCATAAGTGAACAATTTGTTACATGGAGGCTATTTCATAGAGCAGTATGATGAATGCTGAACTGAAATTGTAGAGTGGAGGCAATGAGAGTGCTTTCATACCATGCAGGGACATTTTACTGAGATATTTCAAGAAGTTTCCAAGACTGTTGAAGTAAAATCACGAAACTAAAGAAAAGAGCTCAAAGCAGCATGAAAAGTTTTTTTTACTTGACGTGTAAGTGGTATGTTGTTGTTCAAAGGATTCTTTCTTTTTGCGCAGCAGAACCATCTCAATACTTTTCTTTCAGTCTAACGGCAACATTGCTGTGGCTCGGGCCATAAATGGACATTCCATGGAGTTGAGAATGCCATTCTTCACAGCAACACTGCGATAGCTGAATCCAAATTACTGAGTTGTAGCAAAAAGTCGTTTTAAGACCAGTCTATGACATTCCTTGTCTTTTTTAAATGGGCATTCTTTTGAGAGGAGAATGTCTTTTGGAGCTGTACCATGACGGTTCATATAAAATCACATAATGAAAGAGGTGAGCTTTTTCAGACGAGCTTGCTACATTTTCCTTGTCTTGGACCACTGACACATATTTCAGCATGGTGGAATGCTGGGCAAATGGTATTCATTTATAGTGGAAGTGCAAAAGGAAACACTGCCAGAAAGATAAAAAAAAGATGTAGCCATAGATTATGCACATTTCCTTCTGCATTCTAACTATATGCAGTTATCTTGCTGGATACAGAATGATTTGGGATCAGTAAGTTTAAGCACAAGGGCTCCATAAGTTTAAGTAAAGCACTAGCATTCATTTACATGTATAGGGTTATATTTGAGGATGTGACAAAGAATTTAGGCAGTTGTCTCAATGTTTGTACAGTGTGTCGGTTGCAAGTGTGGCTGCTTCAGTCATGACTTCCTCAGAGCTAACTCGTATCCTAGCACCAAACAAAAAATTAAAGGTTTCTACAATGATAACTGTTTAGGTTGATTTAATGTAATTTTTTAGTGTCCCAAGTCAGAAATTAACTATATTTGACAAAATGGTTTGTGAACACTAATTTTTAAGGAGAACAATATACCATCTTGCTATGGTTAGCATCTTACCTCTTCAGTGATTAAGGCACATCTCCAGTGAAGTGTCTCTGAGAAGTATAAAAGAATGAATGACTTAAGTTATGAAGAATTACATTTAGGCACAGTACTAACTACGGAGTTAGATACAGAATTGACAGTTATAAAACTTGTAGCATGTATCATAGCCTACATTGTTCGAATAAACCTCATAATAGAGGATAATGTCAACAAGAACTGTGTTAAATGTAGTAGGTTTAGTCCCAATTAAATCTTTTGAAATAGGATGGGCCCTCGTCCTTTGATTTTATATGGCTACAGGTAGCTTAGTTCTGCACGAGCTATAAGTACATTCTGCAGATTTTTTTTCTTTTCTGATGCATGGCATTACACCGTCACTGTCCTCTTCTTAAAAGGTTTCCATCTTTTTTGCTATGACCATGTTTAACATTCCCGTATTATGGGCTTTCTGTGGGCCATTTTCATACCATAAGCGAAGTGTTAAACAGTTCCTGAACATGGAAAATCTCAGCCTTGAGTCAACATTTCAAGAAGGAGCCATGTTTTAGTTGTTGCTCCCCTTATTCAGCTACTTTTAATCACTTCACCATTCTCCTGCGACTCCTTCGTTGTACACCATAACTGAAGTATTTAAGATAGCGCATTTTAATTTCTGTTTTATGATTTCATATTGTCCTTGGTCTTATCCGAGCATATCATAAAAGAAGGTCTTGGCAAGCACAATGCACATGTGTATAGCTTTCTTTCTTCGTAGTAGGTTAGTAGACTTCGCATGCTTACACTATGGATCTAGATAGCCTGCTGATGAGACAGTGTGCCTCCAATTTTGCCTTTATTGAAGAGCCCCGTGATAATAGATACTTAGTAAGTATATCATGTCAACATACCTGGCATTTATGTAGTTCCTAATGTAGGTGTATACCACACAGCAAGGTATCGCACATGCTTCTAGGATTGACTTCCTTAATGCATATTATATGTGTAAGTCCCATATCTTGGTTTGTTGCAGCCTACCAGTCACTTCTATTGAAGTAAGTAAACGACTATAATTTCTTTAAATTGATTCTTTGTCATTTCTTTGATGTACTATTCTTATAAATACCAATGAATGATAAGATGGTGTTTGCATCATGGAAAATACAATGCAGTATTTGAGGGAATAACATGGCTAGTTCCTCTTTGCACATCTGAAGTGCAAACATCTTAATGCAAGTGACTTGTGTTTTGTCTTGTTTCCTTTATGTTTCTGAACATTGTCAATAATCTTTATTGTTTTAATATTGTTTACAACTTGCAATTCCTGAAGAAGCTTGTTTTTTTAGTTCAGACGTTTCCTGCAGGGAATGCAAGAAATAATGTGCAACATGGAGCTTGCAATGTGTAATGTAGATGTGGCCTGAATATACCTTTAGTGTTCTTGTAAATTTCACGCATTTGCACTTTCAAAAAGGACTTGTGAAATAAAATTATTTCCATATCGATCAAGTTATTTGTTGTGAGCCAATGCCTTCTGTGGGTTAGGTACGAAGCCTGTTATGTTTCTTCCATCTAGAATCATGTCTCATTTCATTGACTTGCCATGTCTTGGGACAGCATTATGTGTGAATCAACTGTTACAGGCATTGTTGCATATAAAGCTAATTTCAGGTGTCAGGTCAAATAGAAATGTGATCAAGATATGGCGTCGCCATATGCCCATGGTGCAGTGGATATATGCCATGCCAAGTATTGTTACAACTCAAGTTACAAACAAGTATGTTCAAGTTTAGTGACTCTTCAAATTTCACATAGTAAAGTGCTACCGTTAGGATGTACCATGTTGTCCTGAGAAATAAAATGTCAATTTTAAAAACATTTCGCCAATTCTTACACCAGGCAAACAAATATTTGCCTGCTGGTTCCAAGACACCAGAACAGTTATGGCTGCCTATGAGAGACCGTGACAGTAGTGTTGTCATGATTACACTTTGCTGGAAGTTACTGTCATGTTGCACTGTATTTTGGATATGAAAAATATTTCAGAACTTTCATAGCAGTTTACGAGTGCGCTTGGCAGAAGACAGTGATGAAATCGACTAAGCAAGTTCTTCCAGAGTAAAGTACTTGCTCCAGGAAGGAACAACATTCCCTCCTTCCGTAATCCCTATGAACCTTAAGGAAATAAAATAGAAAATTAGGCAATGGTGTAAAAACCGAAAAACTGGTGATGTCGCCTACTTCAAGCTCATGCACTATGTAATTATCTGCTAATATAAAAGAGGACTGGTGAAGGAAACCGGAACCTTGAAATTTTGTAGTCATATATGTTGCAAAATGGACGCGGATACGTCGTGGCATCACGCATGGTAGTCATAAGTGAGTTGATATGAGTGCGAAAAAAAGAAATGGAAGTGCGACCGTTTTCTCCGCCAGTCAGCAAGCAGCATTTTCAAATAATTAAAGTTTTCAAAGAATGAAAGTTTTCAAAGAATGATCTCCCAGTCAAGTCTGATTTAACCTATCTATTTAGTAGAACGCGACACAGCACAAATAACGCAATCACGGTTACGCTGTTTACACTATGCGATCTGCTTTAAATGGGAAAATGCAAGATTGTTGGACTCGTGTCATGACGGTAATGTTGTCTCCGGCAGCTTATTACTAGCAGCGGAGGCCGTCAGTAAATCGGTGATGGTCACTGAAAAGCTAATTAAGCTTGCCAATTAACGTCGCGTTGAGGAATCTCTTGCAATTGTGGCATTGAAGGGGATCAATGAGAAGGCATGGACACTTATTAGGAATCCTGACATTATAGCATCAGTTTCGAGATATTTGACCTCATTTTGTGTCACTACACATTAAACCTTTAACTGGTAGCTCAACAATATTGTTGACCTAACAAAAGCATCAGCAAAAACTACACAAGTCCGAATATTAGTCTTTGCCTTTCAGTTTACCTTTATTATGTGCCTGGTCAACAGTAGCATTCAATAAAAGGTCGAGCGTGAGCAGCAGCCGATGTACTGGTCAGAAAACCTAAAGGCTTTGTCGTTATCTTAGCGCATGTGGGGGTCATATTCTCGCCAATGCGAATTTTCCCCCTTTTTTTAAGGAAGTTCTTATTTCTTAACTCCATAAAGTAACATCTCAAGAACACACATTGACCTTGCCAAAGCAAGTGCCAGGGACCGGTTCACCTGGTCAACAATAGTTTTGGCGTACTGTATCTCGCTTAGTTTTTAGAGAAACCGTTTAATATTTCAATTGGTATGTATTTGAGCAATGTAAAGAAGAACCAAATCTAATAAAACCATTCTAGGTCAAGTCTTTGTTCTCTTGCCAGTTAAAGGGTAAATGTTCCATCAATCTGTTGAGCGCACTATACGTGAGCGATGCTTCTTGGGAAAATGTATGTAGTCAAACGCCTTTATGACGAAATTACCTGCATAAGGAAGGGACATGACATGACCTGCTCAGCATTGCATCTTATACAAGCATTGTGAGTGCCATTTTAGCGAAGAATTTTACAACAAGGTCGCTGTGCAGCGAAATAACCTACGTATGTCAAGTCACATTTGGCCTTTTAGAACGACGTTACACAAATTCGCCTGAGCGGACTTTTTTGTATAACTTTAAGTTAGCGACATCCTCAAGTCCAGTCAGCGCATGAATAACAGTTTGGAAAACTTCTCGACGCTTTTGCGTGGAAACGCAAAAGCGTCGTTATACGTTATACGTTGGACTGCCTACGTTATACGTTATACGTTGGACTGCCTACAGTTTAGTTGATGACCTTTCCTTACGTCACTACCCGCAACTGAACACGTATTCGTACTCGGCAATGTCAGATAGGCGGTAGTCAGTGAAATGCTCGTGCAGGAAACAATCATAAATAATATCTCAGCGTGGTCAGAATAAATTTTTGTCTTTCAGCACGCTCAATTAGCCCTATTTCCATCTCTAGGGGACGTCACGTTTAAAATGAAGAATATTCTGGTTACTCGCGTCCCTTCGTTATGAAGGTGTTTGACTGTATAGCTGTTACACCAGTGAATGCGCCCGCAATCTTTAGGCGGGATATCTCGAATCTGGTTGTAGCTTCGGGATCTATTACACACCTTGAGCGGCTAGCGGCTTCCATTCAGCTGCGAGTGCAACATGCGTCATTGAGTTCATAATCAAAGAGCTAATTAGCAAGTTAAACAAAGTATTTATTATGTGACCGTCACATATTAAGTGTTATCCGCTGCCGCAGGTAACTCGTTGACGCAAAGAACGTTATACAGGTGTACGTATCTCTCTCTTTAAAAATATTGGTTTTTATTTCAAACGCCGCGTACACAAGGATAATTGTGCTCTCCTAGCCGTTTTCTCATTCTAAGTGGCCTAATAGAAGTCTCTGTCTCTTGCTCTGTTCTCTTTTCTCCGTTTCTATATGTTGAGGTATCAGATCGACGGTTAACGGTGCGCTGAACAGGCTACTTTGTGTTCACGCAATCCCGTCTTTTCTCAGATATCTATAGTTAAGTCATGTTCCCTTAGGAACAAAGGCGACTAAGGTGATGTTGCCCCAGATGCAATGCATAAATTCAAATCTATATTAATTAAGAAGAAAGTGTTCTAGTGCATATGTTCTATTCTAGATTAAGTTTCAAATATGTACGGTTTTCAGAAACATACAGTCTTGAAGAGGCCCTGCAGAGTGTTCCCAGAGTGTAGGAAGCGGTGTGAAAGGGTCAGATGTTCGCGTGCCATGCTCGATCGTCTGCCTTGACTATTTGACACGAACTGTACTTTACTCAAAGTACAAGGTCGGGCTAGTTGATGCATATCTACCAAGAAGTGGGCGTGAAAGGTCAGTGAAAAATAAGAGCAAATTGACAGAAAGAGCGTTCTTTTCGTCCTATAATTCTTTTTACCATTCGATTTACACATCTTGAAAACTACCTTCATTACGACCACATGGAAATAGATTCGCCCACTGGCGGAAGCGATGATACAGCGTCATACTGCACATTTACGGAGACTCGTACGCCGGTGTGGAATAGTTCCTGTATCGTTTCATTCCGGCGCTTCTATAGTTCGCTTTCCAAATACCGGACTCGTAGTAAACCTCACAGCACTCGAGCATGCGCACTAATCCACTCTGCGCAACATGCACGGATAGTTCACGCGAGCGGGCGTCCCGACTTTATCAGCGCTTGATAGTTACCTGGTGCATTCTTTGAAAATCACGAGTGTTGGCTCAATGTTACGGTAGCCGCTGGTTGTGCCTGTTGCAGACAACCATTTTTTATACTCCAGTGATCATGGTGTGGTCGTTCTCGTCGTACAATTTGTACGCTAATATACGTTTCTTACTAACAGTAGTGGCTGTCAAACTGGTGCGAACGTATAGGTAATAAACATATTACGTGCGATGGATGCCCCTGACGACGCCGACTATACTTCACTTGAATCCACTCGCGTCGCACCGTGAATACAGACCCCGCACCTAGTAAGGAGCCTAAGACAGCACAATTCTAAACAATCGGATATGCTACGTAACTCCTGCCAACCCATCTTTCATAACTGACTGATTTTCGCAGACTCCATGGCATCCTGTCGACAGGTACAGAAAGGAAGAGATGAGCCTGATAACATTACCAAACACATACAACTACACATCCACAAACCAGTAAGACATCGTCCGGATACCAGGCGACGGGAGAGCGCTGGGGAATAAGCAGACTAACCAGCAGGTCGCGTGCGATAGATTGCAGCGTCTCCCAGCATCGCCGAGCAAAATTCAGACGGGAGCGCAGAACGATCACAGGTACAGTCCCACAGAATAGCAAGAATGTTTCCAGATATACAAACAACCTTAACACGATAGCAGGACACGTACGACAAGAGCTAACAAACTGTTACTAACACGAGCACGCATACACAATTGAGCTGAGGATTATTTGTCAGCTGTCAGAGTATGTGTTATAACACCACGGATACGTATGTATATATAACTACAGGTGGGAGTGCATGCCCTTCACCAAACTCACAACACCCATGTCTCTCCTGCAATCAATTTCCCCCGCATCCACGGCTGAGTTGCCGACTCAGACAAGCTCCTAACCGGACCAAGTCTACCTGTCGAGATTTGTCAGAGCAGCCACGAGGAGGGACATAACGCCAGTGATTATTTGGTCGAAGGGTTTGGAATTCACTTGCCTTTTCTCTCACTGTCTCTTTCGGTGTGTCAAGTGTACATAAGCGTTTTAGTTGGAAAGTCGTTGTGTTTAATGTAACCCCACTGCGCTATTGTACGGAAGTCTGTGTGAAATTGTCTCCGGTTAAAGCCGGAGGAGCGCGGGCACCGGGAGTCCGGGACATTGTCTGTGCCGCGACGTCCGCCTCCTGGACGAAGGCCCATCTTATGCGACCGAAATACTTGCTTCCCTGAACGTGCCATGTTAAGTGTGAGAGCGCGCCAAATGATGTTGCTTCACTTCGTCGAGAAGAGAGCTGATGGTGTTCGCTAACCTTGAAGCTAGGACAGAGCGCGTGTTGCCGAACACTGTACATGTAACCTCGTGTACGAACTCCCGCCCTCGGTTTTTATGTTTATTTTCGTTAAGTCAGCAAGTATGTCGTCGTTCTGCTTAAGAATGTCCTTCAGGAGTGAGCTTACATCCTAATAAGAAACGGTATTAACGACAATAATTGCTTCAAGCTGCCCAGTCGTGGTTTCAAAAACGTTGGGGGAAGGGTGGGGTCTGTTACTTCTGCACGCGACAGTACGTATGTGCTATTTCGGTTTTCTTATCAGCCGACTGACAGAATAATCGTTCTGGGATATTTTCTACAACGATAAACCATATTAACGACAATTATTGTTTCAAGTTGCCCAATCGTGGTTTGTAAAACGCTGAAGGGATGGTGTGGTCTGTTACATTTGCACGCGACAGCACGTGTGGTAATTTAGGTTCTCTCATCAGCCGACTAACAGAATCGTTCTGGGATGTTTTCCCGGACGCTGTCAAGTCTCTCCATATTCTCAAATACCGCCGCGTATCTGTTTTGAGCCTATCAGTGCGCAGCTGCCATTTCAGCTAATCAGAACTGAGCCGATGTCGATATCGCCAATGCGACTCAGTTGGACGATGTGCAGTGGTGCTGTTCCTGACGTAAAATCTCTCCTCGTTTTCGAAATCCGACGCGTTGACCCTTTGAGCCAATCGGCGAGGTCGTAGCCGCCTTACGAGCCAATCAGAGCTGAAACGATGGCGGATTTCGGCAATATGGCGGAGGAATGTGATAGTGTTCAGAACTGCGCTCATTGTTTGGGCATTCGCTTCGAGGTCCGACATCACTTGCCAAATACGTAATGTCAGTGAGGTTTCCGAATCAAAGCGGCCGCGAGGACCCAGACGGCACGTGACGACGGATCGATGTGGGCCAAAACACTCGCCGCGATATGCACGGCTCTCAGATGGGAACGAACACGCCTTGTATGGGAACGCTTTGTCCTGCTGCTGCTGCCTCTATGCGTCTTCCCAGGCGCGTCTGGAAAGTCTGCCCTCGGCCACGGCTCTCGCATGGCGACCGACAAAGAACGCTGTCTTGCTTCGGTTCATTGAACCTTGGGCCATCGCAGCGCGTATCACAGCTGTGCGGGTTCGCCTGGACGCAAATGCACGGACGGCGCACCAGTGCACTTACTGCACTTCCTCTCTCCCCATGCCTTTGGCGACAGTGAAGCTTGTACGTTTGACTATTCTGCTTTAGTGGGGGCATTGCAGCGGAGTGACGACAGGCGATTCAATGGCAGAGTACTGTTGTTGCGAGCCTATGATGTTTACCATATGTTCAAAGGTCGCGGGTTTGTGCCCTGAACTTGTTGAGTCTCTCTATATACATTTTTTAATGCTGACGCATTCGGTGATGGTAATTAGTTGACTGCGTAGGGTTTATTCGTGCTATCAGGGATTCATGCAGTCTGTCTGCCGTGAGGCCATCCTGTCTTTGCCGTGTGTTGAAACAGCTTCACTCGCGATGTGAATGCCCTTGGTTAGTCTGAAAGCAGAGTATACACATTGCTGTCCACCATTATACAAAACACCTAATTATACAAAGCACGTAATTAGCACTCAATGACGTATAACTTGAACGCATCATCAATATTTTAGGAAAATGGTGCGTGGTTTTACGCTTTGGGGATATCTATATTGGCAGAAAATTATTGCCGAAGTCATCGTGTCGAAACTCAGCTGTCAGCAGCCACGAAACACTAATTTGATGTTCCTTTTAACAGTGGATCATACCGAACGTTTTGTTTTTTGTTTGGTTTTGTTTTGCTCTATGGGTGTTGAGGAAGAGTTTTGATCAAATAAATGTACCCAGATATGAAGTGGTATTGTTGGGAAGTATTGATGCCTAAGAAACGCTCAGAGAACGCGTGACTTTGAGAAGTACAACCAAGCTTGGCCAGCTTCTGCGAATTTTCTTAAAAGCAGCGAAGTGTGTATTCGCACAGGCCAGTTGGGTATGACCGATGTCTTTATGCCCAAGTATACCGTGTTTCACATCTGGCAAATCTCGGCAGCCGTTTCTTTGGATTTCCTAAAGTTGTTAATCACCGATCATCAAAGAACATAGACACAACTTCGCGCAACACGATATTTCGAGCCGACACAACTGTGCGGCTCGGAATGATGCCTTGTAAACTGAACTTCTATACTTTAGTGAAAATTACACTTTAGTGAAATGTACTGCAGCTTATGAAACGGGCAGTGCTGTTCGTGAAGTTTGGGGTCACATGTATCTCGTATATTGTCGAGAGGAGTCCTTTGAAGACGTCACACTTATTCGAACATGGAGGTAACCTTCGCTAGAAAAGTGATTGTACTTGCAAAGCGGACACTTGGGCCAACCAACCAGTCACGATTTATACCAACATTGTGCACGTGTCGAAAGCGGCCGTCTTCGTATATTTCTGTGTCTTCGTGGTCTTGAGTGTCCCAAGAGGCCTCCGCACATAGACAGCCCGATAATACTGAAACATCCACTCATGAGGAATAGGCAGTGGGAGGCATGGCTTGCGGACGAGGGCCGGGAGAGCCAATTGGCTCTTCTGGACCAAGCCCAGCGAGCCGCTCGTGCCAGTGGAGCCCTGGAATAGGGGCCCCAACCAGCGTGCCTTCTTTTATTTATTTATTTTCAATAAAGTTTTCACTCACTCACTCGCTCGTGGTCTTGATTAAGGTTTATTGGTTTGCACAAGTGATGCGTCTTCTTTGTAATGAATTGCTCGAGTACAATTTACCGTTATTTGTTGTTTTCTTTGTTTGTTTTGCAAGCCTAAATTGCGATTGCCTGCGATATTTTATGCGGGATTGCCAGTGTTATGAATGCTTGTGCATCAATTAACCTGCTTATTATTACTTTGTGTTGGTTATAGGGATAAATGAATAAAAATAAATAATTAGGTTAGTAACTCTCCACAATGAACACATTTGCCGCTCATATCAAAACAGCAAGTCTCGGTAGCAATTAAGGAAGCAAGCAGAGGTGTGGTGTTATTTCATTCGCATGCGGCTTGCGAAAGCTAATGGCGTTCTGTTATACACCGTAACGACGACGCACGTGAGGGCAAAAGAACATGCTGTACGCGTCATATGTGGTTCTATCTAGAGAAGAGTGCGTGGCGTGGGAGTATGTAGAGACGATGCATCCACGAAAAGACCCCCATCAAGGTGTTTATTTTATCGCCACCAAGAGCCATGTTTGCTGACTTGCGAAAGAGCAACCGGGCGCGTCGAGAGACCTTGACCCGGCCAGAAATGGCAAGAAAAGGAAAGCATTCCATCAAAAAAAGGCCGAAACAAACAACGCCAAATCGCGAAAAACCTCGGCAACGCGCGCCGCCGAACGAGAGGTGGTGGGGTGACGCCACCGGCGGCAGCCCATCGAAACATCCAGAAAAGCGAGCGCAAGGCCACCGATGTCGCCTCCGGGCACCGCTAGAGCGATGACGAATTTCCTGACGTCATGCACACGTGATTTGTGACGACACATGACGTCGCGGCCCACGTGAGGCAGATCGCTGAGGTCACGTGGCTCGCTATGTAGCTGTAGTAGTAGAGGGGCTTGCCAACGCCGGCCGCCCCCATCGACGCTAGCAGACGACAGAACGGTATCGCATCGCAGACGACGGCTCTGCTGCGTAGTCGTGTGTAGTTGTACACGCTTCCTGCTGTTTCGGCCTGCCGTGGGCGAAAATTGAAGCACTCTAGTCTGCTTTTGTTGTTGTTGCTCTATCCTCGGCACTTGTCTCCTTTTGTGGCGTTGTTCTGTGGGTGCCGTGGCGTCTCACGGGACAAGTTTCCAAGCAACGAGAGCCCCCTCTATCCGGTTTTCGGGGAACCGGCGCTGCGCAGTTTAGGCTGGTTTAGGTTTTTTTAGAGGTGAGCGGGGACCGTCGCCGGCTGATGCCATCTCCAACGCGACCGGTGCGGCGCGAACGGTAGCGCGCGGTTCCAGCTTCGACCGAAACACGCACATCTGTGACGAGCAACGCCAGAAGAGAACTGCTTCCTCGCTTCGTCGCCTCAAGCTATCGCACCGTGCCCTTTGCCTCGTTCATTTCGGGCTTTTGTTTCTGCCGAGTGTTTGGGCAACTGACGGCTGCCAGTTTTGACGCCCGTGTCAAGAACGTCCCGGTAGTGTCGTCTGCTTCGCTCGGAAGGAGGAGTGTACTTTCGTCTGCTTCAGACCTTCACGCTTCAAGGGTGAGTCATTTCTCTATCGATCAAAAGACTGTGCTTTGAAAAGAAAAAAAAAACAAAAAAAAAACGCTTCGCGCTAGGTTTGGAGGAAAGGGAGGCAAGGGAGAGTGAGGTGCGTTTATTCATAGATGTTTGTGCCGCCAGCCATGACAGCATTGCCGCACGATATCATAGTTATTGCTTTTGTGTCCTATGCTTTTCTTTTGTTGCTTCCTTTCGCGGCATGTGCGAAGGCAGCGTTTCCCAACAATAGCAGAGAAGCACACTCTGTGGTTGTACCTCCGGAAGCATAGAGGACAGGTGCCATGCCATTCCCCTCCCCCATTCTCTTACCCCCTGCTACGTGCGCAGCGAGTGTCTATCACGGCTCGAGGAATGCACCACGCGCGTTTTTAATGCGGGACCGTCTTTTCCGGCGTATAGCAAGCGGCTCACTCTGCAATGAACGACGACACAGAACGAATAAGTAAAGGGCGAAATAAATGCGCGCATGCGATATGCATGAAGCATCGAGTTTCCTACAAAAATCACCAGAGGAAAGTCTGAACGAGAAAGATGTTCACAGGAATATTGAAGCTTGAAGCGGTTAACGTTGGTAGAACAAGGAATGCGGCGTTCCTCCAGCGACATTCCTTCTTATGCCACTGTTAATCGCTAAAGGAGACTGTGGCGACGAGTATCTATGGAAGGTGTAAGCTTGGCGATTCGGCCAGAACGAGAATAATGGGTAGCACATGAATTTGCCTGAATTAATTTCGTGTTTCTGGCTTGAAACCGCTTCATCTGTTTACAATACTACGGGTTCTCGGAAATTTAGAAAGATGAAACGTAACAAACAGCGTCACAAGAATGTTTGATGCCACAACCATGAATTTTAGACATATACATGTACTTAACGCCGTTCCCATGGTAACTGGACCGTCGCATCAACCGAGTTCCGGCTAGGGAATTTTAAGAAATCTGTATGCAAGTGCAGATTTCCCGTAGACGTTCATTTTAATATGTCGTTCGCTGAATGTAAATTCAAACAAATGACTCAGTTGTCAAGTTAACTTTTTTTGTCGACTGTTCAGGTTGACTTCCTTTGCTTTCTTTCTGACGTACGTTTTTCAGTGCTTTTTCTTTTGAAATAACATCAATGACCATTCCGTTCATCTTGTAGACGGTGACGATTTCTGTGCCAGACACTATGAAAGAGGACCCGTGTTACATAACCGTAGGGCACTTGAGAGATGATAGCGTAATTTCCTCCGTTGAATATAGCCCATAACATAGCGACAGTGTTAATTGGACGAGAACCAGCGTATTATGGGGGGTATGACCGATGTCACAATGTTCTATGTTGAAATGGTTGAGCTTTTTTCAAATACTTTGTCTGCTTATTTATGTAGAGATAGTTTAGATGCTGCCATTGCAATGTCGCTTACACTTTTGTAATAACATTTCTTGTACACAAAAGGATAAATAAAACGAATTACAGAATGAACGACGGAGATGTTGAGTTAACGCAACAAACATGTATTCTAAGCAGTTTGCAACTGTTTGTTACGTTATTTGCTTAATTTTATAAAGCGTCTGTTAGCAAATAATTGGTGTTTATTTAGAGCAATACAGAATACATGAAGTTTGATCGCTTTTAACGATCGGCTAGGTCCAATTCCCAGGATTATTATGCACGATGTTTTTGAGGAATTGCAGAGCTTTATTTTTTTTTCTTGTGGAGATTATGCGGGCTTCACCTACTTTCCGGAATTAGTCTAAAGCCTAAGTTACGACGCTGTGTCCTTGAGTCAATATAATAGTGTAGTTTTCTTTATGTAGTCAACAAATTTATTCCAACCATTACGGGGGATGCTTAATTAGAGCATTTCGGCGCTTCTGATGTTTATGACTGTTTATTATCCAGTTTATTATCTGTGTGGAAAGTTCTCATAATTATACATGGAAACACAAAAATACTATCGTCATCGATTAAGGATAATGTTTCTGCGCAACTTTTTCATCGAATTCTCCAATGTAGGAAAGAGGGCGGGGGTGTTCAGAAAGGTGCTCACAATGTGCATACTGTATAAAACCACAAAAAAGAAAAGTATTATACAACGCGAACAAAGAAAGATAAATACAAGATCATCTCAGCCCACTGTTCTGCTGCCAGTACAACACAACTAATTTAATCACTATTTACCGCTATTTATAAGGTGTTATGACAAGAAGGGAATTGAAAGAAGAGTGGCCTTACCAAAACAAAAACGCAGTAGCACGAATCGGCGAGGTAGAAGGCAAAATAAAGCAAGACTAGTTCATTAAGGCATATAGCAAAAATGAATTAACTACCAGCATTTATTAAAAAGCCAGTCCAGGGACTAATTTGGTGACAGTTCATGGGTTGTCAAGTTCCAGTAATTCGTGGCTCAGGGAACCAAATTAATCTATTGTGTTAGTGTGTCTACAGTTGAGGTGCAAAGTATTATTAGAGCACGAGTGTAGGATAATGGAGCTTTTGAGTGGGACGTGTACAGGTTGGCGACAATTGAGCAAGGTAAAATGAACTGGTGTCAATGCCAACACCAGGAAAGAGAAAAGGCGCAATTTCGCCTTTTCTCTTTGCGTTCCTGCTTAGCAGGAATTGCGTTCCTGCTTAGCAGGTATGGAATTGAACGTCGTGAGCAGTGAAAATTGAAATAAATGCAGAAAACTGCATAGCGACTAGGGTGACTTGGCTGCAAATTTATTCATTGTTTGTTTATAAGTAGCACGAATGGTTGGAATTTGTTTTTGTTTCTTCTTTCTAATATTGTAAAGGATTTCCTGGGCCTGCTCAGTCCTGGAGGAGGCGTTACTGTGCATAATGACATGGTGATGCAATTGAATAATTTGTGAACAGAAGATTGCTACAGGAATGATTCGTATCTTCAAAATATCTCACAATTGTTTCGTTTGTTCAAAGAACGGGGACTTTATGGAGCACCGTTCGAACATGTTCCGCGTGACAAATACTGAGAGCTATTGTTAAGGGAAAGCTAGAAATATCACTGTATACAGTGACTCCATTTGTTATGCTAGGTCACTGAGGACAGTTGCTTACACGAAGGTAGATTATTTTGGTCGTTCCCACTTTGGGAGCACATGGTATCACCATCGAGCAGTAACTAAAGCATACCAGAGCTACCCAAGATTACGGTAGCTTTGGATGAGTTATAAAATCCAGTTTCAAGTGTAGCCGGTGGTGCGAAATCTTAACTGCAACAACACTCTATAACATTCGATGCTGTAGAGCGTCTCTATTATTGAAGGCGCACCCAAAAGATTCATGCAAGCACTCTGTACCTTTATGCAGTTTGATCTTGTACGTTTGCACGGTTTTCAGGTTCGTTTACTTTGCTTGCACAGAAGAAATTGCGCCCGTGCACGTAAAAGACTTTGTTACGATCTTTGCACGAAATATAGAACTTTTCCACTTCACTGCTGCCCTTAGTGTTATAATAGAGAATGTTTGACATCACTGAGATCTTTCAGAAAAAGAAAGCTTTCGTTTCTTTAGAAATAGTGCCTTTGATTTTTTGACTCTGAGGCTTAGCAAGGCTAACTTGTACAACCTTTTCAAAATGTTTTATTATAATATTTGGCGTCGTCATAGAGCACTCAGGTTTTCCTGCGCAGTGTCTTTTTTTTCCAGTAATCAATGTTCAATGTGCTAGCTCTATAGAAGATAAGGCATTACGTAGACTACTAACGCCGGTATGTTTCCACGCATCCAGTGTGCATTATTGGAATCATATCAGTGACTCCACATTGCAGTAACGGGACTGACAGCTGGCCAGAATGCGTTGTGAGACGATGATGAAAATGAAATGATCATGATTTATCGTGATACGATACAGCACGCTGTTTGCGATGTAAGTAGGGATGATAATTTTAAATTGTCAAAGAAAGTCTCAAGAACCAGCAAGTGGTCCGGACTGGGGGCGAAATCTTGGTACACAGGATGTAGTATATGACATCACTGTACGTCAGTCGGCTGTTATTAAGTACAGCATACTTATTGCTTCAAATTGCAGTTCGCATATTATTATACTCTTGCGCTGTATTCTATGCGTATTACGAAGTAAAGGCGAGAAGTTCCCGAATTTGTGTGGTCTCCCTGTGAGATACAAAATGCCATTGTCTGGTTGTGCCGTAAATGGGTGCCAGCACTACAATATTAGCACATGCGGGGCTATGACAACACGCTGAACAGCGTATCACGTGTAAAAGCGTCGTTTCGCTTTCGAGATCTTAACTTCGCTTGGATAAGAAACACTGTTGACTGGTTAATGACCAAAGCAGTTGTACAGGAAACCACGCAAACACGTAGCTAATATTGCAGAAATGATTGAACACTTCGGTAAACATGAATTCGAGGAACATCGGCTCGATAAACAAAATAATACCTTCTCACCGCTACGGCCGCACTTGTCATTTGCATCCAACCGATGCAGGTGTATAATCGCTATCGCGCTCACCTATCATTGTTTTCAGCATGCTTCCAGTGAACGACTATACATCCTAACTGTAGATCACCAAATCCTGATAAAAACTGTTCCACGGTGTTTTCCGCTTTACCACTTCATGATTAGGCACTCCGACCAGTAAGCTAAAAAACTGGACTAAAAAATGGGTACCATGAAAATTGGCTATCAGTTCCTTTAATTGTCGACTTCCTGCCCTTTCTGATATGGTTTATTCAAAATTTCGAAGGTTTCTTTTACATTAAGTCAATATTGTTGCACATCATGTCATCTCACGGTCACCTCATGTCACAACTGGGCTGCAAGGTCACTCATGATGATCATCATCTGCCATCGCTTCTTTCCGCTTTCCCTTTTTTTCCTGATTAGCCAAAAGCAGATGACGCTGGCTGGCGCTGACTTCTCTGCTTTTCTACACACACACGCACACGCACGCACGCACGCACGCACGCGCACACACACACTCACTCACTCACTCACTCACTCACTCACTCACTCACTCACTCACTCACTCACTCACTCACTCACTCTCTCTCTCTTTAATGCAAGATTTTTCGGTAGAGCTATTTTTTACTTCACTTGCGACACGAAACGTGCTCGATGGCTGTTTCTATAAAAAGACTTCATTGACTTATTGATCAGTTGACGGGACCGCCGTCAGGCTTTGGGACAGAAAGAAATTGAGGTCAGTGTTCTTAGGCGTGAGGCACTTCTGGTTGGCGACCTTGGGTTATCGATGTCATTCGCGAAACGGCCAGCTTGCTACACAGTGTGCATAAAAGATGAGCGCTGACACGATGGAGCGACGTGTGAAGGTACACACAAGAACGAAAGTTGTACGAAGGTTTCGCCAGCTTTCGACGACGTATCTTTTCCATCCCAATAGCCTCACCAACGCTCTAGATTAACTTCTGCGTTTACGTCTGCGTTCAGTGAACTTGCGTACTAGAGACACGACGAAATAGGATTCCTTTCTCGAGCATGCGCTCTGTAATAAGCGTATCTTGCAAAGTCAATCAAACAAGCAACATAAAGCAGTAGCTGCGAATGTGGGTGCCAAGAGAAAAAAACACACGGACACGAGAGAGCGACACGCACACTCTCGTGTCCGTGTCCGTGTTTTTTTTTTTTTTTTTTTTTTTTGCTCTGTGTTTTCGGCAATGAATCACCAACACGCACAAGCTTCCACGCTAAAGCCAAGAGAAAGTTTGTTGCGAAATATGTAGGCGCGTGTAGCGACACTCAGTCCTTGCGATGGCTTCCAAACCGGGCCTCGCACCTTTTTTTTCAGACACGTCAGTGACGTCATTTTGTACCATTGTTGTCATCATCAGCATTGTCTATCTTATAATATCATAAGTACAGCTTGAATATTTCTTAGTGCATATAGGTACCCGTATACAGAGTGCAGTCAGCGTATAACAAAAACACATATAACGACAACCACTTATAACGATCAATGTTGTGTGATACATCGAACATAAAGGACGGGAAATATAATCCTGGTTGCCGCCTCGTGAAATCAGAATGACCGAATGCAGAAAATAACGTGGAATACTGATTAGGGTTGCACCTGACTCGCACTTGTGCGATTCAGTTCATGACGTTACGATAATGTGCAGCGGTGTTTCGTCGGTTACTCTCTAGGCAAAAGAATCGGCGGTCCTCATTGAGTCACGTGGCTTGAGCTCTTTTATCAAATGAGGACTATTAGGACAATGACGCACAGAGGCAAACTTCGTCAAAAGACGAGGTTAATACCAGGCGGCAAATTTTCAAAGTTGTCTGTAGCGTAGTATTGTTCAAAGCTTGAGAAACCGCAGGAAAAACAGAGAGTGGATGTATACATCTTTTGCTTTTGTCTATGCAGTTGCTGTACCTAACTTGGTGCTTTTCAGCAGACGAAGGTTGCTATATTGAGTGATCCATATACATGAAGTATCCGTAAGCTACACTACCATATGTCTGTGCGGCAATTGTTTCAGATTATCGAAAATAAGGAATCCGGGACAAAATAACTTTTGCTGGCCAAGCCTTATATAGAAGTGGCGGACATGAAATAAGCGCCGCAATTGTCAATGCAATAAAAATATGCAGATATTTCTCGAAGTAACTTTTTACCTAGTGTGTTTAGGAGGAATGTTAAAATTCAAGAAGGGAAGTTAACTAATACTTAGAAGACAGCCTACTGTGCCTTGTACAAATTTCGAGAAATAAGTACCCGTAATTTGCAAAAATAAAGTTTATTGCTGTTTCAGTTTTAATATGTTTCCGCACTGTGGAAGAACGTCACGCGGAAAACAGTCAACGTGCACAGCAATTCATTTCACAGCACATTTTGAGTCTGTCTCTCTCGAAAGTGGTGCGAGGAACAGGGTTCTCAGTAACAAGTCATGCTTTCAGTACAGTCTGAATTCGTCTCTGTAGTTACAACATGCTCCCTAAAGTCCTTAATTAAATGTCTAGTTTGTGAAACTCGGCATGCTTTTGATGGTGTCACTATCCTTGGGAATGGCCGCCAAAACGAGTTGATTTTGATGAAGGGAAAACAGCAAAAATCAATGATTCGCTGATAGTATAGCTTCAGCAACTGCCTGCGTAAATAAAGAATGGACGTTGGTCATCAGGTTCGGTGCATTGACATCAAGCCGAGTCCATGAAGCGTTCGTTTCTGCTTTCCTTGCAATGTGTAGTCAGCTGTTATATCCTGGTCAAACAAGCGCTCTGTCTCTCTCTCTTCTGTCATTCCTTTCTGGTCGTTGTTTTCAGGTCCGATGTAGTGCTAAACTTGCTGCACTACCGAGAACCGTCCATCAGAGGGTTGTCTTGCGAGTTATTGTGCGCAAAATTTTACTTACTCACTTCAATCTTTGTCTTTTTTTTCAAGGTTGGTCTGCAATAAGCTTAGTAACAGCAACTTCACTGTTAGCAACTTGCAGTTGTATAGGTGTTACATTGGAAGTAAAAGTAACAAGCAGTATAAATAAAGGCGTTACGGAAAGAGAGGCGTGCAAATCACGGACAAAATGAAGTATAACGAGTGGGACAACGCAAACGCGTTCGTAAACGCTACAGGGCGTTCGCGTTGTCTTCCCTGATGAAGGTTTCGTGGAACTGCTGAGGGATATACATAGAGAGACAACCGAGTACAAATTGTATGGGAAGGTCGAAAAGGTAATGAAGTGGTGAAAATTCACCAAGGACTGAAACAAGGATTTCCTGTGTCTCCATTGATGTTCACGCTTTATGTTAAGGACATTGAAAGAAGACCGGAAAAGAGTGAATTACACTTGGATTTATCCTACATGCGTAATTGACAAATGGTGCAGCAGAAGGTGCCCGGACTGATGTACGCAGAAGACAGTGCTGCTAGAGGACAATTCAAGAGATCTAGAAAAACTTGCGAATATATGTGGCAGCGCAGTGACAAATGTAGGCCTTAAGTTCAGCAAAGGGAAATCGGGAATTACGATCTTTAATGAAGAGACGAGTAATTAGTAATTCAACAGCAAGACATAACTGTAGTCAAGCAATATAAATACCTCAGCGTATACATAAACAAAGGAAAGACGTACTCAAGCACCCACCAAGATAACCTGAAAATAAAGGGGAAGCGGAAAGCAGCAATAACGAAACGCAGAGCACTGTGGGACCACAATAAGTATGAGGTGGTGCGTGGAATCTGGTAAGGAGTAATGGTGCCAGCGCTAACGTTCGCAAGTGCCACTCTATGCTTAAAATCGGATATCTTGTCCGGGTTGGAAGTTAACCAAAGATCGATAGGGCGCTTGGTTTTGAATGCCTTCGGTGAAACCACAAATGAGGCAGTGCAGGGTGACATGGGTTGGACCTCTTTTGAAGTGAGAGAAGCGCAGAGCAAAATTACTTATGCATAAAGACTGAGGAACATGCATAAGAATAAATGGGCAGCTAAAGTACACAAATATATATATATATATATATATATATATATATACCTGAAAAGCATGGACACAGAATGGAGCAAGAGGCCATAAAAGCTAGCATCCATGTACAGGGCAACTGGAAGTGTAAATAGACAACCAGGACTCAACAGAAAGAGAGACAAACAGAGACAACAAATTGAATAAAAAAATGGAAACAAAAGGACCAGGGAGATTTATAAGAATGGGAAGAAAAAAATTAGTAGGTTAAATCTGTACCATACCACAAAGGGCATTGCCATACAGGAACAAATATTCCCAACAGGATGAGGCATGTCTATGCTGCAGCAAAACTCCGGAGACCACTCAGAACATCCTAATCAAATGCGAAGGGATTCACCCAATGAGACCCGTAGGTAACTTACACCTTCCAGAAGTTCCTGTAAATAAAGTGGACGGAAGCATCAACCGTTCATCAGTCGAGATAAGCAAGAGATGTTTAGAGTATTGGTGAAAAAAAAAGCAGCGAAGAGAATGATACGACCCTATCCGTTACAGACATTTGTAGCGATACAAGGGAGGTGGAGAAGTTTTGAGGAAGAAAAAAAAGATGAAGGAGATGTATACAAAAATGCCAGACTGAAAAACAAGTACAGTACCTGAATAAATCAAGCAGGTTAGGTGACCATTTGTTACCGCCCCATTTTAAAGGGGATGCCAATAAATCAACAGCATCAGTTATATACTTTTCTTGCCCGTGTTTCGGACGCCTTCCTTTCTGTATCATGAATTTCCACTAGCATGGCCAACTTTCAGTGTTTCTAAATCAAAGCCCAAGAACACCTGAGGACTGTCCTTCCCGAGCAGTCCACCGCAACATCTAAACCTTTAGACGCACGTAAGCTCTCGCGCGAGACATGTCTCTCACAGAGCTAGAATAGTTGGTGTTTGGCGTAATGCGAAGCATGCTTGTTTAGGTTGAGAAATGTTATGAATCACAGAAGTGCTATTCAGCGTACGCTTACTGCATTTGCAACATGTGTATCCTGTGGGTTTGTCCATACATACATACATACATACATACATACATACATACATACATACATACATACATACATACATACACCCATACATACATACACACACACATACACACATACATACACACATACTTACACACATACATACACACATACTTACACACATACACACATACACACACATACACACACACACACACATACACACACATACACACACACACATACACACGTACACACACACACACACACACATACATACACACACACACACACACACACACATACATACACACATACACACACACACACACACATACAAACACACACACACACACACACATACAAACACACACACACACACACATACACACACACACATACATACATACATACATACATACATACATACATACATACATATGTGTGCGTGCGTGCGTGTGTGTGTGTGCACATACCCAGCGGGCCATCCGCAGACGCCTTCTAAGCGGAACTTGTACAATGTGCATTTCAGAGCGTTCTAGAAGCATCCCGACCAGAGCGGGGCAAATCTGCATACATTTTGTTTACTGGCTGTTTTTTAATGGCTATTTCGCGAAGGACGCAAGATCCCAGACACACGACAAAAAACTGGGTTGACTCGGACGGGAATGCATCGCATTTGCATTCGCTCACCTCGTAGTACAATGCCAGCAATGTGTGGACCCCTTCGCTCACGTCGCTATTCGATTCCTTCGTCACAAACATTAACCGTTCGAAATACTCTCCCTGCATATCTGCAAACCCCCTCTTCCAAAGGGAGGACTCACTATATCACGCTGCGCGGCAGTGCAGCACCGCACTTACGTCAAAGAACTATCAAAGCAAAAAGATAAGAAGAGGCCAACACTGCTGACGCTGCCAGCGGACGTCGCTTTTAGGAGCATTGCACAAGCACACGTCCGTCACTGTAGCGTAGCCTGCGCATCTGCCGTTGCTATGGGTGTCGTGCCGTCGTTAGGCTGCTGCCTGTGGAATTTGTTCAGCGAGCTCCGTCCGATAGCACCCGACGTGCGTGCGCGCAAGTGCGGCACGGATAAACGCTGAGCGCGTGGGAGGTATTACGCTATAGGGCTCCGGTGCTCCGTTTAATTAGTTGCGTGCAGCGCGGGTCAGGGTCTTGGCACATATCTCCCTCTCTCGCTGCGTTCCGGCATTGATGCAGTTCCGCTGTGTGACAGCGCCGTGACGCTGACTGCTCGTCAGGCTTAATAAGGGCTGCTGGGAAATTAAAGAAGATCAACAGAAAGCTATGCGCTGAGTCACGCTTGTCAAACGTTGATATCTCCTACGCGATTGGATGTGTATGGTCATTTATGCTATTGACTTTGAACTGTGTTGACGGCGGAGAGTAGGGCACGGGATCGTCTTGTGCCGGAGAGACGTATTCCCGCTCGTACTGTTTGGAAAACAAGCAAACAACCGGCTTTGCTAGACTGGTTGAGCTGTTCAGTTCTTTTCTTTGGCGGAGTTTGTACCCTCCAGTCTCCATGTGCATTAAATTGTTGGAATGAAAGTGTGCCTTTTCAGACTGCTCGAAGATGTATAGAGACTTCCCCCTTGTCTAAGTTCAGGGGAAGAAGCCCTTAGCAAAGCGACCACCACGCAGTCACCAAAATTGGGACGTACTCATTATCTCTATGTTACCTTTGCACTTATATCGACCCACAAACAACGGACGTACATCTCGGCACTGTTTTTACGTCTGCAAATGTGCGCGGAGCGACCGAAACCGTGTTTTGCAACCATTTATTGCATTTTCTGTTTCTCATCATCTGTCGCGCCGAGCGGCTGATCTCGGCGACAACTCCAGATTCAAACGAGTCGGCGGCCACTGAAGAAGGACGAAAAAAAAAAAAACGAAAAGACAAAAAATGAGATGAGTTGTTAAAAAATACAGCATGACATTTTTAAATCTTTTATGACAACATAAATGTTGCCCTGACTGCTTGGAGAGATGCAACACGTTGACGCACGGATGTGGCAGTGATCGAGCGTGGCGCACCTTTCTCGTCAGTGCGCTAAGCGTGCGAGCCGCAGTTTTTCCGTTCTTCAGTACTATAAACACTGCACAGAACTAACGACACTCACTCCATAAATGCATAGACTGACGTCACAGGGCGCCAGTCGGCGTCGATCTCTTTTGTGTTTAGCGTACGTGGCTGCTGCTCACGTTTCCCGTCTAGGCAGCAACGGCGGAGCACTTTCTCGTCGCTAACCTTGCGCGCGAATGTTAGGCCTTCATTTCCGTTGGAAATTTGAAAGCTCAGCTTGGGGACACAATCCGGGCTTCTGGAATTCCGGCTGGTGATACACACCGGAAGTGACATCGTAACCGGATGCAACGCAGGCTTTCATTGGTGAGTGTCACTCCGGAGAGAAAAATACGTCCGAATACGTTCTGATTCGTCTGAGCTTGTTGCTACAGCGAGGAATGTCCCGGAGACCTTGCTTCGTCGCTTCTGGAGAAGGTATACGTGACGTTACACGCGGTAAAGATATAATTGGGTTTTGAGCGGGATAGTGCAAGCAAACTGAAAATGAGGCAAGAAAAGCCGAAAGGAAGGCACAGACTAAGTTGAGGGCAGGGTGCTGGACTAACATCTAATTGCAAAAAGGTTGCCGAGAACAGACCAATCAGCGCCGGCTTATATGTAGGCAGTTCAGAATAACCATCACGACACGCTGATCACGTTGTAGTGACGTGTACTAACTCAGATACAGGAGAGCACAATACTCTGATTACTGTGATGTGATGTAAGGCTAATAACGCAGAAGTAGCTATTGCGATACTGAAACGTTTTTGTGTCATTTTCAGCTTGCTGTTGTTCTGCTTCTGCTCAGAAGCAAGTACCCAATCGTTCAACAAGGCATCTTCTTGAACTTGTATTATGTAGGTTCATTTCGTTCATCGGTAACGCGTCCCGTTTTGGTCAAATGCTGGCTATAGTGCACGTGTCGAGGGATTGCAGTGTAGCCGTTGTCGCGTGTTTTGAAAAGCGGTTGGTCGTCATCTTCGTTGTAACTTACCAGCAACTGCTGTGCTATAGAGTTATTCTACTTCGCAATTCTGCCTTCGCGCTTCTTCGGTTTCGTTTTTATACGAAGGCCTTAGAGCTCACATCAGGTATTGCGACACACTGAACTACACTCAACGTTTCTTGTAACCCGAAAAACAAAAAAAAAAAAACAAAAAGAAAACACAACGAATGTACAGGTTTATAAACGTAGTCAAAGATTGTCACTAGCAGGACTACGTCAATTTTAAACCGCAATTTTTTACTTGCGAAGCCTTTAGGAAGATGTCTCATAATTGGATTCTTATGGCTGAGAAGTGATGTATATTGACTCTATTTAACCCGTCGTAAAATTCGTGACAATGTGTAGCAGTTGGTGCTAACGCTAGCAGCTTATCTGTCAAAAGTTTGTTATCAGGTTCCCGCCATCACACAAGCTAGGAGCTCTAGAGATAGCGTTGAATTGAATTAAATTGAATTTATTTGCCAAAAGGATACAAAGATGATACATGAGAAGCATCTGGATCCTTAGGATCAAGCTAGTTTGGATCCATACGTAAATAATAAGATACGTAAATAATATTTATACAATATCAATTTTAACAATTGCGTTTTTATACAGCTAGCAGAAATGCTGTATTGAAATCATAATTCAACGTTAATACATGTCTTCGTAATGGTCTTTCAGATTAACAAAAAAGTATGTACCTTGTAATACTTCTACAGGAAGACTGTTCCACAAAGTGCAAACAACGCTAGGCAGCCGCCTTTTGCCATACACATTTTTTTACAAGTGGCTGCAAGAAGTTGCTGGCTTCGTAGCCTCGTGTTGGAAACTGGGAAGACATGACTGATGAGCAGTGAAGTGGACAATTGTTAGTTATACAATTATACACCATAATTGCAGTTTTATAGTTTATTAGCAGTTTAATGGGCACGACTTGATATTTGTTAAAGAGCGGCTTGGTAGGGGCTACGTAACTTGAACTTGACAAAAAACGAATTGCTCGCTTCTGCAGCACTATACAAGTGGCCTTAGGTAACAATCATACGTATGGCCCCACGACTCTATGCACTATGATATCCGACTATGAAAAAGAGCAAAATAGATGGTCCTCAAGGTCGGTACATCGAAAAACTGGCGACATGGAAATATCACAAAGCAAAAACTGCTGTGCTTTTACATAGCGAATCAATATGCATTTTCCAGATTAAATGATGGTCTATTACAACACCTAGATATGGTATACTATTCAAACGTTCAATGTTCTCTCCCCCTCCCGGAAGCACACATAAGTCGAAGATAGTGGGGGAGGTTCATTCACGTTGACGGTTCGCAGAGCATATATAATTAGCTAAAATAATACATTGCCATTTTTATCAGTGCTATTTCTACCTGTATGCAAGGGCATAAAGTATTAGCATTCGTGAAATATATTTGCATGAGCATCGTTCAAAATGCATCTGCTTAAGACGTGATAAACGACAAATCCCAAGTGCATTGTACTGCTCCCCGCGCTGATGCATGAACTCACTCAGACTGCACTTGTTTATTAAGCCATATTGAGCTTCCATCGTCGATGCCTGGTTGTTTCAAGACTGTTCTAGCTCCCAGGCAACAGTGCACTTGTACTGGGTGACATTTTGATTCGGTAAACGAAAATGCTATACCTGTACTTTTGTTACTGGAATAATGAACAATCTATTCAGTAATATTCCTGCATCGGAAGCTTAGTATCATGTTGCGAAAAACAATTTACGAGTTTGGTGCTTTAGTATTTCGAATACAATCAGAATATATGAATCACGATCCTGATTCACATGAAGCGTAATCTGAAATTAACGGAGTTACATTTCAAAAGCAAGTTGCGGTTCGGGAGTTTGTTAATTAGTAACTAAATGTAATTTATTCTCATTTATGTTTCATATTTACGAATAGTATAATTGCGTTTCCGCTTGCGGCTGTTTGAGTATGCGATTCTACTAACGGCCCAGAGGTTGAGCGGTGGGCGTTGAACCACGGTCACACAATTGATATAGCGTGACTGATTTTTGTCACGTTTACTTTTCATTGCCAAGGTGTGTCACGAACTCCACGACACGCGCTGCAAAACAAAGGGAAAGCGGAAACGAGGCGGAACCACGCACAATGGCGGCGTTGCGTCACTGATAACAAGCGTGTCATTGTTGTTTGACAACGGGCTGGAGATGATGAGATCAGAAGGGGACGGAGAGAAAAATTTCGCCGAATTGCACGCGCTACACCTATTGTGCTGTAATTTCACTCGACTTCTATTTCCTGCTGGGTGAATATAATTCATTCGTAGGTCGTAGCCGAAGGCATATGATTCGTCGTGAAGTCATGTTTAGATGTTCAGGTGTTTTGACGTTCATGATGATACTCAGATGGGTCCTTCATGTCGGACTCATTCCACCTACCGCTCGTAGTCAAAGCCTATCTCAACAGCTTTTTTTCTGTATCATAGCGGAACCCCTGAAGTCTCATAAACAACTTCATTTTGTGAAAGCGTGTTCGTGAAAGCAAACGATGACTTCATTGGTATCAGGGACATGATCATGAAACACTTTAACTAATTTTAACTAATTAAACTTAGCGTGTATTCACGAATGTTGCCTACAGGCAACATACGAGACAGTTTTTTCCCCTTGCTGAGTCTCGGTATTGATTTCAAACTTCATGGCCTTGGGCCAGCACTCAATGACAAGCAAGCAACTGTCATTTGTTGGCTTAGAGCAGCATCAGAGAATTAGGAAGAATTTTGGCCCGCGATTAGCTTTTTTATAGCATTTATTATAATCTTACATTTCTTTACCAACGTTTTTAAAAATAATATTACCACCCGGTTCGGGACCTATACAGTGGGCTTGTGCTGATACATAAGTAATTATCATCATGATCATGGCCCGAGGAGGCAGAACGGTTTACGATCTCCCGCCGCAGTGGGTTCATACACGTAATGTTCTTCTTTCTGGGATTTTACGTGCCAAAACGAGTTCTTATTATGAGGCACGCCGTAGTGGAGGGCTCCGGTTGAATTTCGACCACCTTGGGTTCTTTAACGTGCACTACAACGCAAGCATACGGGCGTTTTTGCATTTCGCCTATATCAAAATGTGGCCGTTGCGGCCATACACGTAGTATAAAACAGATGAAATGTACACTTATGGTTCTGATGTGACGACAGATGTACATATTCCAAACGAAGCCGTAGGTGGCTTGGGTTGAAGTCCACTTAAAGTTTCCCGTCTGCTGTTTCCGTCCGATTGCTGAAAAAAATTCCGCAAAACATATCTTTTTTTTTTCGTTGATTATGCTCGTTCTTGATGTGCTTTGCACATTTCTACATAAAATAAGCACTTCTTTTTTCGGATGTTTATGTGTGCCGTCATTAAAGGGTTAAGATGAAAAAATGGGGTTGGCCAGGTCATATAATGCGTAGGCAATATAACCGATCGTCTATTAAAATTAGTGAATCGGTGCCAAGGGAAGGAGAAACGCCGTCGAGGATGGCCGAGAACTTTTACGTGATCAAAGTAAGAAATTTTCCGGAGTATTGGATGGGGTCAGCTGGCGCAAGACAGGGGTGACTGGAGACAGATGGTGGAGGCCTTTGTGCGGCAGTGAGCACAACATAGGCCGATGATGAATATTTGGCAGCCTGAAGCGCATGAGCCTTTTTTCATGAGTATTCTGCCTTTTCCAGTGTTCCTAATCAATGCACATCGATATGCCCTGCGCTGGGCATCCTGCCGAATCCCATTCTCACTTATCTATGCTTCTTCAAAACCAAGTTCACTTCAATCGATTAACCAGAGTGCCGTAAAAAAGTGTAGCTGATCACAAGTAGTAATGGTGGCCTGTGCACCTCCGCGGGTCTAAAGACAAAGTTTACGTAAGCGTAGTACAGAGTTTGTCTGGTAACTAAAGCAAACGAGAAGGTGTGGTGGCGGCGAATACCTTGTCTAGCCTTTTAAAGACAAGGTTTACGTCGTCGAGTTAAGAACGCGTGTGGCATCCCAAATGAGTGGCCAGCGTAAAGGCGGTAAATTGCGTATGACGAACGGCACGTGCGTGGTCGGAGCTGATTCACGGCGACGCATGGACTAGGACGATCGCTATGGCGGTCTATGGTCTGGACGGTCGTTTCAGTCAACAAGGAAATTGCGACATGCTCCCGAATGCCCCCGCCGCCGCATAATAACGAGCTTTTCCTAGCGCTGGCGCGCACTCGTCAGCCCGACCTTGTTGCCTCGGCATATACACCGCACTGCTAGCGTGTGAATTGGGTAAACGGGAGTGGAGAAGCCGAGAGCAGTAGCTAAAACGATCGCTCGGATGTTGGACTGCTCGGCCGTGTCTAACGGAGGGTGAAGACGCTGCAAGTTACCCAGGGTGTTGTCGAGCGGGCTTGCTTGTAGACGTTTTGCGGAATGAAAATTCTGACAGCGCGACAAGATGACTTCAGGCGAATAAGTGGTTTGGTCACCTGAAAACAAGGTCGAATAATGGGAAGAACTTGTTTTGAAGAAGCCTCAAAAGAATAAAGAAGAAGCCTGCTCAAAGACTATGTCTAAAACCTTTACTCGTTCAAATGAAACACTCTTTGTATAGTTTGTATATTGTGCTGTCATACATATTTTTTAAACATGGCTCAAATTCAAGGGAAAAAGATCACCGAATGCAGCGATACTTCGCGCTCTGAATTGCGACAACCACTACTACCTGACTTTCCTCAACGCGCCCAACATTGTGCAAGAGTACAGCAATCCTTCCTCCGACATTATGCAACGACGACAAAACCATTGCAGTGGTGGCAATGGTGGCACGACGACAGCGCGACAAGGACAACACGATGACACTAAAGGCGACGATGCGTCGTGATGCTGACGTCATGATGACGACGACGGAGGCCAGACGACACAACTTCATGGAGTGACATCCAAGGCAGCGAAAAAAGAAAAGAAAGCGCTGAGAACGACTGCTGTGCTGCGAGCCCCCTCCCCCCGAGTGACTGTTCCGAAATACGCACACAGGCGCCCCAACTCTCGGAGTCTGGGTCTCACAGAAGAAACCTGCGCAAGTTGCCGTAGCTTAGTGATTAGAGTTTCCGGCTCTCAACTGCATGTCACCACAATAGCACGCACTCGAGCCCCAGAATTTGCGCCAGTGGGCAACGTTCCTACGTTTGATTGTCACTCATTTGCGTGGTACACTTTCAGCAGCAACTTTGGCTAGCGACACAGGTTTAGAGAGAGGTACGTGCTGACCGCGGCTAAACACGGCAGCAAAGTGACGTCGCAAGTAAAGCATTATAGTTCATTACGTCTCACTGACCATCCCTGCAACACAACAAAGTTTGCCTAGTTACGCAAGCACTCGCGTGAAGCATGGGTGTTGTTCATACCGTGCATAACCAATTCGCAAAGAAAGTATGAATCTTTATGCCAAACCTATTTCGTATGAGCAATTTACACCTTTGGAAAGATACCAATAACATGGACAGTTATACAACCATATACATTGTTTTCTCTGGACAATGGCTATATGAGGATACTCTGCGAAGTCGGTGGTGTCCCACATTCCACATAATGAAAGCGACGCCAGCGCAACACGCTCTCAGAGCAGCTGATACCGCGAACGGTAAACCGATAAGAGCGTACCGCTCTCAGCCCGACTCCTCTCCTCGCGCACTCAGATTATTCAGCAAGGACGCTTGAAATGAGTCGTGCACGGTGTTATCTCTGAAACTATGCGCGATCCGGTCACCTGCTCACTCTCTCGTTCTCTCTGCACTGTTGCATCTTCGAGTGCTTTTGACAGATTAGTTCCTCGCTTGCGCTCTCATGTGGCAGTTCCAAAAGGCCGTGGGAGTAAGCAGGCATGGAATGAGTGAGCGCTTTGGCTAACCGGAGTATATCCCGAAGAGTGTACACCGCCAGGAGAGCTTAGAGCCACGTCGTCTCACGAGGTGGGTTTTGTTTTCCGTGCCGTCCCCACATAGATGTGCGGCATCGGCTTGCTCAAGCGTATTGACATCGTACGTGCCGACTTGATATCGGTATATCGTCGTCTCATCCGAACCTTCAAGAGATAAAAAAAAAAAAATAAGCGCAGGTTAGAAACTCAACACGAGCAGATTATATTCTAGAATTTATGAGACGCGAAGCAAAAGTTACTCCGATTTTATCTCATCCCATCCCTTATACAGCGCGCACCACAAATCAAGTGGCGTAGTTCAAACCATTTAGTTGGCTTCAGTGTCGGTTGGGTTCGTCGTTGTAGCGAAAAAAAAAAAATCGAGCCTCTCAGTCTTCCTGATTATTCTCGAAGAACTGGCTGTTTGTGTGTTTCCTGTTCTTGGTATTCGAGCGTAAGTCGGAGATGCAGTCTTCCACGTGGACTTCCCATGAATCTTGGTACGAACGTAAGGACAAGAAATAAAGGAATTTAGAGCGACAGAAAGCCGAGCAAGTCGTCGGGCATTCGTCGTATAAAAAGGCAGCCGTACAAAAGCACGTACACACGAGGAACACCAAAAAGAAGAGAAACGGCATTTTCGTTACCATTTTCGTTCTTATGTGTGTGTGTGTGTGTCTTTGTACGCCAACCTTGTCGTACCGAGAAAGCATTGTATGAAATGCAATATAAACCCCCACCCTCCTTACAGCCCCATCCTGCTCCTCTCTCATCCTCATCAATCGGCCTTAAGCAGGTCATTTTTGACAACGCCAATGCCAACGAAGTGAACAAAACGAAAGAAGCTATTCATTGGAGTACTACCATCGAGAGCTGACGGGAGGACAAGCTATGTATGCACGAAACATACCCTACTCAGACCAGTGGACGGCTCAGCGACGTAATTGCTTGTCTAGTTTGTACGCATTACCGACGAATACGTTACGAACGTAATCCCTCCACCCAAGCCCCTCCATCTCTTTGTTTAGGAACCCCGGATAGATTATGGACGTAGCCGCACCATTTAAGTGAATAAAGTAATCTTCTCCTCATGTCCCCATGCTGTAAAAACCGTCTTAATTGGCCTATGCGCACAGATGAATGTGTTACATTAGGTGGTAAGTTGGCGTGTTGATCCCGCATCCTGTATTTTTATATAAACTAATGGTATTGGAAACGCACTAAACGGGTGGTTGTCTCGTGTGTGGGGACGCAATGATCTATGTCAAAGTGGTCGACTCAGATCAGTTTGTTTCCTAAATTTAGGCCCCCTTTATTAGCGTTGTTATCTAAAGAGCGTGGTACAAGTGATGAAAACTTTAACACAGTAACATTGCTGCATGATAAAAAATAAAAAAAGGTCCGTACCTTTAATGTTAAATAGAAGCGTTAAAGGAGCAAATGCACGCGTTATCTCGTGAATTCGAGCAAGAACGCACTATTAACTTCTTTGTGGGGTTTTACGTGCCAAAACCAGTTCTGATTATGAGGCACGCCGTAGTGGAGGGCTCCGGATTAATTTTGACCACATGGGGTTCTTTAACGTGCAACACAACGCAAGCACACGGGCGTTTTTGCATTTCGCCTCCATCGAAATGCGGCCGCCGCGGCCGGGATTCAATCCCGTTACCTCGTGCTCAGCAGCGCAACGCCTTAGCTGACTGAGCCACCCCGGCGGGTTATTAACTTGGCAATACCGAAGAAACATCAGAAATGAACATGCAGGGTCTACCCGCCGGGGTGGCTAAGTCAGCTAAGGCGTTGCGCTGCTGAGCACGAGGTAACGGGATTGAATCCCGGCCGCGGCGGCCGCATTTCGATGGAGGCGAAATGCAAAAACGCCCGTGTGCTTGCGTTGTGTTGCACGTTAAAGAACCCCATGTGGTCAAAATTATTCCGGAGACCGCCACTACGGCGTGCCTCATAATCAGAACTGGTTTTGGCACGTAAAACCCCACAAAGAAGAGAAAGAAGAAGAACATGTAGGGTCACTAGAGATATCGGAAACATGGTGGGCCAGATAGTTTCAATTTGATACTGCTTGGGAGAGGAAAATGACTCAGGGAAAGTAGCTACGTGTGAGCGTCATTTCAGGACTTGGAGTAAATTGTCATAAAAAGAAAAAAAAAGCTTACGGCAATATTACGCATAAGTGATTCCCGTGCTTTACCGCAACTACGTGACTATACCCAGGACGAATACGTTGCGAAATTGCGTCCGAGCTATTTTTTAAAATTATCGAAAGTACGGTACCCTATTGGGTACCACGGTGCCAAGAATGATGTGTATCGAACAAATTAGGTATTGGTCCCTTCATTCTGCGGCTATTTTACTCAGAGTGCAATGTGCTTACTGGAGTGGGTGGGCTGCTTAGGTACGACCAACGAACGGCAGACACACACGCACGAAATATAGCAGTAGGTGCGCAGGTCGGAATGCGTTCTACATACGCGCAGCACTGGCAGAACCGCATATTGTTCTCGCAGGGTCAACGGTCGTATAGCCCAGCTCCGAGGTTAATTATGGCGTCCCGACCGTCAGCATCACGCTGTCGCTATGTACGTGGAATGCGGCACGTCAATCTGTCAGCTCCGTTGTCGAGCATCGATATAAGTGGGATGTGGTTCATGCGGTTCGGGAACACCGAACGCAGTTTTATCACAGGCCGGAGCAAAACAGCGGATAATGTATTTGCGCGCCACCGTTTCTTTTTGGTTTTTTGCATCCCTGTGCGGCCTTTTAATGAAGCAACAATTTTCCCATATGCGACGGGAGGTGACTGGTCGAAATATGCATTGAATGTGTTCAACAGCCATTGCCATTGAATCAGTGAAAATGCAATTGCCTCATTGTTGCTTTGAAACGTTAAACAACAACAACAAAAATATATTAGAAATCAGGAAATTAATTATTTAAATAAAAATGAATAATGAATTTGCCAGGTTCAGTGGCTGCGGTGTTAGGTTATTCTGCTTCGGCTCAGGGTCTTCTAGCCGTGCTGGCTTGTTCACATAGAAACGTGACTGGCCTAGGCTTTTGCGAGCTTCGATTTTCTCATAACAGAATGTAGGATCATTATCGACTGAAGTCAAGATCCGCAATCGCAGGCGGAATTTTGTGCTGCAGCTTTGGTTCGCGCAGTACGTTGTTCATGATGAAATAAACTTTAATTTTCGGGACAGTGTTCCCGAGTGTTTGAGCTCGGCTTTTATTTCGGAAAGTTGGCCACTTGGGGATAGTTGGGGAAGCATTCCTTCAGGCAAGGAAAATACGTTTTAGTGCGCAAAACGTGGAAGAACGGAAGAAGGCTTTTCTGTCGCCCTTCGTCCTTTCTTCCACGTATTGTGCACTAAAACGGATTTTCCTTGTCTGAAGCGTTCATTTCGAGACAGGTAACACTCACGTGACGTCACGTATGCCTTATCGCTACCCTATTTACATCATTCACGATGATTTTAAACGTGGGCCCATCGAGAGTGCGCGCAGGTTTTTCCATGCTGGCTGTTCAACAGTACGGAGGCCTGCATGGCGTAAGTGCAAACACCGTTATAGGGCTGGGTCGTACACTACTTTTTGATCTCGCCAGTGATAATTGAACTTCCTAAAAAGAGCGGAAAGAAAGACATCCAAAGAAAAAGAAAGGGCCTTATGGTCGGGTTTACTGTATAAGAATATTTGCGCGCCGTCCTTGCTACTTCGGATCGACGTCAGTAAATATTGCACTCGCTCTGAATTGGAGCCAGAGGACCGTCGTAAACGTCGAACGCGTGCGTCTTATTCTGACCGCAGCTAGGCGAGCGAATGGTGAACAACGTAACAGCGAGACATGTTTGCGGTTCTCTGCCAAAGCCGCTCAGAAACCAGCTGAAGCTGCCGGCTGTGTCGCTGACTGAGCGGGCCCAGAAAGCAGATCAAAGTGAAGGACGACGCCAGTAAGCTCAAACTGCATATTTATCGCCCATTACTTTCTTTGCGATGATCCAGTCCTTCAATCAGCGGATGGCTGGTTGGTCGCTTACTGCGACAGCTAAGAAATGGCATGTGGTACACGCATAACAAATCGGCTTATTAGCTATCTGTGCTACATTTGTGCCGGTGACCGCATCTGTTTTCAACAGATTACACGACGAACTAACGAATGATATCTAAACATTGGTGCAGCAAAAAATATACGTGTTCAAGCGCGGAATTCTTTTATTATAACGACATTTCCTTTGTCTTCCTCCCTGGGGCTTCACGCATCTGCTCGGTTCGTTTCTCACCGAGCAAATTGGACCAAAGTCGAAGAGAATTTAATAATGTGCTGGGCCGATCCCGGAGATTGTGATGTCAAAATTGAGCCAATACCGGAGATCGTGTTGAAATTCGTGGTCGCGTTGGTCACGATATGGAATCCCGTGGTGGTGTCTCTGGGTATCACACCACTCTCTTCGAGGATGGGTGTCACGCTTATCCTTCTTTGGTCCTTTATGTGACTTATGTAAAGGATATTTTTCAACTGAACTCCAGTGCATATCAAGAAGAAAATGCTTCATTTGCCAATCATTATCGATGATCCCTACCGTCTTTCTTTTGCGTTTGCGGAGTCAACCGTATCATAAAAGCAAAGTCATACTGATGAAGAAGGCGACACATCACAATTAAGGGCGAAAAGAAAATGCGGGAATGGCAGATGCGGGTGCACGCTGATGTCACGTGAGAGTATGCGGGCTTGATATCGCTATAACTGATTGGGTACGATATATGTCACAACGCCCTGATTAGGTATCGAGAGTTCGAAAACGACCAGCCTAATGTTGTATTCCGAGGGCACCGTTTTGACCAGCCGATAATTACGGTATAGAAGTAACCTGGCGATAGTACTCCAGGGCTATGGAAAACAACCAGTTAAACGTGGTATTAGCTTTAAGGGATACGTGCTAATCTTCTCCCATAAGAAAACGACATGCAGAGCTTGCAAGACAGACTTCTGAGTAGGCAGTGTGTTTTGTAAGAAATCATAACTTCACATACAACTGAGGTCCACTAACAGTTCAATGCACTCTATGCTATATGTACACGACCTGGATGATGCATGTCCTCCGGTGTACTGTTTAGTGAAGATCACGTTATACATCCGGAGCAGTGTAGTTTCAGAAGTATCGCAACACAGTAGTCCTCAAGCTTATATTACCGAAAGTGAAATAGACAATGACATAGGTGTGACAAAATGCAGAAATCAAAATTTCAGAGATTCACACGTGTAAAACGGATATTCGGCAAACATGCACATATTTTTTTGTGTTTAGGCTAAACATATGCGCGGCGGGTTGTTAGTTAAGTTGACCGCAACTGCATTTGACCGTGGCATATTGCCTGTGTGACAAGGATAAGACGCTTCTGCGTTAAAAATGGACTTTTAATGCAATTAACATTCTTACGATACTGTAAGCCCTTTCCGATATCTTTATATGTACGGATCTAAGCGTTTAGCTTTCACGCCATATTGGGTCACTGGGCGTGTCTCACTAGGTATGCTACACCAGTTATGCGTCATTGGGTATACGTCACTGGGTTCGTGCCGCTGGGTACGTGCCTCTCTTCATAATAGTCGTCCTAACTTATAAAATGTATCATAACCAATTGCCCACCAATTATAATATAGACGGCTAATCGCATTGACGTCGCCGAGCATTTCCAAAGGATGGATGCGCCACACATGTTTTTTAGGCCTCATAGTTACCGCGGTAAGCCTTTTCCACGAAAGTGAAGCCTACCCACCGCCATCATACCAAGTGCACGACAAAGCATCAGCATATAGCCGACAACAGGAAGCACTTCCGAGTATAAAACGTCTAATACTGCCGTACGGATCCTTAAGAGTCAGAGGGAATACGTTAACCAGTAACGAGGAATGTTTATGTTACACTTAGGCTAGCGTGCACACTAAACTGAGCAAGAACACATAAGCTGCGAGAGTACTACACCTGACACGGCTGCTTTTCCGAAGTGATGTGAAGGTAAGCGCTGGCTTCACTCCGGCTGGCAAGAAGCTCACGGGACTGCCACTCCGGGAAATGTAATTTTAGACCTCCTTCGGTGTAATCGTAGAGTCTCCGACCGGAATTACTAGAGGGAACTACGTGGCAATGGAGTACTATGGGAGTTTCAAGCACGACGGTTCAGCAAGTATGGGAAGGATAGTTTGTACTTGCATTTGCCTAGCTTCGTTCTCCTAACTTTGAAAGGCATTGTGACTTTCCAAAGTGCCCATTTTTTACTAAATATGCTAGAACTCGTAATGCAACAATTCGTAATTGTTATGCATACGCGCAGTGCCTAATTGCCATCTGCGTTTAGGGGAAAAAAGAGCATTGCTTCGGAATAATTAGGCCAGTGAAGACGGCTAAGACGTATTAAATAAAGTCACAAGAATGTCCGAAGCCACAAGTACTAATCAAGACAATCAGAAAAGATAAGACGTATTCATGTAACATCATTTGGAGGGTAGCGTAACCATATCAGGGCCTGAGTCCTTCCGGTAACTTTGGTAGCAACGTTACATAAGGTTATTACCTGGAGATAAATTTCCCTACTAGAGGCAATGCCCACCTTGATGACGTGGAAGAGAGCTCGAAACGGAAGATTTCTTAAATCGTTATTATTATTATTGTTCGACTTTGATTCTTTCAACTCGCCCCTCGCGCGAGTTCGTGCGCCATTGGATCCACCCGCGACGCTGCGGCGAAGGCATCCTGCAGACTCACGCACGTTTCCGGCGCGCCTACCGCCGATGGGCGTCGCCCGCCGGAAAGTCGTGAATTGTGTCTTACGCAAAGGGCAGGCCTTCCCCACGGCAACACGCTCACGCCTGACCGTGAATCGGGAATGGCGGCGCGGCCAAGCCACACTGACGCTAATGGAGAAAACAGCTACAAAAAAAAAAAATGCAATAATTACAAGAGCAACAACGCAGAACAGACAGAGACGCGGCCGCCGATGGATATCTTTATTTCTTCGAGACGCGCAACCTGCTGCCCTTCTCTGGGAAGTTCGGTTACGAAGGAGTTACGCGTGAGTTTTAGTTCCGGTCACATTTCTGCGTGTGTGTAGGTTTTTTTTTTTCCTTTTTCCGAGCGCCTATATGGCAGGCTCGTCGCCGAACACTTCCCGCTTCCGCGTCTGTGTTTTGTGTGTGCACGTGCGAGTGTGTGCTTGGCTTGCTTTTGAATATTTCCTCCCATGCTAGTGGCTGAGGGTCTTGTTTCTTTGCGGAGATACTGAAATGGTTTTCTGCTTTCTGTCTCTTTGGCTAGCTATAAATGCGAATAGGATGAGGAGGAGAGAGGAAGAGAGAAAGAAAAGATATGGAGGCTAACCGGACGTGCGTCTGGTTTGCTACCCTGCGCGGGGAGAAAGGGCATTAACGTGTTTATCAAGAAAGAAAGAAAGAAAGAAAGAAAGAAAGAAAGACGGGAAGGAAGAAAGAAAGACGTGCGATGGAAGGCCTAGAAGGTGTGAGCAAGTGAGGCTGCCAATCGCCTCTAGAATCGGTCACTGAGGTAATTCAATGCGCGAAGCTGCTTACGCACTCATTCCAGTAGAGATATATTGGAAGCAGGAAATTTGGAAGGCTGCTGCACTGCAGCATACGCGGAACTGGGTGTTTGTTTGTGCATGCATGCATACGTGTTTCTTTTTTTTCTGAAAATAACCTGCCCTTCGCCGTAATCGCTCAGATGTGCGGCGGTGTGTTCTGAGAGAACAAGAGAAACCGACAATCTCTCTGGCAATCCACGTGCAGGCATTCAGCTCCCCGTAAGTTCTAACTGACAAATCCCAGAATGCTTTCTGTACGCAATAATTCTATCTCAGCCACCGACACGCTATGCAGGACCATACCGAGGGGGTTCAGTGGTTATGACCATCTGCTGCAGGGCACGAGGTCATGTGTTTGTCTCCCGTTGTGGTGTCTCTCATGAGCCGCTGGTACAGTTGCACTTTCAAGACTTTAAGCGTCAAGATTTCATTTTTTGCTTACAAATTTTCTCAAAGCTTAAGGGATTCGCTGTTGGCAGTGTATATCACAGTCTTTCGAGAAAGACAAAATTTCCGCTATAAAGTAGTAAGTATCACAGCGTGGCCAGCAGGAACGACACGGAAGATCACCGGGCTGTTCGTACGGAGATGTGATGACACACTGACTTGTTGATTTCGCGCAGCTGCGCTTTTGATGTCTTTACGACGTTCATTTGTTCAGCTTCGTTGCCCGCACACCTCTTCCGCAAAACGCCTATCCTTTAACCGTGTCATGCCGCCGTTCACATTCTGGCATTGTTGATACAAAAAGAAATAGAAGAGTGCATCATCATTAGCATTATCACCAGCCCCACTCTCATCACCCCTAACTTCCTCTCTTCATCCACATTCACGGTCACATCTGTGCTTCTGCCCCCCTGCGAAAGAAGTTCCCGGCTGTACCACTGATGGTAGGCGTCTGGTTTTGTCTGCACAGAGTACTGTTCATTTCTTCTGGTAGATGAAACGACTGGTGGTTCTCTTTGTGCTTAGTTTCCTGCGAACATCTATTACAGGAAGCCTCGTGGGGTCAAGGCCACATTGCCCACGTCATCATTTTTGATACGCTGAATTCGATACCTCAAGTGGCCGATTTAGATGTGGGAATCGTAACGCAACGCCTCTAGTGGCGTAATTCGTGCGCAGCAGCGAAGTTTCGTTTTGGTGTAGTTAAGGAAACCAATTACTAAATAATTTGTTACTTTTACCTGAAATAGATATCAATCGTCGTTTGTTAGTAATATGTTCTGTACATCCAGATATTAAGGTGGACATGTTGTTCCAATTTTACTTGATCGGGAATGTTGTTTTGGGTTTGTGGGGTTATCGAACCGCATTGCTTGATTGACTTTTTCCTACTGGCTATTGCATCGTACACCGCGCAATCGCCAGCAAATAGACGAGCGTGTATAATGACCCGAGAAGGGAGATGAGCCATGGTAAATGTGGCAGGAGCTATGTGTCAGCTGTGTCACAGGTCAATGAACTGCTATGCAGCGACCTATGCGATAAGTGAATATATGCAATAAGTGAACTTATATACAGATTAAACTAATTTTATGTTTCAAGCGTTCACAGGAGACCTCTGCTATTTTTGTGCTCTTGCCTAAACGATTATCACAAATGACATAACTTTCAAATTACGTTTTGAGTATTATGTCAAAAGAAGCTTTGCAAAGCACATTGCACAATATTGCCTCTGTTTGGAATGCACTACTTCCTGTACAACTCTTTTATGACTTCAATAGAAAGACTGCAAAGCCTTTAAGCTTTTAAGTGCGTATACACGCAAAATTGCCGCGCGACTGGCCGCTCCAGGCACTTTGCCTGTATTCGCGGGCTTTCATGCTTGTGAAAACACTTTTTATGTAGCACGTATTGAGCAACAGAAAGCTGTATCGGGAGTTTTTCGTGTTCCTCTACAATTTTCTCATTGACACGGTTCACCTAATTATAATATTTCAGAAGTTGATGAAATAAATAAGACCATCTAATAATGCGGAATGCAAAAAATCATCTATGTATCTCCAAGCGACTGCAAACAACATTAACGTGGTTCTGTCCAGCTACATGGTCAATTGAATATTTTTAATGTTTGGCTCAATTTACATGGGACACCCCATATATCTCCATTCCCGTGTACTCGTTAAACTAGGCTCAACACAGGCAACGTCTGCATACACACGTAATTTATTTTCATGTTTTGTCCCCTTACTTTTTAGACGAACCAACGCTACTTAGCACAACCACACTAGTTAGCCCTCTTTCTATCACAACAATCCTACACCTCTGTTTTCTATTGTCCTTTTTTTGAACGTTTGAACTTCCCTCACATTACTCAATGCACCACCTTATTCTCATCTTCCTTCTTTGAAAGTAGGGGAATAGAAAGCAGTTGCTTGCATGACCAAGACAATTCCCTTGCCAAAATGTTGGTTCGAGTGATATTCCTAGTTCAACCACTGTTGAGCTCTTCAAGCCTCCACCTTCTTGCGCAAGTTCTGTCTTGTTTTAATTTCTACAAACGTTTTGTGTCAGTAACCGCTTTACAGGATCAGCATTCTAAAAGTGACTGACCACTAGCCAGAATGTGTTGCGAGACATTGATGGAAACGAAATGACCTTGATTTATCGTGATGGGATCCAGCATGTTGTTCGTGATTTAAGCAGGAATTATAATTTTAAATTGGCAAAGAAATTCTCAAAAACCAGTAAGTGGCGTGGCCTGGCGGTAAAACCTTGGTACTCCGGATGTAGTATACGATAAAACTGTACTTAAGTCGGCTTTTATTAAGTACAACATACTTACTGCTTAAAATAGCAGTTCATGCATTATCAGACGCTTGTGCTTTATTGTATGCGTATTACGAAGTAAAGGAAGTCTACGCCAATGAGCGCCACACGCGTCCCACAATATGTGGCGGCGCAAATACTGCTGTACGCGCCCGAGTTGATAAGTACTCAGTAAAGACTCAGTAAAGACTCAGTAAAGACTCAGTAAAGACTCAGTAAAGACTCAGTAAAGACTCATGTAAGACTCAGTAAGACTCAGTAAAGACTCATAAAGCCAGTAAAGCGCATAAAAACTTCAGTAAAAACTCAGTAAAACTCAGTAAAAAAACTCCAGTAAAAACCATTAAAACTCAGATACAAACTCAGTTAAAAACCAGTAAAACTCAGTACAAACCGTAAAAACTCAGAGAACTCAGCAAGAACTCAGCCAGAACTCAGCCAGAACTCAGCCAGAACTCAGCCAGAACTCAGCCAGAACTCAGCCAGAACTCAGCCAGAACTCAGCCAGAACTCAGCCAGAACTCAGCAAGAACTCAGCAACTACTCAGCAAGAACTCAGCAAGAACTCAGCAAGAACTCAGCAAGAACTCAGCAAGAACTCAGCAAGAACTCAGCAAGAACTCAGCAAGAACTCAGCAAGAACTCAGCAAGAACTCAGCAAGAACTCAGAACTCAGAACTCAAGAACTCAGAACTCAGAACTCCAGAACTCAGCCAGAACTCAGCCAGAACTCAGTCAGAAGTCAGCAGAACTCAGCAAGAACTCAGTAAGAACTCATTAAGAGCCCGGTAAGAGCCCAGTAAGAACCCAGAGTTGTGTGCTCTCCCTATGATTCAAAGTGCCATCGACTAGTTGCGCTGTAAATGCGTGCCACCGCTACAATATACGTGCCAATATTACCACAAGCGTGGCTACGGTAACACGCTGAACTGCGTATCACGTGTAAAAGCGTCGTTTCGCTTTTACATATAACTAAGTGTTTGTTGCTACCAGCTATCTGCGTTAGTGATGTTCTTTTACGTGACTGAATGCATCAGTTGAATATTTATATCGCTCACTGCATATGTGTTTACGTATAATGAAAAAACAAGAACCAGTTTCTTTTACCGATAGTTTATCGTAGAACATTTAACAGAAACAGGAATTCAAAAGAAGGTTTCTGGTATTATGATACCGACTAAAGGTACTTTTCCGCACCGAGTAGATAAAAGTAGGAATTTTTGTCAGTACTCCGAAGGGGAAAATTTGGTGCAATGATTGCATCTTTTGTGTTTTTCTCTTATTTAGAGGTTTGCATACTTTCACAGATATTTCCTTCGTTTGTGCAAAGGAATACACTTGTAGTACCACCTGATTAGCGTGTTTTTTCTGGTATGCGCAACAACCTTCTGAGTAAAATATTAGTCTTTAAATTACTAACAGCAAATAAATAGTTTCGTAAAAATAATCTTGCGACGTTAAAGATATCCAGGGCTGGGGGAGAAACCGGTAGCGTAGATTCAATGCGCTGTGACCATTTATTTTTCAGACTTGTAGACGGGTGACATCATGCATGATGCCATTCGATTCACGAACGATCAGCCTGCCTGCTTTGTTTGATGATCCGCGCTTATCAGACATGGCGCGATATCGTTCTCGACATTTCCTTCATGATTATTTTATGACGATACAACAAAAAGACGGACCGCCAGTTCGACGTTCATATGTTCGATGGCATGGGCCCTGCTGCAACAGCACTACTCTTAACAGGGTCAATCATTAAGTTAAATAATTCAATTCTTGGGTTTTACAAGTCAAACCACGATGTAAGGCACGCCGTAGTCTGTGGCTCTGGATGAATTTTGGCCTCCTGAGGATCTGTTCCTAGCTAAGCACGAGCGTATTTGCATTTTGCCGCATCAAAATCCGGCAGCCGCGGCCGCAGTTGAGCCCGCGACCTTGAGCTCAGTGGCGCAACGCCACAGAAACTAAGTTACCGCAACGGGTTGGTACGCGCATGAGAACACAGATAAAGTCGCCCTTGCTTTAAGTTGTTTGTTGCAGTTCCGTTTTAACGAGGTTTGATCGCGACAAGCTTGCCTAACTTGCAGTGCAGATGAATAGGGCAGGCCGCTAAAAGCCCAGCTTAAAAACAGCAGACGACATGTCCACACCTTGGCGCTCGACTGAAGGAGCATGCAACACGCTACACATGCAGCCCGGTCCGGCCCCACACATTATGCTTTGACAGCGGTGCCGTGCACCACGTGTGAATCAGACATTCAGCGGGGAGATCAGTATAAGCACACAGCACGAGACAAGTACTTACTGAAGTCAAAAAGTATCCTCGGGTCAGCCGACGCTGCTCTCTTCATGCACGCTTCCACGCAGCCCAGTCGGTAGCATGCCTCCGCGTCAGTCGATGCACAGGACGGGATATAGATACATCCCGCTATTCGCCTTCTACGCTATTGACGAAAAATGTGCCTTATTACTGGCGCAAAAGCAGATGACAACGCACACACACGTGCTTAGAGCTGACGACGCGCAAAACGCCCTATACACGGAGACCACGAAAATACATGCAAAACGGCGGTAAAAGCAAGTGCTTTTACCGCGATAAAAATAGCAATGTTGCCTGTTAACTTTTTTTTTTCATTTTCGCTAGGTTTGGCGAGAAACCATTTAAAATATTTCTGCCGAGAAAAACTCCAGTAACTTCTTGCAAAGCTGTCAGCTACACACAAAGTGTAATACAGTAAAATACATTTTTGCGCAAATTACTATTGGCGGCGTTGACCCAATGCTTTAGCATCGAGAGAAATGTTGAGGAATAGCCTCCGAGATTACCTCAGCGACGGCTCGTCGTTACAATCTCTAAGGCCACAGTTCGATCAAGTTGGCCACAAAGCGACCGTTCGCTAATGGCCACGAATCACCACTGTTTTCGGTCATTCTGTTCGTTTTTTCCGTCTTGCGTATTCAGTGGCAAACGTGCTTAACCAATACGCTGAAGGTTATTTACTGAGGAATGAGGGCGCGAGCCGACGTCAACGGCATCAGTCGCGAAATGTTTTGTTGTGACGGGCAGGTCGGGCTTGCTGGTTTGAACATGAGTCTCCATGAGTCGCTTCTTGGTCGCCATTTACAGATGTTGTAAAACCTGAATAAATCAAGCAGCCTAGGTGACCATTTGTTCCCGCCCTGTTTCAAAGGGAATGTCTATAAATATCATCATCATCATCATTGCGGTTGGTCGCACGACCTCTGCCAATCGGCTGTGTGAATGGTGTGAATGCACTTATGCTCTGCATTTTATTTACGCGAGGTCGCCTTTCTGCAGGCTCTGTAACGGCGTGACAGCTTGCGATGTTGCGTAATAGACATTTTGGTAAGCACCAGTAGGATCCCTGCATGTACGTACCGATAGGATCGAAGCACAAGTTCAAAAACCAGTCATCTGTTAGTACTGCGTCGGCTTATGCACGCATTGATAAGCATTGATAAGCACGAACCAGTGGCTGATGCCAACCACGGTTCGTGGACAGCGGAAAGCGTAAGTTTGGGCTAGTTGGTACGCTTACAGTGAAAGGCTACACGTGGGTGGAGGCAACTAAACACGGACAACGCTGTCAGTGTTTTCTTGCAGGGTCTCCTTTCTTGATTCGCCAATGGAGAAGGATGGGATTAGGAGAGGTGGGACAGTAACCTCCAAAATTAAAAAAAAGTGAATATTTGGCTTCTGATAGCCGCGAATATCAGAACGTGAACGCTGACAGTTGCCTAGGATGCCTGGCTTACTACATTCGATGACGCAACTTATGCGAGAAAATGTAACGAGAAATCAATGGAACGTTGTCTATAGAAAACTTATTGAGCAATGCACAACGGAACCTCTATTGAAATATCGTTGTGCGGCCGCACTGAGTGTTGGATTTGCATTGCATTTCACCTGAATCAATGACACTTCAACAAATCGACAACGGAAATTCAATACTCATTTTCGTAAGGGATATCTGTTTACGTACACCTATTTTCGCCAAGGGCTTGTGTCAGCTTATAACGCAGTACGCGTAAAACGTGCACAATGTCGTCACTTCTATCGTCTACTACTACTTCCACGTCTTTTCTTCTATTACCGGGTAGGAGTCCGCTTGCGAGTCCGTTCACGCCCTCCCGTTCCAATCTGCACCATTGCCGCCAGGTGCGATCAGGCACGACGAGGCATTGCTAAGCCGCCGTGTGTTACCAGAGGTTCTTTTTTTTCTCCACCTTCCTTCTTTTGTTTTGTGTTCTTTCGTTCCTTTTTGTGCTTTGGTACCTTTCGTGGCGTCTATCGCTCTTCCCTCTCCTGTGTTCCGTGTTTACCGGCGTTCGTGTCGTCTGCTAGTTCCGTCTCTTCGTGTTTCTTGTACACGCAAAATATTTGCTTGCGTAGCTTCCTCGTTCGCCCGTTCTTTTTTTTTTCTGCGAGTGCGCGACGTTGCTGTTTTTCCTGTTTTTAAGCTGTCTCATTATCTTTTTTTTTGTCTCTTTTTCTTGCCGCCTCTAGTTCACCGGTTGTAAAAGAAATTGCGCGCGTTGCTGGTTGTGAAAGTTGGCTTCCGTTCGAGTCGTCGTCTACGTGATCAGTTTGCGTATGCTGTGACCTCACCTTATCTTATCCGCTTCTAGGATTCGTTATCTTATAATGCTCGTAGAATTATAAATACATGCTTGTTATTGTTCTTGTGGCAATTTCTTCCATTTCATGACTCATGCCCGCGATGAAGTATAGGCCAGGAATCACGCAACGGCTGCAAAAACATTTATACGACTCAACATGATAGGCGAGACCTTAAAGCAAATGGCAAGTACACTTCAAGGAATTTCCAGTATTGTGAAGCGCTGGGATGACAACAAAAGTGATCAGTTGACTTGGTTATTGTTGTCGTCGTTGCTGTCGCAGAGACCTGCGTTGTATTTTTACAACTATCAAAAGCAGTTTTTCATCACCAATAGTGTCTTCGATATTTTTCTATGATTCGCTCAATAGACGTAGTGGCTTCGGGCGTATTGATAGTAAAAAAACAAACAAAAAAAAAAAAACGCCCCTAACGCCCTCCTCGCAAGTGCCCCGGAGAGCCGGCGATGGCGGGCTGAGGGCCCCCGCATAATTAGCAACAGCAGGGATGCCCGGCAGGCCCGTGCACGCTGACAGGACGCTAGTTGCGCGGTCGGTAACACGCGCGCTGATCATAACAACAAAGCGCAAGTTTATTCGACGAACACACTCAGTTGCTTGTGCCACGATCACTCAGGTCAACAACAACAACAACTATATGCACTTACTCCCGCATTCTTAAGTTGAAGCCATGCTTGACTTGATTTAAACGACGCCTGTCGTGAACGCGCCGGAGGAAACGCAGTGAGCGTTATAGGCATTAAGTCAAGTCAAGCATGTGCTCCACCTTTAGATGCATTTCTGAATATGGGGGCTGGACCCGGATCGGAAATTGTTCAGCCGAAAGGTCTATACGTGACAGTCACGAAATGCCTGTCGATTTGGGCTTCTCCTAACTGACCTCCAAAGAGGCACCGGTTCAACGCGATGAGAGAAACAAGAATCCTGAATTACTGGATAAGATAGCCACGCGGAGGAATTGTGGTCTATTTCAATGAGGTGTACGATTGAAAACCTTTATTCTGAAACTTTAAATATTTGCGTCTCGAAGCCAATTGGCCGCTCCGACGCAGACTGAGCTGCTGGCTCCTCGTTGATTGACATCTGATATCGAGCGCGCCGCCGCACGCCGTCAGCCTTCACTAATCGTCGCACGAAAAACGGTCGTGGAAGTCCCTTTTACAGCTTCGCCGTAAATGCTGGCTGATATTGAGGCGCAAAAGCATGTATGGCAGACCAAGTGAGCACTTCGCAACCGATTTAACCAAAGAGCACTGATTCACTTCGCCGAACAACCCTTTCATCTGCCACTGCTCGTATGTTTTCACGGCGGTTGCGTAGGCTCGGCTTTCGCGCTCTTCTCCAGTCAGCCGTACAACGCCCTGCTTTTGTTCTATAGCGCGTGCCGTTCTTTCGTTCCGCGAAAAAGCGTCCACTTGCACTTCCTCTACAAGTCGGCGTATTTTCGTTTTCCGCACTAAACCACGGCGCTTGCCTTTGTTTGCCGAGGCCGTGGCCTTCGCTTACATAGTTTGCATACCAGACACTCTAGGCAAGACACCGTTAATTTAGTCCATTCCGCCCCCCGCTCGAGATATTTTTGTCGACCCCTAGACCGCTGTGCAATACGTTTACATGCGATGGAATGCAATGAGCGCTTCCACGGGCGTGCCCCGAATGCCGCGTAAAAGAACATATGTCGTTTTTTTTTTGTAGGAAAGTGTATATTCTGATAATAGAACAGCTATATAGGCATGAGCTGGCCGGCCCCAAGGAACAACCGTGCTAGCGGTGGCCGTTCTGTCGCGGCTGCTCGCAACAAGACGAAGAAAAACAAATGTTTCCGGGACCGTGAAACACTTTTTGAGCATTGTAAAAAACAAAAACAAAAGACATTGCCGATGTATTAATGAGGCTCCTGTAAACATGTGAGCACCATATTATTGCACTGCGTGCAGCATGAAATGTACGATCTCGTGTGGAAAGCGGTCAACAGACGCTTGCTCTCTCATCCGCAATGCGCGTCATGCAGCGTCATCGAAAGCATTTGGTCCATCAACGTTATTGGCTGATTTCGTGATCGCGAGAACATGCTCAGCGATACATAATCGCTGATTTTGCGTTAAGGCAATGAAAACTGCATACGTGTGCGATCTCAAAAAGACAGACGAACAATTTCATCTTTGCGCTGCGTGTTGCTGCGTCTGCTGAGCGAGGACTCCGAGATGACAGCGGCGAGCTAGTAGTCTACCGCGGCCGCCGCGGGGTGTCGCGACGAGCCATTTCGCCGCCGCGACAATAAAGTTTTGTCCGGGGCTTTGCCCTCTTGGCTTCTTCGCTGTGCAGCTTCCAGCGCGCTGGCAGAGACGAAGAGACAAGCTGGGTATCGGTGCCATTCCAGTTACTTTTCCGCTTCATTGCATAAAACGACGTTTTGTTAAGAAAGTATAACTGTAGCGCTAATGCATTTCTCCGCAAAGTTCGGGAATTAATATCTCGAAACTGGTGTCATCCTGGGAATTCGTTCCAAGTGGATCCGCCTTGGGAACTCCACGGCTAGAATTTGTACATTGCAATATGACCCATAAGATAATTAGTTAAAAACTTAATTCGTGAATTTTTTTAATCAGTCAATTATGCGTTTCATTTTTTTTTGCAAATAATGTCAGCCTCTTCGAGTAGACCACCTCATGAGCTAGAATTGTGCTATCTGCCGCAGGCAACCTTTACAAATTTTTGAAAGTATTCGCTCGAGCAACCTGCATATTGAATCAATATATTCTGCGGCATGACATTCGTGGGACGACGTACTTTAATAGCGAGGCCATTCTATGATTAGTTAGAAAAGTGTTTCAGGCCCCCTATAATTTGCAGAACAAAGACAAAATTTTACATAACGGCAACGTGATCGCTTTGACTCAGTTGACTTGTTGAATATTTTGGCACCCTTCTCCGCTGGCCAGGTTAGTGATTGCTCACGTCTGGCGATCCAAATCACTCCTAATATGACTTGCATGAACCCGACCAGTTGCGCTAAAGCTGCCTTTCTGCAGGAAGTTTGAGCTAAAGCGTTAGTTGGCCTAACGTTTCATTTCGCTTCGAATAACTCGCGTTCACTTGCATTCTTATGGGAAGGCCTAGTTTGGCCATATGAAGTGTGGTAATAGGATGTCTTTTTTAAACATAAATAAATGATAAGAGGGGAAGTAAATTGCTGCTGGCACTTGAACGGCGGTCAGCAGTTGGAGGAGGGGCGTAGGAGATATAGAATATCTGAGAGGTGAGTGTAAAGGAGACAACTATCTGCGTACATACGACAGAGCAACTAGGTCAAAGTTATCCATAATTCGCTTGTGGAATGACGTCCTCGAGAGAGTTTGTCACCCGGTGCCGCACGTCCTCACAGTATATCTTACATACAACAGCCGTGTGACGAGAAGGGAGTGATAAAAAAAAAACCCTGCCATTCGAGGAAATGCACTGACGGACTTCGTGTATGCTATACGCGTCGCACGAGAAGCGAGGGAAAACGCGTTTATGACATCTCTATGTGTTTTGCATTCGGCGCGTTGGGACGCTCTCGTTGGATGCCTCAAACGTCATGTTTTCCTTAAGCCGTTATTAGCTCTGCTGCAGTGCTTTCGCCTGGCTCCCGGCGGAATTGGCGGCTAATCCTGAGGGGGACGGCGGAGGGGGGGGGGGGGGATGCCGTTTCCTTCTTCCCAATTTGAAGCCGATACCGGTTACGTTCGACGACACGGACATCGATATGTGTCAAGAAGGGGCTCAAGGCAGTTATTGCTGTAGAATTATCTCGAATGGCCTGTCATAATACGGCAATAACTGTTTATGGGTACTTGATTTCTGATTCTGTGGCATTTGTAGCAAGAACAGTAATGCTTCTTATAGGGGAAGAGCTTATCAGAAAACTAAACTTTGTTCGCCTCCACTTGATAGTCGATCTTAAATGCGCGTCTTATGTGTCGGCGCGCTCTCAGCTTTATCCTATAGCGAACGATTCCTTGCCTTGCCTGCATAAATAGAACGTCAAGCATGAGCCTCTATCTGTTTGCATATGCTGTAGCTTCATTGTGCTTTATGTTGTTGCTGTTTCTTTTCTTTAGGCCATCAGAAATTGTTGTACCGTTACTAACTTGTTCATTAATATTTACAGCTTATACCTCTTTTACAACTTCGCCTCAAGCCTTGTGCTTTATGCCACCGGAGGCGCAGACCCCGTCAAGCCATTGTAATTGTGGTTTTTTGTCTGCGCTCCGAACACAGAGTATGTTGAAAAACTCACAAGGTCTCTTATGTTATCCCTAAGACGACGGGAAGGCGAAAGCCCAAGTGCCGAAGCATTGAAGACGGACGCATGACGTACACGTACCACTTAATTCGCTTAGTGTACTTCACTTAGTCATCCCTCTCAGCTCCAAAGGTCTAGGGTTCGACTCCCACCCAAGGTCGAGGATTCGTAGCCTTAATTCAAACCAGAGGTCGAGGGTTCGTATCCTTAATTCACACCGAAGGTCAAGGGTTCCTAGCCTTTTTGTACTCTTTTTGTGCTATTCGTGTCGCCGGTGCGTTTTCGTTCAGTCGACTCACTAATGAGACATGCAAGGCTTTCGCCTTAATAAATACTTAATTGATTTGGTTTAATTTCTCCCCTTCAGATTGCGGTCTAAAGGGTGCGGAGGAGAACATACGAACAGCCATGTCCTCGCTGTTCACGAGCAGCCGCCTGTCGGACGAGTTGGACGACCTTCGTAGTAGGCTGAACGACCAGTACTCGCGGCTGGACCGCGAGTACCGGTGCTACGAGAACCGGTACCACGACATCCGGCGCAGGCTGTTCGACGGCAGTCCGCTCAAGCCTTCCGTGTGGACCTCGCTCTCCAACGACTCCGAACGCTTCTGCCTGCGACTGGACGTCGGCCATTTCGACAGCGATGACCTCGAGGTAGGTAGAGGACTAGTAGAAGAACACACCACACTTTTCAATACTATACACGAGAATAAAAAAAGGAAGATAGGGAACTCACCCAGTCCAACATTTCCCCTTTTCGGTATCACGTCTTGCAATTTTATTGTTTTGTTTGAGCGTGATAATAATTTGCAGGAATCTTGAGCAAGCTTGAAACACTGTTACAGAAAGTGGTAAGGAGTTAGTAAACACTGCAACTCTGGCACCGGATAGAAAGCAAGATATTGCAATGCCACAAAAGAAAATCTTTCTCGGTGTGCGAATGTTGGAAAGTATTGAATAACGAATCAAATAGTGTCCTGTTCGATTAGGTCTTCCAAGCGAATAGTCAGTATTCGTCAATGCGAATATTTTTCGAGTACTTTTCCAATATATTAAAACGTCAACTGCGCCGAAATAAACATAAAGCTTGAGCGCAAGTGTGGTAAACTTTCACGCTTGCGGGCATAGTAAAGACATAAAACATGAGAACTTGCTTAGTTGAGCAGGCGATGTCGCTTAGGTGGCCATACATTGCAGGTTGTACGGCGATCATTCTCACTCTCTGAAGAGCCCTGTGCATGCGAAGGAACTACTTGTTAGCATTGAATGCTACATTTGTGCTTTTAATGAACAACGCTTCATAATGCAGTATGCGATGACATACATTTGCTAAATTTAAGAATACTAGGATCTGAACATAGTTTTATATTGTGATAGCGCGGCTGGTCATTATTCGAAAGCTATTCCAAGAGAATTCGATTTTCGATTCGATTTGCTCATGGTACTATTCGATTCGTATTAGAATCGGTCTCGAAAATAACTATTCGCACACCCCTCGAAATTATTTATTGTAAAAATTAACTAAATAAGCGCTAGATAACTGAAGGCTAAGTAATCCAATTAACACCAAAAAAAAAAACATTCGTAGACGGAAGAAATAGTTGAGGTAACTGTGCGAGAAGTTACCTTAAGAAAAGTAGTTCAATAAACAGCTTCATTTAACCTTAACTGAGCCAGCACTTAAGCACTAGACTACACTTATGAATACCGGATAAAAACGTTAACAACGTTTTTATCTAACGAATTGAAAGCATTGTAACACTTGTTTGTATTGTTGTATTCCCATCCCTTATGTAATACCCCTACTACGGGGTCTTTAAGGAAATAAAATGAAATGAAATGAAACCGGAGCGGACGGCACTGCTATGCTCCAGAAAGCCTTGATGGCTATTGTACTCCATCGAAGTTAATTCATGCGAACGCTCGAAAAAAGAGTTAAATGTGAGGCTATATATTTTACTCCAAAAGCTAATACCAGCACTCCCTTTGTTAAATGACAGTCCCGACTGGCCGTTTCAGAACGCTCCGGCAACTGCACGTGTTCGGTAAAGGAGAGAATTCGTATTTCGAAGATCAGCATGCATGCTCTAAAAGTTAATCAGGATTTATTAAACATATTGAAGCCGGCTTCATTGCGTAATGAAGCTTATTTGTTGCTTTACACGGCCAAACTGTAGCACCTCCAGAGAGTTCCCAAACGGTAAGTCGAAGATTCCATTAGAGTGCAGATTATGCTCCATCCGAATTGGTTCTTACATAAATGCTTTTGGCTGCACCAGTGCCTCATAAACACCGGGCGTGACTCACGCAGGTTAAGACCGTCGACAACCAGGTTGTGATCCACGGCAAGCACGGCGAGCGCACCGACGAGCTCGGGGTCATCTCGCGCGAGTTCACGCGAAAGTGCACCCTGCCCAAGGACGTGCAGCCCGAGGCGGTCAAGTGCTCCATCACCTCGGACGGGTTCCTCATCATCGAGGCGCCCAAGCGCAGCGACAAGCCGCACGGCCAGGAGCGGGTCGTGCCCATTACGGTGGTCGAGAGCTCGACGAACGCTGCCACCACCAGCACCAGCACCGGCACGAACCACCAGCCCAGCGCTCCTGGTACATCGGGCAAGAAGACCACGACGACGGCGACCACGGCCATGAGCTCCGGGAGCACGGCGGGAACGGAGAGCCGGACGTCTTCGAGCACGCACATGGTGACAACCACGTCGTCGAAGTCGTCCTTTCTGAAGAACGGCATGGGGCCTGGGACCAGCACTGGCGCCATCAGCAAGGTCAAGTAGAGAAGTACAGCTAGAGTCACGGGGATCGTCCCGGGCTACCACCATGCTGACCGAACCGAAGCCTTGCTGCGGATCGAACTCTTGGATTTTCTAGGTGTCATTTCGCTGTGTCAATGTTCTGGCTTGAGCCTCCTGAAAGGTGCTTGAAGTTTAGCAAGAATGGAAGCTTCGTTTAGCCGGCTCGACAATAGGAAAAGTAAAGCAGCACGAAAGGAATAAACGGAGGGTAGAGTTAAGACACATAATGTGTCTTAGCTCTTCCCTTTGTTCGGGTCTGCTGCGTTGCTTTACTATTTTGAAGGTTGAAGTCGTACACGCTGAGGTGGAGGTTCTGATAGGTCATCACACTAAACACCACACCTGGCACATGGAACGCTGCACGTCTTCGCTGGCTTCATGTTTTACTCTGGTCTGCCGAGACATTAAGCTTCAGAATATCTTACCGCTTGAGGCCACCAACAGCCTTATCGAAATCTTCGCTTTCAATCACGAACTAGAATTGTGACTGTCTGAGGTGGTTTGTTAATCGTGGTGTCACGTAAACAACCATAGGAGTGCCTCCCCGTACAACGCTTTACCCAAGAATAACTTTAGGAGTCAAATTAAAGCGTAATATTTTAATAGTTAAATGTGATTCTAAGCAGGCTGGCCTACGTGATTCGAAGCGTAGGCTGGCCTACGCTTCGTGTTCGAATTGGCTCTCTAAGGGAGTGTACTGGTATGTACTGGTGAAGTGACGGATATCATGGTTAAGGTTCTAAAATAAGATAGATCCTTTGATGCGAAAAAAGGCAAGAAATTACCAGAACACTCGCAATGTCTTACATTAAAGAGGAAAGATACATGTGAGCGAGGCCTAGAAAATTCAATAACAATCGATAATTTTTGCTGGCGAGAGTGTCCGTGTGACAGATTCGAAAGACAGTTTAAAGTAGACATTGGCACTTCGTGCGTCTTGTTAATTCGGTAGTACATTTGCTGGACACTAGGAGAAAATGGTTATTAGCTTTTGGTTCCAAATCTATGTGTACAGTGCGTTGAAGCTATGCTTGTGTTTTGTTAAAAACCCTATACAAGGCATTTATTACTTTCGGGTTCGGGACAGAACTTGACAATAGAGCACGGTGGTAAAAAAGCACTGTTATGCCGAAGTGTCTGACAACCATGTTACAGGAAGTTATTGGCCTAAATGACAAAATATGACATCCATGCTGATGTCATCCTCTCTCTCACACGTCTTGACGTGTAAACTTTGTTGAAGTTACAGAAAATTTCAACTTGGCGAATAGCAGTCAATATATTTATTAGGGTTTCGTGAATTGTTAATGGGCATTGTATTTTTGTAGAGATTAAAAATTAGTTCACGCTGAAGACCTTATGTCGCTATTGTTAGGGAAAGCCAACTTTCTGAAGCACTATGTGGGCTTGAGATATGAGTGACCATATGTACTGAAAACTAAAAAACAAATAGAAAGAAACTTTGGCTGGAACCTAATTAGGAATGTTTTCACTGCGTTGTTGTTTGCATGTTACTGAGCAACTTACATTCTCCCTACAACTTAATATTTATGCATGTTGTTGGTCGTGTAAAAAAGTTTAAAACATATGCACATTTTTTGTTGTTATAGCGTGTCTGTTTTAGCACCATTGTAGCAAATTCCTTCTTGATTATTGTGTTCGTTAAACATGTCTTCTTATTTAATTATACCTTCTTATTTTGTACAACTTATGTCAACACGTATTTCAACATAGATGCACTTATGCACAGATAACCTAGTTTCTACCGCACTCCTTAAATTTTATCACAAACGTTTACGTGCTACGTGATGGATATTTGAGGTTTGGAAGCGCCTTAGACTATCATTAGATTAATCATGAGAGCCAGACTTTTCAAGACTACATGAGATCACCATGTTAAAAATGCAAAGTTGTTTAGGTGGTTGTGCAAGGTCAATGTGCGTCGTTACGTTTACGCCGTGACGTACGTAATAAGGGAATAAAGTGAGCCAAAACATGTTGAAGTGGTACCGTTCATGTCATAATCAAATACGTCTTTATATAACCTTAACAGTCGAACAGTTGCTATAGCAGTGGAAGTTGACATATTCCCTCTATTCCAGTAAACTTTTACAATATGACTTCATGGGCATTACTGTATACGTTACAAGGACTAAAGGTTTACTTATTGAGGGCTAGTAGAACAATGACAGACGCTTTCCTTTTAATTCTTCGAACAATAAGAAGTCATCTGTACTCTATGCCATATCTGATACACCTTCGTATATGTTTGACAAACAGTATGTTTTTAACCTTACAAGACAGAATACCGCACGTATATAGGTGAGCAATCTACAATGACCACGGTTCATTTTTAAATGCACAGGTAGGTGAGTAGTTGGCAATGTACATGAGGGCATTACTTTTTGTTATTTATTTTTACATCGCTAAATAGTCATTTTATGCGAATGAGAAAAAAGTTTTGTCATTAAATAACATCCAGCTGCTGTTAACAGTGAAAGCTGCACTGAAAAGCTAGAGAGACAGAAAAACAGGATGATTGTTGCAAAGAAAATACCAACTGATTTGTTAACTATAGCAATTGTTTTGCGAAGGAGGCTCTGATGCGGTCTTTGGCTATGGGACCTCCTTTTGTACACCAAATATCTGTAACAATACTGAAACATTGATATAACGAAATCTGATTCCGATTTTTACAGATCATGGATTTGCAATGAGTTTAGTTGATCGTGCATTTTGCTTCTTGTTAAGCGCACACTGCGCTTCTTTTCTCGCTCTTTGCCATCGTTTACGCCAAAAACAGTTAACAGTTAACACCTGGTACCCTGTGCACCGCAAGTTCTCATGTATCCCTATGGTAAGTAATCTAAAAGTGTGAATAGACAACCTGCATGTCTGAATGTTCGTAAACAAACATACAAAAGACAGTAAGGACGATCAGACGACAAATACGCTTATTTTCCTTCGCTGTTCACCGTTACGAATAGCAATTTTTACCAAGTAGGCAATGAAAGCATGGGGCGCTATAACGTAAAGCTATTCCAAATTGTTTCTGTGCCGTTTCTGCAGTCGACCCTCCACGATGGGTGAAACATATTTTTTCGAGCCACCCCCACTTCACCTTTCTATCACACGACGTCACGAAAACCGCGATAACTGCCCATCTTATAGGATGTGTGCACGCTGAATGTGCATTATTAGACCTTGCAAACGAAAAATAGTTATTTCCGATTCTACACCTTTTTTTTGCCATTGGCCCTCCGCTATTGATCAAAAAAGTATTCGGCCTGCGCCCATTTGGCCTGTCTGTCACACGGTATCGCAATACCGCGAAAACTAGCGCCGTGTGCACAATAAAGGTGAAAATAATAAGGCGAACAAAACGGAAGTTTTTTTCGGAATAGTTGGAGACTGCCCCGTTTCGAAAGGAATAGATGTCTGCCTACCGATCATTCGGACACTGGCTATACTCGGAGCTGGCGGGGCCATGGATTTAGTTGCGTATAATAAACAATTCGGCATGGCAGTATAACGCTCTCCAACCCTTTCGACGCGTTTACAGTGCTCTGCCAACTATTCCGCGCTGAGGACCTACTTTAGCGGCATTTCTAACGTTCCGTTGCACGCCGCCAATATATTCGACGAGCCACGGCAAGCCACGCAGGGGGAAGCGGGCCAATCGCAGAGGCCGGCAACACCCTCCTCTTCCGGTTGTCTACTTTCACTGCTCTAGCTAGGTCCTACCGAATCTCGCTGCGTGCTCCTCGCCTTTCTCAACTATAGATAAGAAAAACCTGCCAAGATAGACAATGCTATTCGTTCTCAAAGCAAACAAAAATGACCTCCTATAAACAAGGACAGCGTTTCACTGCTTGCGTCAAACAAAGCTTCGGGTCGCCAGCCCGATCGCTGGTTACGTAAGTTTGACGTCAGGAGTTGTGAATAAAAAGCACATTGGAATAGTTTTACGTTATATGACCCCAGGTCGAGTGTAATAGTCATGCGTTCAGAAGACAAAAGTATGTCAAAACGTTTATTTGCGCGCGTATGTTGTAACCGCCGGATCACAAGTTCTGCAGCTTGTCTCTTACACGTACTGTCGCCATGATGCTTGACCAGATCATGCCTTCAGCATTTTCTTGCTTCTCCTGCGGAGGGTTCTGTAGATTTCTGGCTGGCGTGCCTTGAATGTGCAATCTTTATTCGCGTTCCTTTCAAAGCATTCGGTGTTTACTCCTGACAGCCAGCGTTCTTTAAAGTTAAACCGCTCTTGTTGGAGGTAAGTCTGATAGTGCTTTTACATTTGTGGAGATGTTCTCAGCATTGCGGTGCACGGATTCCTTGCGCGAGATCTCAAATTGCGCGAGCTTTCTCTTTTTTAATGTCTCATAAACCTTGCTGTGATGTGCCTCAGATGCTTGTAGTTGGTTACCACGTTTAAATGCGGCATTACACTGCGAACGTTGCTCTCTACTACATTGATTGTTGTGTTCATTGAAAACTTGAACCAATTTGTACTTCTGAAACTCTCTGATCGTGTAATAGTAGTACGTCCAATGTAGCACACGAATACCAAATGCCAAAAAGATTGCAGAGCGCTTCAGCGAAATGCATAATGCTAAAATTTCTTTGTTTTGAACGCGAGAAAGCATATTTGTGTCTCATAAGAGGACTGTGCTACAGTTAACACTACTTTCACTACTGATAAGTTAGAAAGATTGCTATTTCTGTACAAAAGTACACAAAGATTGTTGTCCTTGATGCAAGAAAAACTAAAATGACATTATGGCATTGGTTAAGAGCACACAATGTTCAGCAAAAACGCAGCTGTTTTCGAAGCACGTATTGTGTATTTATCGCATCGATGTTGAAAAATATGTGCAATCCGAATGCCAAATAAACGTTTCGAAAACCTTTCTTATGGTTTTTGGTCTCGGCGGTTTTCACGGACCTGTTGCTCACTCGATATTATGCCGAAGTGTTTCTTCAAGCCACTTGCTCTGGGTTTATCCGTTTTCCGTCATAAAAGTTACTTCCCTCATAAGAAGAAGAATTACATTATACGTTGAGTAGCATGGCACTTGTTACTATACGTAGGAAAAAGAAAATAATAGCGTAGCTTGCACTGGGGGCGCAATCCTAAAGAGAGCGGAGCTGATGGGCACGTAGCTGGTCCTGGCTTCTGGGCTAGGCTACCAAGTCAACCACAGCTTCTTCCGGAATTTATTGATTATTGATCGATTATCTATTAGCTATTCATTGGCTATCGCGAGGTATTGGCCACGTATTTGGGCTAGGCTAAGCACTACCAAGTCATTCCCAGCATTTTCCTAAATATATTGATTGTTCATCGATTATCAATTAGCTATTGATTGGCTATCGCAAGGTAATGGCCACGTATTTGGGCTAGGCTAAGCACTACCAAGTCATACCCAGCATTTTGCGGAATTTCGCGGATTTGCTATTGATTGGCTATCGACTGGTTATCGATGACTAACTAAGCTTAAGTAGTCCCAACCATGCTTGGCTAGACTTAGCCAGGTTCAGCTTCGCTAGTTTACAGGGGTATATGCCATTGCGCTTGGACGCTTTCAGCACAAACGCCACGATCGGCCCACATTTTCGGATTCAGCAGACGCATTACGCCCGGCTAAAACAACTCCACTGTTAAAATTGTTTAGGGGTTCACAGGTGGGCAACATTTGGCGACAGTACACACACCCAAGCACACCCAAACACACGCACGCAGGCACGCACGCAGGCACGCACGCACGCACGCACGCACGCACGCACGCACGCACGCACGCACGCACGCACGCTTTGAAACACTCAGCCAAACAGTTCTTCGCTTACCGAAAGGGTGGTTCCATATTAAGGCTTTCAAAACTGGCACTTCAAAACTTAATGCACAACAAATCTGACGTTATCATGCGTACTGATTATAACGAAAGGTCGGGTTAGCGTCCACTGTCCCATTCGGCGGCCACAATGAGCCGGTCACCACTGCGGCATTGACATCGCTCAACAAACATATGACTCCACCCTTTTGAAATGTCACGGCCATTATGTCCACAGTGCCAACGTTTCCTAACACTACAATTACCCCAGTAAGCCGCATAAAGAACACACACAGGGCTGTGATCTATATAACTGCGATCTGTAGGAGGGCCTCAGGGCATTTATAATGCATTAACCTCAGTCTGTAGAGGAGCATATGCTTTTGATGTAATGCCATTTATAAGTAACCACACAGACAAGGTCCGACCACATACCCGCTGTATAGAAAGAAATAAACGGTGCTCGCAGAGTTTAATTAGGTGATCCCCTTTTCTGCAGATGTGCTCATTAACTGAGTTTAAAATATTCAGTAATCGAGGACAAATGTAATCGTTTGCTCTAACACTGGGTAGCTGCAGCAAAAGAAGATCGCTTACGGTAAGCTCTTCCAGTACTAGGGCGCTTACGTTTTGTCCTCCATTACTTTATTCGCGAAGTAAATTATTGACAGAAAAAACGACCATTACGTAAGTGCAACTCTGCGTTAACTGAAAAAGAAAAAGGACGGGTCTAATAAATAAAATGTCTGCTTTCTTGTCACTGCGCTCTCACTGAAACTTAGACTCTCAAATAAAGTTTGACTGATGCGGCTGAACGATTCTGTACTCCGTTACGTACTATCGACCAAACAAGTTTACGGGATCTGATAAAAGCTGAGTATCTCCGCAGCCTCAAAACGCAGCCTGGTCTTCCCATTTCCAACCTCTACTGGTATATGCGAACACCTGTACGGGTATATGCGAACAACATTGTGATGTACGGTTTTACTGGCTACTTGTAAAGGCTGCTCGGATATTTAGCGTTTTCTGAGATCCCGTGGTCCGTAAACGTTTTTGGTCGATCGTACATAGCAGGCAGCGCTACGAATGATAGAAATATTTCTCCCATTGCAGCACATTCGCGATCAACAAATAGGGCGTCACGTTCGAAAGAACGACACAGGCACGCGTCACCTAATTTCGAAGTAACCTTAAGTTTTGTACTTTTACGTCGCAATGCATGGTGTATTTATTGCATGACACGGGTTGCAGAACTGAACCTATTTACCACCAAAGGAGCGGACTGGCACGTTCCTGCGACCAGTGGCCACAGCGTGTAGTGCCTGCGTTCGCAACCGCAACCTGGCACTTCGCATACTGAAAAGAATGCGTGATTCGACGCAACCCACATCCACAAGTTGTAGTTTGCAATATATGAAACACCTAGTCGGTAGGATCTCTAGCAGATCCGAAACGACTGCTCCGCGAAATACGCGGAATGAGACATATCCGGCCGAACTACTTGCGTGGCTTTCGCAGCATCGCCTGCTGAGTATTAAGCACAGTATAAGCAAGTATAAGCAACAACGAGACTAGGCGAGTAGCTGTAGCAGACGTAACCCGAGTAACTTCGATCACCTGGTGTTATTTAACGGTGCCACAAAGCGCAGTAGAGGGCAGAGGAGTGTCTTTGCTTTCCGCCCCACCTAAATAAGGTCTAGGAAACGAACCCAAGACCTAGAGCTCATCAGCGTCTCACCATAGCCGCTGAATCACCGCAACGGGTCTCAGTAAGCGAAGATATTGCAGGAGAACTTCTTTTGCAGTGGACGCGTATTTGTTTACACCTATTCTTCTGCCGACGGTAAGCAAACGTGCTCTGTAGTTCCCACATGTGTACGCTCCGTCCTTGCGGACAACTTTCTGTGGCAGTGAAGGCAAAGCTGCGGGGGTGGAGATTATGCAGATGCGTTACTACGCCAAGTAGACCGGCAGCGTGGGACTGAGCTTTTGGTTTCTCGGAAGAGACGCTAGAATCAGCGTAGCTTCCAAGTGCGACGGCTTCGAATTTGCCGGGTCGCGGAAGACAAAATCACAGAGAATATGTCAAATTTAACACTCAGCGGTGTCTTTTGTCTTATTTTGCTGTTGTGAATGAGGTGCGTATGTTTTTCTCTTCCCCAGTGTAAACTAAGGAGGATAAAAATGTGGAGTCTCTTTTTTTTATTATTTTGGACGCGCTTTTACTTTTGCGCCATCTGCACCTCCTCTAGCTTTCCCTTCATCGCCACGAAAAGTTGACCGCAAGCGTAGTAATGCCCTGCACAAGTAGTGAGGACTGTGCGAGTTGGGATATGTGCGCGATCTGTCAGCGCAACAATTGTGGGATTGTCTCTTCTTTTCCGTCTCTGTCTGCGGTTGCACTGACAGATCACGAACATGGTAATTTCGCACGGGCGGTGAAAGTCCCTCTCCGGGGTCTTTCGGCTGGGGTGGATCTTACCCTTTCTCTAAATTATGCCGAAGTCCCTGCACTGTGTAGCTGTGAAGGTCTACAGGCGCAAGGTGAGCGCTTTACGCCTACGTCTGCAGCGGACGCTCGCTGCTTGCTGAAGCTGTGCGCTGGGTGAAAAGCCATCATAGAGAGAAATTGCTTAGTTGTGCGGTGATACGCACAAGGTCAACCAAACGACTATGAACGGTTGTTTACGGACGATAAGTTTTATATGCCAATTATGCAGATTCTTTACGAAGAAGGCATGCGCACTTTCATTAACCTATTAAGGACAGAGATACGCATTTATTATACCAGACAAGCGGCGAAGTCACTTTGCGTAATAGTTTTGACCTGCTATTCAGCATTCGATAAGAAAAATGGCAGTAAAAGAAAGAGAAAGATAAGGGTTGATGAGGAGGCATTCAACTATAATATCCCGCAAGGGAACCTGCGCGGTCTGAAAAGGATTAAGAAAGAAAAGTGCATCTTATAAGAATTATTTACTTATTCATTTATTTACCACTCATATACTCAGGGTCAAATAGATATTGGAGAGGGCAGTGGGTGATAAAGAATACTTGGTCGTCGTGAAATTTAAATCAGAAAAGCTCGCTGGTCGAAATACTGGTTCTCTCGTTTGAACACGCGAAGCCATGTCCTGCCAAAAGTTCTTGAAGCCGTACTCGTGCACTCAGTTAAATAAAAAAAAATCATGGGAGTAAGTGATATTGTCATTCCCGTGAGACGTGCGTACTGCAACTTTCCCACATGAAGCTGAAATTGGACGACCTAGCAAGTTTGCTTCCGTGTCACTGCAAGCTCCAACGCCATTTTTCTTAATCTTGGATCATAAGCCAACAATTCCCGTAAAAACGACACCGATTCTGTAATCACTGAAGTAGTATCAGTTTTCGAAAAAGTGGGAAAACGATTTCTGACAATATATTTAACTTCACACTTGAAGTCATTAGCCTACATCATTAAACTCGTTAAAAAAAAGTTACGCTTTCTTCACAATACTGCTTCTCGGTGTCTTCAAGAGGACGTCTAATAGCCAGCCGGCACCAAGTGTAGCCCCTAAAGCAGTCACAAATGAAGAGCTTTTTTGATCGTATTACTCTTACGACAATGTGTAGAGGCAAGGTAAATACTTGGCGCTTTTCTCACCATGAAAAATACCGTGTTGAATTACGATATCATGGACAAGTATGTACAAAACGCTTATCTTCTCAAACGAATAAGCAATTCAACATGCCCGAGCAAGCCTTCAAAAAAAAAAAAAAAAAAAGAAAGAGACACCGTGCACTAATGTGGTCAGATATGACTTCTTTCAAATTAGGCTCTCTACTTCGGTATGCGTACGGCCATTTTCGCCGAGAACACTTCCCGACGAAGGCCGCGTTTAAATTTTCACCACGCGCATTCAGTTATGCGCTGACATGTGCGGGCAATATACGCGTTCATTTCCTCCATCACGACCGGTGTGCAGATTTGCACGTATAAGGAGGTGGTGTAATGACTGAAGCGACTTTCTCGAAATAGGTTCGCTAAGGCCTTCTTTGCATTCGTGATGACACGAAGACGGCAGGTGACGGCAGTGGGCTGACCTTTTGTTCCTTTTTTTTTTTCGCTTTTATTTCTGTCATTTGCGTCAGGAAGCCTGAAAGTGCCGCCGCCCCAAAAATGGGTGCGCGGTTGGTCTCTCCTTAAAATGTCAAGGTTTTCATTCTGGCGGCAGAAATTTTACGTTTACTTTCACTCACAAGTATAATAGGACAGGGTGTGGTTCTATGTACCATCGTGTTATAGACGAAGTCTGGGAATAGCACTCCCCGGGATGATCTCGGGCACCGTTATAGCTGGCGTTCTCAAGGAACACAGTTCTTTCTTTTACTTCGAACACACACAAAAATAAGCTCACGAAATTCGCTGCACATGAATTACCCAGCGAGGCGGATATCGCTCGTAGGAAAACCTATATATACGTAACCCTAATTAACCAATGGCATCACTGACCCTCTTCAGCGCACGCACGCACGCACGCACGCACGCACGCACGCACGCACACACACACACACACACACACACACACACACACACACACACACACACACACACACACACACACACACACACACACACACACACACACACACACACACACACACACACACACACACACACACACACACACACACACACACACGCACAGACGCACGCTCTCTCTCTCTCTCTCACGCACACACGTGTGCGCGATCCTTCATACTTCGTGTAAAGTGTTCGCACGACTGACGTGAGATCGTAGGGTTCCTTCTCGTTCAAGACATCCGAGGCATTCTTCCTCACTGCTTAGATGTTGGTATCACTTTTCAACGCCTGTGAAGGTACACTGAAAACATGTTTAGCACGCGCTCACGCGCTCAAGCGGCTATCCTTTGGTGCGAGTGGCAAATGCAGTGAATACTGGACAATGCAAGATCAGCGGTGGAGTTGGCCAGGTCGCTTGCAAATCTACCAGCATGACCAACGTTTTCTACCGGAGACAGCGCGACAGAATCAGCGCCCGGTGCTCGAAAGGCGACTATCAGCGAAAGGAGTGAGCGCTTAAGCCGGGGGTACACGACTGATTTCTCAAATGTCATGTTTGCAAAAGCCTTCGCAGCTGGATGCCCTGTCATCTCGTGCCGAACACTAGAACGACACAATCGCCGAGAAACTTGTCGCAGATATCTACAGCGAGAAAGGAACTGCGATGGATTTCTCCCCCGTAGTCAAGACGAAATGCCAATGTAGGGTTTAACAAAAAAGTGTTTATTTTACAGAAACAGAGGTAGTAGTTTGACATCATCTTGCTATGAGAATGCCGCTTGTGTTAGAACATAAATGTGTTGACATGCTCGCTCTTCATGACTAAGAATTTTCCACTTTGAGAAGTGATGAGGCCTCAGTGAGTCATCGGCTGCAAAACAATAATCGAAACGATGTAATGGAAACTGTACAACCACCATGAATATTGCGTTTTCACGACTGACGAAGGTCAACGCTGGAAGTATAACACGTCGAAGGCAGTGATTGATGCTTACTGCCGTTGTTTGTGCCTTTTACCTGCTATGATCGGAGCTTGAAAATTCTGTGAGTCCCACGGAGCTGGCTAGCAGAAAGGGAACAGCATGAGGGATATGGAAACATTTGACTAAGTTAGGTTGCTTTCTCGCTAATAACGGGGCTGATGATGAAGGTCCCTGTTTAAGAAGTAGTCATCCGTCATTCCCTAGTTTAAATCAGGAGGATCTAGCACATATCAGGTGAAGTAGACTGAAGGTAGTTCATAGGTTTTTACCAGATATCGTGGAGAGCTCGGCGCTAAACATTTTTTATGAGCGTCGCTCTGAACCATAACCGGCATGCCAGCGTCTTTGACAACTGCTGTTTTTCTCTTCGAAGCTTACAACTTGAACACCAATGTGAACATCTTTGGTATGCTTGGCGACCGTCAAAGCGGTTTCCTGAGCTACGTAATCAGCTCCTGAAGAATCTTTGATGACCTTAAAAGGGCACACAGCCTGCACGTAAGGAAAAAAAAAACAATGCAAGAGAAACAGACTCAGTTCCCTTGCGACGTTTCTTCGCAATAGTGCGCACATGAGAACTTCATGCTTAAGTCGCTGTGCTTGTAGACTTTTCCGAAGCCCATCCTACGCATAACCTATTCGCTCGCTGTGATATCATCGCAATAAGAGCTTTTCGCATAACACAGCTAAGGGTGACAAGCAATGAGAATATGTTAGCCCCACTGATAAATGATAGTAGGCTGAGTACAAGGTAAAGCGATTGTTGGGATATGACATTGCGCCTAGGGACGCCTTCATTGCTTTGTACATTGTAAAAAGATGCAGTTCACATTTCTCCATCACAATTGGTCCAACAGCTCGGAACAGTCCATGACGTAGTCCTTATATGACCCACAGATGGTTGCATATAAGGCGTCTTCATTCTTTGGTAGATGCTCGGAGCGCTTACGTTTGAATTGTAGAAGGTACATCGTTAAGGTGCCTTCGATGGTGGAATAAGTCGGATTTATAGGGTCAGTATTGTCACAGCATCTCTGATTAAGCTACCGTGACGCCTTCACTGTCTTCTCTCCGTAGTCGCATTAGGTACTGTTATTCCTGAATATGAGATTGTCATAAGGTGCGTTTCTAAGGCAGAACAGCCGTTTGGGTCATGCTAGGGTGGAGGGGTCTTCAAGCTTCGAATGACACGATAGAGCTCGCAGAGCAGAACTTCCTCGCCCCAATCCTCACGCCGTTGCCTCTTCTAGATTATGGCATTTCTATTCACGACATCGATATATCGAGTCCACTCTTTACGACGACGTGAGCGAAACGTCGCGTCGACCTCACGGATTGGACACCATTCCCGCCAGCAGGCTTCCCAGGAGCACCACGTCGGCCTTGCACGTCGGCACCGTGCAATCTTCGCCCGTGAGGCCTCTCTCGAACGCCTTGCGGTAGTGGGCCACGCTCGGCGAGCCGTCGAACTCGTGCCGCTTGAAGTATGCCGTCACGTCGCGGCCGAACGACTTGAACTTGGTCGGGGCCTTGGCCACGTGACACAGGAGCGCCGATATGCAGTCCCTGTCATCCAGCGCCCGGATGGCGTTGAAGTACGCGTCCTCGGGGTGTTGCTCCGGCGACGACAGGTTCACGGCCTCGCGGCGTCCAATCCAGCCGAAGGCCGACGACGCGCCCGAAGTCAGCAAACGGAGAATCATTCCAGCGATGCCGAGTTGACCCGAGAAGAGAGACTGTATCAGGCCCATGGCCACGGTGCCGATGCCGTTCTGTGCCGCGGACCGCTCCGTCAGGGCGAGAAGTACTACAAGCACCGCGACGCCGGTGACGGCCAGGCTACGGGTCCTCATGTTGCTTCTTCGTCGCCGTTCCCCGCCTTCCTTCGTAACGGTGTGGATTTGACGATCAGGTGCTCAGGTTCGCAGTTTTTTGCTAGGGATGGAGTGGGCCCATTTCTTTATATAAACGTCGGAACCAGGAAGGTGGAAGAATTGAAAGAAAGGAGGTGCTAGAGGAGAAAGAGAGAAAAAAAAGGGTCGACACCGCTAACAACGCATCCTCTCTCTCTATCTCTTTTTCACCGTCGTAGTGGCGAAACTGAGCGAGGCTTGTTTTGCCTCGGCAGGAGGAGCCAAGGTTAGGCGCGTACGGGAGAATGCGAAAGAGGTGCCGATTGTCGGGAGGGGAGGCAATGACCCATTTGGGGCGCCTGCGAGCGGGGCTATAGCTGGCGCGCGTACGAGACGTCGCGTCTCTCTCGTATGCGCCCGTATGTACGAGGAACAACGAGCTCTCCTCCGACTGCCAAAAAAAAAAAAAAAAGTAAGGAGGTGGAACGAGACGTACGGGGCAGTCCTAGACGAGAGGAGGAAGGGCGACGAGTAGTAGGGGAGGGATAAGGTGAAAGTGGGCGCCGTAGAAGATTTCTTTATGAAGGAAAGAACAAAAAAAAAAAAAAAAGAAGAGAAAAAACAGAAATGACTGAGATGAAAGCGACCACGAACGGTGCTCGTCGAGCGAGCGCTTCAGGCGCGGAGGTTCCTTCAACCGTCTGGAAAGTCGATCTTACCCCCGGGGGCTTGGCATTTAGCGCCGCTGTGCCACGCCGTTCTGTTATTTTCTTCTTTTTCTTTTATTTTCGTGCGTGATTGCGCGGGGCCACCAAAAGCTTGGACCAGATGAGCGTGGTTGTGGTGGTGGTTGGCCGTGGAGGTTGTGGCTGTTTTTCTAAAGGCGTCCCATTTCCGTGTATGCAAATAGGCGTCTGCGTCTTTCGTTGTCGCCCAAAGAAGATGGAAAAGAAAGTCTCTCCGCACTTCTTAATTTTTTTTTCAGCCGCTGCGGTTTCTTCTTGTTGTTTTACGGCTACTCGCCGTCGTCCGTGGTTGGAGGAAGAAGGCCGTCCGAGTGTCAAACGCGCTCACGGGTTTGCGTGCGAAACCGCGAATAGAATGTGCGGCACTTCCCCACTGCCAAGCATTCTCGTGGTCACTGGACAATGACCGAAAGTAACATTCGCGAGTTCCTTTCTTCTTCTTCTCGTAGTCACGGTAAGTGGTCTTTACGACTTCCTCTGGTCCGCAAGAAGTCTCGCGGAAACGAAGGCTAAGGCCAGCTCGGAGAAATTCTCAACCGAATGCCAGCAGGCAGTCAGACAGGCGGGGGAATCCTACTTAGAAGGAGTCCAGGCTTACGCAGCAGTGTCCGTTGCGTAGCGTAGTGTCGGATGGAAATAGAATGTCCAGCAGGAAGCCCGGAGGAAGTTCCCGTTCGCCTCCTGTTGCACGCTCGGTGAGGCGTTCGGAGAAAAAGAAGCTCGCCGTTGTGACCGGAGGGGCGGGGCGGCGCCTTCATCCGCCAAAAATAATGTTTTCCTGCAGACACTCCGTCCCTGCAGTTTCTCGTCAAAGTTCTCTTCCGAGTAGACAGCGTCGCGTCTAAAGGAGACAAACCACATGAGTACGAAATCGGACAGTCTATAGATAGTCTATACATCTTGCATACGTTTCTTGTACGCCAGCAAAGACGATGTTCTGTACGGACTGTCTTGCAGCTCTCGTTATAGCATGCCTTCAAAACAGGCCCTGCCACGATTTAGAGGACGAACATTATGAAAATGAACATGTATAGTTTACCGCGCTAGCCTACATATTTCATGCAGGTCACAAACCATAAGGTTTTCTTGTAGAGGCTGTCTCCCATTTTTCGTCACAGTCTTTTTCCGACGGCGCTGCGTCGCAGAAGACAACCTTACAAAACATTTTTCGACAATTTATAGAGAATCTATAGTTTATCGAAGACCACCAAATATAATAAATGTTTTTCTGTAGGGACTCTAGCATTTCTCGTCAAAGTTATTTTCTAAGCGTACCCTATTGTGCCTTAGCAGACGAGTATCCTAAGAGAAGTGATATGGTCTATTGGTTGTGTATATGTTTCTTTTATATCAGCAAAGAAAGCGTTTCCTTGTAGAGACATTGTCTCGCATTACACATCAGAAGGATCATGATGACATAGGTGACAAACATTAGGACAATTATTTTTAGATAATCTTTAAAACATGTATGCATTCCTTGTAGACAAGCAAAGTTATTGTGACAGAGTGATGGGCTGATTTTCAAGCGAGTAATGGCATAAGCGCCTAACTCCGTAACGTACTGTAAGGACTGTCTCCCAGTTCTTCACAGAGTTGTCTTCCGAGTAAACGCCGTAGCTCCGTAGGAGATAGGCATCATACCGAATTTTTTTTACAGACTATAGGTAGTTTATACATTTCATGTAGACCTTCAAAAAACTTTTCTTGTAGGGACTGGGTCCCGCCGTTTTCACAAGAGTTGTCTTCTGATTTATCGCCGCCACACACTATAAAGGAAACACACAAGAAATTAATTTCTATTGTCTAGGTAGCCTATATATTTTTCTAGGCCACCAGAACTGATGTTTCCTGTAGAGACTATCGCACAGTTCCCGTTTAGAGTTGCCTCCCGAATAGGCAGCATTGCTTCGTTGGAGAGAAACCTTTTTCAATGAATTACAGTCTGCACATAGTAATGCACTATTTTTTGTAGATCACCATAGATAACGCATTCCTAAACTTAACCTTTTCCTGTAGAGGCTGTGTCACAGCTCTCAGTTTTGTTTTCACAGCCCTCGTAATCGCATTTTAGGATATAAGTATTATACAAATGAATTTCTACAATTGATACATACTTTACACATTTCTTGTAGATCACCCAAATAGCTTTTCTGTAGAGACTCTGTCCCGCAGTCTTTTTCTGAGAGTTGTTTGCTGAGCGATCAGCGTTGCGGCTTAGGAGACAAAGCCCAAATGAATTTATTTAGTCTATAGACAGTCAACGAATATCTCCTACAGTGCCAGAAATTATTCTTTGTGTAGAGACACTGTCTCGCGTTTCTAGTCTATGTTGCCTTCTCAGTAGACAGACCGACAGGTTTGCCTGCTTCCTAAGCGACCAAACTTATCAAATTACGCTACACAGTCTATAGACAGACTACACATTTCTCCTAGGCCCCCCGAGAATAATGTTTCGCACATATTGTGCCCCGCCAGAGTTGTCCAAGCAGCCACCGCAGCATCTGAGGAAACAACCCGAAGGAATACATATTTAGATTCTTTGTAGGTCGATCCACACCGGTAGCCCGGGGGCTACAGCACTGTGCTGCTGAGGTCGAGGTCACAGGTTCAATGCCGGCCGCGGTGGCTGCATTCCCATGGGGGCAAAATGCGAAAAGGTCCCTGTACTCTACAGCGGGTGCAAGTTAAAGAACCCCGGGTGGTAAAAAGTAGGGTACCTCTATGTCCTCCTCGCCCGCCGCTTCGTACGGAGCGGCGGGCGAGGAGGTCGTCGAGGCACGAAAGACTGAACGCCCAACTACAGCGTGCCTCGTAATCACACAGTTTATTTGGCGCGTGAAACCACACATTCTTTATAGCTTTTCTATAGCCTTAGCTTAGACCGATTTGCCGTCTTAACAACTACTACTTTCTACATGCCGGCTTCACGGTCAGTGCACAACAATTGCTAACAAATGGTATTTCCTCCGGTATTTTGAGGTCAGTGCACTTCTGAACAGTTTGTAATGGACGCTGTAACATAAGGCATGGCATTGCCGTTGCATGTTATTTGTTCCTGTACATATTGCTAAGAATGATACTGACTTAAGGCCCGAGGTTATACCACACAAATCACGATTACTTAAGGTGTGGGAGTTATAAAAGTGTGTGAAGATATGATCGTCTGTAAAAAAAACTACCGTGTTGCTTAAGAACGATTTTGTTTTGTTCTGTTTACTGTAGGCAACACTCAACTGTAAATGTTTAAGTCGAGATGAGCAAGCAAATTACGCTTCTGTACTAAGCGGCTCTGCTTCCTTTAGGATAAATCTTAAAAGGCCCATAAAACACAGTAGGCTGGCGATTCCGTGCTACAGTTCCCGCAATAGTACTCCCTGACGTCGTAGATATTGGCAGCGTCAAGGAAACTCGAGCTTAGCGATTAGTCGGTAACATCATTAAAACATTGCATCACATTCTTACCCAGTTCACCGAATATCTTGAACGTGTCGTGCGCAAAACTGGCCACAGGTACGAATGAAGCGCTTGGAAATATGTGACGTCACAGCGACCTACCGGCACTGAGGCTTCGAGAGCAATTTCAGGAAAGCAAAGTGTAGCTTTCCCTGTCTCCAGCAATAAGCAATAGTTTTCGCGCGAAGTTAATGAAAATTTAATTATTTAGTAACAACTTTATGAAAGCACAGTGATGCAGTGCTGCCCTCTAAGGTCCTTTTAACACACCATAAGTAAATAAAAAAAGCTTTCCCAAGGGCCGCTCTTCCTGCTCTACCGCCACCCTTTATCTGATTTCGTTGGGAAAAAGAAAAGCCGAACTAAACAAAGATCATGAAAGGATACTTACGTTTATCTTGTTCTCTATTTGCGGCCCAATACATTTCGTATATGTATATATCGCAAGATGCTTGAACTTGAAACCAATATTAGAAAAGGAAGACGAAGTTCTGAAACGAAAAATGACATCACTGGCATGTGATTCCTAATGGCGGTAAGCGTTCGATAATCTAAACGAACACGTTCTCAGGTGCCACTTTCCTCTCTTTGTCATCCATTATCTGATTCGGTGAGGGAAAAAAAAGTACAAAAGCGAAAAAGCTGTGTGCAAAAAGGCTGCAATGTTGTGAAGAGGAAGTATAGCGGTTATGGCAAGATGTCTGGTTGGTTCGTGTGCGAGAGGAACTGCACGCCAGATTCACGGGAAGCGTTCTTATTTTGTGCTTATTCTGCCGCTTACTTATACATTCAGTCGCACCTTTTCAAGGTGACCTCAATCCTTTCAACCCACTATTTCTGTGCTCTGAGCTTGCGTTGTCGTGTCTTTATTTTGTTCCTGCGCTGACAGATGTGTCTGCTTTTTGGGTGCCTTGAAAGTAGCATCGTAATAGACAACACACCTGGTGGGGAGGAGGCTCACACATGTCGGAAACTCTATTGGCTTCAGGGCAGGCGTTCCCACAAAAGCAGTGAATATTTCTGCTCTATATAGGCAGGAGAGTTGGTACTCGGATTACCGGCCTGTACAAGTATATGCGAATCAAGATCACTCAAGACGATCCCTCCCAAAACGTTTGTTGTTTGCTATCAAGTATCTGGCTCCTACCCACTATAGGGGATCGCGGCCCCCAAAAAGTATCTATTTCTCAACCTTCTCAATCGTAAGAATCTTCTTTCTCCCAAAGTACGTACTACGACGATTTTAATGGCTCGTTGCCTGCTCCAAAGTTGAATGCACTGCGTGATGCATGCAGTTGAAATAGTATTATTTCATGGCCGCCATGACCGCGAGAGGTCAGACCCTCGGTATACGTCCACAAATAGTCAACCAAGTGGGCGTAGTTAGCGACCTACGACGCATGTCAACAGGTAGATGATCCCAAACGTCGTACGAAGGTTCCGGGTTCGACTCCCATTGGTGCAAGTTCTTTTCTTCCACTTCCATGGGCCTTTTCCTTTATGAAGAATATTGTAAAGTTTATCGCAAGTTAACTCTCATTCATAATTACTCCATTTAAATAAAAAAAGCTTGCCTTGTCAGCTTTCCCTTGCCTCACTGTCAGCAGCTTCATATGGAAGCTAATTTAAAAAATTGTGCCTATAGGATTTCCCGATTCTTCTCACTTTGGTGTCCTTTGTGTTCCATGTATGGTATATTGTATTCCAAGGATACCCTGTACTTAGCACCGGTGTCTCTTTCCAATCGTGAATTTTAATAGTTTTCAATATTTCCTTCAACGCCTGGCTGCTCAGTCGATAGAAGCGTTCCATTCTATGATGGTGAACGTCTCTTCTTTCTTGCCCGCGAACTTGTTGTTGCGGTTGCGGAGCCTCTGGGCCAAGTCGTCGATCTCGTTTTGTTCCAAGGTAGGCAGGGGCGGTGGCGTCAGCGCGATGGGCGTCATGGCGGGCGCTGAGCCTCCCAGGAGCATGGCGTCATTCAATGCGGATACGGGCGCCGAACTCGAGCTAGCGCCACCCCTCTCGACTCCGGTCACGGTACGCAAGAAAGGTATGGGCTTGGCCCGCGCCCCTGCGCTACCGCGACCTCGCTTGACGCTGCCTGAACGCTTCCCGCCTGCACCCGTCCGAAAATAACACAATCAATCAATCAATCAATCAATCGGTATCGTTATAATTATTTTCACACTGAGAAATGTGCAGGCAGATTCATTAAGTCATGCATGAGTGGTGATAAGGGTTATTAGACGCTTAAAACTGACTACCCCGCATTTCTTCCTATAGAGTCTACACGTGGCACACTGGAAAATAATTGTGACAGTTACTGACAGCCCTATATATATATATATATATATATATATATATATATATCAGCAGCAGCAGCCTTTTTCGTAAGCTAGCTCCTTTCCGAACTACGTGCATACCGGACCAACAAAACAGTTTCAAATAATATATATATATATATATATATATATATATATATATATATGCCGTGTACGTGTGTGCGTGTGTGTTCTTAAGTGTGTGATTGGAGACAGAGCAGGTGCCGTGTGATGTGTTACTGAGAAATGTTAGCAGTAGCCGTTGTAAGGGCGACAGCATATTTTATTTAGGAGCGAACACGCCGTTTAAATGGACACTAAAGGCAAACATGAAGTCGACGTGAACTGATCAAATACCATTCCAGAAACCTCACGGCGCTTGGTTAGTGCAAAGAAAAGACTTAGTTTAAAAAAACATCACGTTTAAAGGGTCCGCATATCTTTAGCGCACTTCAAATCGCCCGCCCCTGAGCGGGGGAGTGGTGACGTTGCATATGCCATCACCGCCCGTTACTGCCATCGGCGAGTAAAAGGGCGCCCCACGGACAGCGTTACAGTTTTTTTGCGGAAAACGCAAACACGCGACCATGGAGAAACCCACCCAATGCAGAGCGTTGGAATCGCCGCTGCAGCTGCACTTGATCAAGCGTGGAATGTTCGGCCATCCCGCGACATCACATGGACCGCATTCTCAGCTACTTGCAGTATGTGTGTGTATCGCGGGCCAGCAAAACCAGATCCGCACTACGCAATAACTACAGAAACAAGAAAGCGTGGGCAGCGCCGAGTAGAGCGAAAACGAAACCTTTCGACCGCACACGTCGTTGTCAAGAGTAGCGTCAATAAATCTTTTAAAAAAATAGAGTAGTGCTAGACAAGTAGCATTTTCTTCCGTCGTATAATGCAATCTAACATCTAACATTGGGAGTGGTGGAGTACTCGTGACAAAATTAAAATAAGGAGGGCCTTCGTCTTCGGGCTATTACTTGACTGTCCCGTGAGAGTCTTGAAATCGTGTCCTGCATTTACCTGAATTTCTCGATCAGTAAAGCTCTGTTCGAGATAATATTGATGCTTTAGACGTTGCCAAGCATTATTATATCAAGGTAGCTTGGCCTAATATGTGCCTTAAGTGTCCCTTTAAATAGACTGTCCTGCCTTACCCGTTACGTTGCCGGCACTCCGTCCTGTCGGCGAACCTCCGCGCCCTCGCTTGGCCTTTCCAGAAGGTCCTGGACTGGCGCCGAAGACAGCTGCTGACCTTGGACGTTGAGGCGCTGCTGACCTTGGACGTTGAGGCGCTGCTATCAGGGCCATCAAACAGGAAGTCTACCATTGACTCGTTTTCGTCCGCTGGTGGGAACCTGGAGGGCGTAAAAGAAAATCTATATGTCGATGTGTCGTGGCCCTAGTATCTTAAGCAGAGAGAACATCTAAGCCTTAGTAGGAAGGAACATCTAAGTTTCAGAAATGGCATGAGCAATCCACGCTTGCCTTGGAAGTAAAGCGACGTCGCTTGGCTTTATTCCTGCGGTAGCTGGACCTTCTTTTTCTTCTGCCCGCAGGTAAGTTATACTGTTGCCTTATAGAGCTACTTGTGCCTGTAATGTTCAACCGTCAGCGATTAAGGAGAGATAGGCAAGAATGCTAGACTGCAAAAGACACAGTAAAATCAGATTACAGCAAGCAGACTAGATGAGTATTTGAAACCGCCCCGTCTCAAAGGGTAAGCCAATAAAAATCGTCATCATCGTCATCACATTTTCAATGCACCAATGCCGTGTTCTACAGACTGCCCCAGCGAACATGGGCCAAACTATTAAAGAAAAGGCTATGAGATACGAGGATGGGACCAACGGTGTTAACATACTGGCGTAATTTTTCGTTATCTTTAATTGACCAATTAGCCGGAAGTAACCAGTCAAGCTGGTCAAAAAGTTCCTGAACTACTTGATTTCGCGATAGCAGCGCTCTCGAAGATGTTTTCAAAGAAATTTGCTAAATGGATGAAGGCGACTGCGTAAATGTGACAAAGCGCCAGGTTAAGGAAGAAATCGTATTTCTTATCGTTGTTCTAAGCCGGTGGTCGCTAGTCTACCTTACAACGCCATAAGCCACCTCCCCTCAGCAACAGCGAACACGAAACTGACACCTTATCACGTTATACGCGGCAGCAAAATCACCCTTCGCTCCTGCAATGTGTAAGGTTGCGAATAATTTTTTTTGACGCGGTAGGTATTTATGTTGTAAGTTGCATTGTGCCTTTAGGCACAATACAAGTTACAGCATAAATACAAGAAGGGGTGTCAAACTTATACGAAAAGGTTGACTTCGTGAATAAAATGTACTAAGAACCAGTTGAATACCCTATCTATCCAATGTTGCAAGGCAGAGTTAAATGCAGAAAAGGACGAAGCGCCATGTAGTGGAGCCCCATGTAGTGGAGCCCCATGTAGTGGAACCTTTTTTTCTCTATTGTAAGCTGGTCCGCGTCGAAACTTGCTGCTCTCAACGCAAAGCCAGAAATCAAGGGGCGTATCATGGGATTTGTGAGCAAATTGACACTGACATGTGGAAAACGACGCATAGTTTGAAATAACAACTGAGTTAATTATCGCGCGAGATTCCAACGAAGAAGAAAATGCTCAAGTCATCGGTCTCGCCCTGAGCGCCGCCGTGTCCCAAGGGATCCCGGCCAACGGTTGTGTGGGTTCATGCGTGCATGAGGATGAGTGTGGGTTCATGCTGAAGCCTCTAACCCGTCATATATTTGACGGGTGCAAATAAAGTCACTTTTCTTTCTCCTCGGGGAAGAAATTAAGGTTACGCGAAGGAAGGTGCGTGTTGAACGGGCAATTTATACTGTAGAACGGATGAGTGATATTGTATGAGAGGAGCATAAAATTCGGCGGACACTTAATACTGCTTACGTGTGGGAGCGCGAAAGCATTATAGTTCCCTCTGATGATAAGTGCCAAGAGATCGCAAACTCAGTAGACAGCTGGCAGGTGGTACGTGGAAATATACTATAATGGGAAATTTTATGGGCACACGGTGGGAATCGACAAACACAAGACGTTGCGCCGACATCAGGGGGACTATTCTGTAAGAGTCCACCTAGTGGACTGTCGAATTCGGTCACTGCTGATTGGCTGCAGCAGTGCGAGTGAGGAGGAGACAGGTGCCCTCAGCCAGTATTCTCCTCGCTCGTGCAGCTACAGCCAACCAGCAGCTGCCGCAATGGACAGTCCACTTGGTGGACTCTTACAAAACGCCCCCCCCCCCCCCTCCCGCCTTCCAGTTCTGTCCTGCCCAACTCAATAATGACCTATACCGACTCAATTTCTTGCCTAGAATAAAATCATCTGCACCGTTGTGCTTGCGATAGCAATTACACGCACGTTCGAGGGACAATAACCTCACTGGTGTCGCCCCCGCTGTTGTCATGCTGTCCCACGTGACTGCGGATGCGCGTCTCACCCGCGGTTGTTTAGAGTGCCTCTACAGACGCGGAGTGCGTCGGGCTGCAGCAATGACGAAGCGAAGCCGATGTTTCATCAGAGTGTCGCTCGATCGCCTCAGTGGCAAAGCCAGGTCGGCGTTCTGCCTGCCACTGCTGGCATGCGCGTTATGCGCACGCCCGTTTCAGCACACTATATCGTTCCTTCTAAGCTGCTGTGTGTATACACTGATCAGAGCAGAATGGGCAGTAAACGTCAGCATGACGTTGTCTAATGTCTTACTGGGCGATCACTATCGCTGACGGTTTCCATGTAGTCACCCTCATTTCATGAGCTATCGTTGTGCGGCGCCTGCGACGCCACTGGCGACGCTCCTCACCGCGCCAACGTTGTGAGACGCCTAGTTGTTGCCAGGGCGCTGTTTCCTCTACCGAGCAGCGGTTGCCTTGCGTGCTGCGTCACGCCAGCATGTCCCACCCGCGTGCTGAACGCAGGCCCATGCGGTGACTCAACTACGCCGCATGGGCCTGCCTTCAGCCTCCAGCACGGACCTGCTCTTCCCAGCCCGCAGTTCCAGCAGGGTATTCAAGGTCGTACTCTGCTACTTTGCCGATTCGATGCTGGCTGACAGGCTGTAAGACACCCTGCCCGAGACGATGACTACCCTCTCCCTCCCCTTCTTCCACTTTTCCTACTTTCTGTCGCCCTTTCCCCGTCCCTCAGATGCTGAGCCGTGCTCCCTATAAGGGCTGCAGAAACATGCATCTTTTCTCTTGCAACCTCTACTACTACTACTACTACTACTACTACTACTACTACTACTACTACTACTACTACTACTACTACTACTACTACTACCCGCGTACCGTTTGAACACTGCCCGTGGAGTCCCAGCGCAACGCTGAACCTTTGCTGTCGGTGTCACTGCTTCGCCCTTCAGGTGAAACTGTCATTTTACAGTGCAGGCAGGGGTAAATATTTTATTTTCTTTTTCTAAACCTCACAATAACAAATGTCATTTTACAGTGAAGCTGTTATAAGCGAGGTTCAAGGTGATCGCGTCCGGCAACACAGCGGAAGTAGATCAACAATTTCGGCTCCATGTGCGTGGTGGTTTCGCTCCATTTGCGCGGCAGTTTACCCCCAGCTGTGCCTTAGCACAGGTGTCAAAACTGGTGATGGTAGGCCCGTTGTTATACCCCTCGCCACCACCGATGCCTCTTCCACAAGTGTCGCGATACTCAGCGGCGGCACGTTCCACCAATTGTTGCGCCCTTTGTCTCGTGACGCAGAGATTGCGCTAGCGCTGTTATCAGCAGTTGCCCTTTGAACTCGCTATGGGACGGACGCTCGTTTAATCACATCTTCCAGGATTCTGACGTCAGGATCTTGACGATGCGGTGTAGTGTGCCGCGGCAATGAACGCTGTAGCTCATACGCTAGTCTATGACGATGGGGCGGACTTGGCGCAGCAAACGCATTACTTGGCCCTCGCGCCGCGAGACTACAAAACGCCAGTGTCCTTGCTCTTTGACGAACATGCCGAAGACGCTCAATATAGTGAATAATGATATGTGTAAATTCACTATAGCAGACCCACCATAGTCGGAGCTTCGCTAGGTTCTATCTTCACGCTAGCGGAAGTGCTGTGAATTGAAAAAAATATACATAAATGCTACTGCTTTCCTCTGTTACTGTTATGCTTCTCATTTCTCGTTGCATCAATCCTTGTGATTTCGTTGCGTGCGTCCTGGCGTACACCGTGCCCCTTTGCGTTCCTGTCCTAGTCGTTCCACTCGTTCACATTCGACTTGAACGACGAGCTGGCTTGAGAAAATATTCTGCTTTCTTGTGACCACCCGCTGCCCATTTTACTTTAAAAACCATGGTCGCATGGTTTGCGAGCGTTCGGGTGTGTGGCATCATGCATTTTCTATTAAACTTGGCATTACCTGAGAATCGCCGGGGCGAACAGGAACTGACGCAGCGAGTCGTAGTCGACGCTGCTGTCACCCCGGTAAAAGGACGGTGGAGGCGATATTTTCCGCTGTTCACGCAGCGGCGAATCGTTCGCATTCTTGTTGAGTGCCTTGCTGCGCTCGCGGAACAGCGCCTTCTTGAGCTGAGAGTTCTCGTCTTCCAAGGTGCGCAGCTCGTTCCTCAAGTTGCGCCGCCTCTGCCCGAGCGTATTCGCGACGGACTCCATCTGCGAGATCATCTTGCTCACCTGCGAGGACGTCAACGGGTTGCCCCGAGGGGTCAAGCGTTTCATTTGCTCCGAAACGCGAGCGAAGCGAAGCGACATCGACACAACGCAAGAGAGCCAGGAATGCTGCCGTTCTCTCTGCTTCCAGCAGGTACGGCATTTGTGTTTAGTGACATCCGCTTATGAAGCTCTTGAGGGCATCGGAACAAGAGGGCTTGACAGAAGGCAGACAGCTTAAGTGGACGACAGCGGGCGTAAATGAGAATCCTGAGCATGGAGGCAACGTTTCGAGAAGGGGACCTTTCCTTTTCGGAACGACAGAAAGCTGAGCTAGTTAGACTTTGTTTTGTCAGGAGAAAGAGAAGTTCCTGTGTCGAAACTATAGTTCCAGGCTTAGGCTTCGTTTGCATACCACTGTTAATCCCGTGACGAAACGGGTAGTGGCAGGGATTTGTATGATACATTACTTAGCCGCTGGTCTTCATGCCAATACAAGGGATGCCTGGTGGAGTGTGGCATGAGATTCAGTATTTTCACAATATTTGCACGCATAATATGAACTTAGTTTACGCAAACAGCCTTAATTAGAGATCGCTGAGAGAGGCCGTTGTTTTGCATAACTTAGGCTGATGGTAATTTCTTATTCGGTAATAATTAAGTGTTAGCACAGGAAGAAGTCGTGTGGAGTTTCAAAGCTGTCAGGGGGACCTTTACTGAATACGAAGGACATAAATACTGAGTCATTGGGGACAAAGAAACAACACTTTGATGAAAGTGGATAACTTCTAAAATAATTATAAACCTAAAACATACAGTATCACATGCTGCGTTTCTTTTCTCTCCATGTCTCATGCTCCTTGTAAATTAGCAAGACTTGGACCTCTGTGTCCTGTTGTGTACTTTCAGCCCCGTGTGTATCACGTACGCTGTTTTCGCTCGTTAGCGGTGCCCCAACTTGAAAAAGCGCCTGCCCTCCAGGGTTTCATTACGACTATAGTACAGAAATTGGACTAGAAAAGGCTAATCCGTGCTTCCCGAGGAATCGGTCAATAGTGTACGCCGTTTCACCCGCAGCTGGCAAGTGCCACGCTACAGAAACTACGCAAGTAGTTCGGCTATAGAAATGTCACTCCGCGCGTTTCATGGTGCCGTTCTTTTCACCTATGACGTCTTCCACACGTAATAACTACTTCATGTATTCATTAACAGTGGTAGAACGAGGAATGTCAGTGAAGCCAACCTTTAGAACAAGGGGACACGTCATCCACGGGGTAGCAACTGCTTTCTACAGCACTGTGACTGCATCCTTTAGACGTGACGTTACATCAAATCAGGAATAATGTCTGCATCTTTGTGCTTTAAGTATGTGTCGTACTATGGTTTGGTCAAGAACATAAGCGATGCGCTGTGTGTCGTTGGTCGCACAAACGTGTACCTCCCACTCGATCGGTGCTAAAGAAATTCACATCTCCGACGGCTTATATGTAAAGACGCATATACACTAGCGGCAAGACGCACGCCGCGCAAGCAGCCGCGAAACAGGCTTTTCTTAGATTGGTCCTGGATTGATTTTTTGCGGTTTGCCGCGTGGCGCGGATGGAGGAGACCAATGAAAGCGGCCGTTTCCGTGACGTGCGTGCAAAACTGGTTTTATGCGGACCCGCCTGACCGCTTGATTGGTATTCGCGTCCGGTGTCAGCCGGAGACTCGTTTCGCACTATCGTCTGCTCGCGTTAGTTCCCGGACGGGAGCTAAAGGAGAGATCGAGAAGGGGAGGAGTCTATGCTGTCACGTGACTGCCGCAGCTGCGTTTTATCGCCGGCGGCGCGCGACGCGCATTATAACTAGGGAGCCTCTCTGATTATAACGCGATAGGGTTAAGGGCCCCGTGTCGCAGAAAATCCGGCATCGGCCTCGGTGTTGGCGTCCGTGGCGGAGAAAATCATCCCGAACCACCCCGACCGCGCAGACCCTCCGCGTGGCACAAGGTGTCAGTGAACAAAAATTCAATTTCTCACAGTGAAATCCGTCAGAAAAATGGCAAAGTACGGCTTAACCACAAGCTACAGACATGGCAGCGTCGGATTGTAATTTGAATGTACGAGAAAACATAATTCTGTTACAAGGAAACTCAAACACAAACCCCTTTTCGAGCATTTCTACCATACCAACAGCGGCGTGCTCGGCTAGGCAACTTGCGAAAATCACATCCAGATGGTGCTCGCATGCTCGGCAGGTTAGGGTGCCTCGATGCCCAGCGCCGCAGGTCAAATTGGGACTTAGCCTGCCTAATGCGTTTTGGACTAGCGCGCGCGTCGGGGCAATAGCAAACAATTATTAAAATAAGAAAAAGGTCCTAGGGCCTTCACTTTTTAATGTAGGACGACTTATATTGTCCCTGGAAAAACGTCTTCCCAGCAATGTATTTCTGTTTAAAAGTGAAGCCAGCCTTAAGGGGATCGGTGTAAGCTTGGTTTGTAAGCAGGCTTTCCCACGTGCTGTGTTGCAGTGAAGCCTACTACTCAAAGAAAAATGCGATCCGAACGGGGCCCGATAACGCTATGGCGTTCAAATCTTAAAGGGGAAGTTGAAGCGCCCTCCATTTTTTTTTCATTTAGTGTGTACGCGGCTTAAGAACGTCACATTTTCCACACATAAAAGTATGCTACAAAGTCGATGTTACAGTGTAGGGGAATATTTCCGGTTTAAAAATGTTTTTTCTGTAGCGTGACTTCAGTGGTGGTTCTTTGAGTGCATGTGATGTCATAAGGCACTACCCTATGCAGTACAGCTAATAAAGATCACCTCTCGGCGTTGTGCCTGCGCCCATGTTGGTACTTGTGCCGCGCTACGCGCGCACATTATTTGTTCCCAGGCAGTGTCTCAGCCGCACGCATCGACGACACAACCAACGAGTAGCTAAATCTTCCTTGCCTGCCTGACTCCATAACGCCGTATGCGAACGCGAACAGCGCGAAAAGTCTCTCTAGTCATCGTAGCGTTGCCAACTATGTCTGAGAAAGCCTTCGCGTACCAGCAATTCCCCACCGTTCGTAGCAGTAACCTGCAATGCCGTTCGGATTCCGACGGATTCGCACTCACTTGTATCAACGCCTTCTTGAGCAGCTGCACGTCCTCGGGATCGGCGGTGTCCAGCGTCTGCTCGGCGCCCACCAGGTGTTGCCTCAGCACTTGCACGTGTTCCTGGAACGCCGCCAGTGCTGTCGGCGGCGCCCTTGTCGTGGCCCTCACGTGCAACGGTGGCTCGCCATGGCTGGCGCAGGGCTGGTCCACCGCTGGAGTGGTCTCCCCCGTGCTCATCGCTGCGGTGCGAAGACGGGCCAGCGACTGCAACGGAAGCGGTGACGATCCCATCAGCGCGCCACTGAATGTGGCTCGCGCGAGCCCAGATTGGCTGGTTGGTTTGCCCTACAGTGATTGGCGCAACCCACTACGAGGTATTGGCCAAGATGAAAAAGTAGTTTGTAAAATGAAATAGAATTATTTATTTATTACATACTGCGGACTCAAGGTCCGAGCCAGGGTCGACCATACAGTCGCGTAGTAGTGACAGCGAAGAAAACAGTCGTAAAACTGTGCATGGCGATACTGGTTGTTTATTCGGCGAACCTGTGCCCGCAAACGCTAGCTACACTCAAAGCACAACGATAGCGGCGAACACCGTCGGCGATCGTCGAAAATCTGATCAGCGGCGAAACGCGTCGGCTTTTATTCCGGAGTCATCGAAGCTTCCAGATTAATCCCTGGTGCCTGCGTGTCTTCCAGAAAGTTCTAGACAATTCGCGTCGCTCACACAATCAGATTACATGAGCGTCGGTGACCACAGACGACGGATAGAAGCATCGATAACGTTCGAGAAGCTTCCAATGCAGGCACGTCCTGCGCCGAGCGATAACGTTTAACATTTGTTAGCCGGTGGATAGCGGCCATCGGTGAAAGATAATATAGGTTGCACGGACGTCATCGCGGACGCCATATTGGGGTACCAGCAGGTCGAGAAGGGGCGTAAGCAAGGAACATGACAGCATGACAGCAGCAAAAAGCGCGTCTTTGGTCGAACGTCAGAGCGATAACAATGATAAACCGGTGAAACAGCAACAAAAAGCGCGTCTTGCGTTGAACGTCAGAGCGATAACAATAATAAACCAGTGAAAAACCATCGCCGTGAAAAAACAAAACAGCTTGCGCGTGATAATACGTTGTACTTACGTCATCGTAGTCGCCATCTTAGGGTACCAGCGCGGTGAGATATGTCTGCGTGACATCACATGAATACTATCTATACGTGTCAATACAAGTGAAAATAAAACAGCAATAAGCAACAAAATGGGCAACAGCAATTTACACACAATAATGTTATCTCACAGTTTGATCATCTGTTTCAGTGAGACAATTCCATTCAGGTTAGTCCTTGGCCAAAAAGGAGACTTCAGCAGATCAGCGCGCCCGTTTGTGGTTTCATTCAGTCAACAAAACCAATAGCATTTTGAATTCCTACTTTTACAACTCTCTTAGTAATATTTGAGTGTTCAATCATAGCATCAATCAAGATAATGATGCCACGGGTGGCGATCCTGTGGTCGGTGCTTGGACGATGACGACGATGACGGTGTGGCTATCTGGTGTGCACGCGCTAGCCCTACCATTGCTCCAGCGTTGTGCGCGTTGCCTTGTAAATATATCCATTATTTATAGATTTATAGATTCTCCCCGTAATACTGTTATAATTGTTCTATTTAGGAAAATATCAGTCTGTCTGTTTTTGTTACTAAATTGCACATTAATTGCAGTTTCTTGAAATATTATGGAAACGTTCAGATGCCCCATTCTTGGCCCATCTCCCAGGGTGGGTGCGAGCCATATATTAGGGATATCATCATCATCATCAGTGCGTGTAAACTAGGCGTTAGTGCCTTTATGGCGTTGGTGTCGGGTGGACCTTAGTTAAAGGTGATAGATACGATAATGAATCTAGAGCCAGCTTGTTATTTTAAAGTTGGCAGAGAAATTCCTGGCTAAAGTTTTGCATAGAGAGAGAGAGATAAAAGCTTTAATGATATGCTGGAGATGTTAGCTTGAATGTTTGCCTGACATGTTACTACATGTGCTACGTGATGGTATATACAGTGCATACAAAGCTGCACTCCAACTTCCGAATTGCAAGAGCACAGACAGGCTCATGTCGATCGGCATAAATAACACATATGAAGAACTGGCAGCCGCAACGCTAATCGCACAAAGAGAGTGACTCAACACCACACACCAGGGCAGAAAACTACTGCAAAGACTGAGATATCCGCTCACCCCCCAATACTGCGGAGACGACACCGTCATCGTACCGATGCACCTACGGGCTCGCATCATCGTGGAACTGATCCCCGGGAACATGCATCCGCTATACAACCGAAAGCGCCGGCAAGCGCGAGCACGAAAACTCCTCCAGAGAAGGAACGATCCTGAGACTTACTACACCGACACTAGCATTTACTCCACAACACCACAAGGCCCGAGAAAAACGGCATACGCAACGGCAGTAACTAACCAAAAGAAAGTGGTGGCCTGCGCATCTATACGCACCAGATCAAGCGCCACCGCAGAGGCAGCAGCCATAGCCCTCGCAATCAAAGAAGTAGAACGAAGAGGTCGCTCCGCATATATCCTGACGGATTCACAGGCCGCCTGTCGGTTATTTCTTAGAGGCACACTTCCCAGGTGCGTCACCGATATCCTGGGCCCCACGCTGACTGAGGACCATGGGGTCGTCTGGTGCCCAGGGCACACAGGCCTCGAAGGCAACGAGGAGGCCGACGGTGTAGCTCGCAGACTTGTTGGCCGAGCCACAGAAGACTCTTCGAGGCCCCTCACAAACCACTATGAAGATCCCATCACGAGCAGGCAGATTTTGGAGGACCAATGCCTCACCAGACGGAAGTACGCTCCTCCACATCCCAAGTTAAGCAGCCAACAAGCCAGGGACTGGCGCCGCCTTCAAACCAACACTTACCCGCACATATCAAGGTTGCACGCAATGTTTCCAGAGGTATACACAACCAGTGTATGCCCCTGGTGCAACGACCACACAGCCACACTGACACACATTACAAAGCAGCGTACGGAACGCCCAGCCGAGGCAGTATCCAGGCTGGTGAGCTCATCACAGACACTCACAACGTGGTCTTGGGAGGCACGGCTTTCCGAGATGGCACTGGGAAGCCAACTGGCGACCCTGGACCAGGCCCGGCGAGCCGCCGCGGCCAGTGGGGCTCTGCAAGAGGGCTCCACCCGAGAATAACCACACCAACCACTCTTCGTACAATATATTCATTCATTCACAGTGATAAACACTTAACAACACATATATAGTTATACACATACCCATATATACTATAGAGATATTTACGAAGTTTTGTTAAGGCTCGTGGCTCGCAAGAAGTTTAACAGCTTTCGTGACGAGTAACGCGCAAGTGCTACTTTGCCACGGGCCGAGAATGTGCCGGAGTTCCAAGCTCGACTCCCGTTGCAGGTATAGCGCCGCCTTCAAAGACTGTCTTTCTGACGTGTAGCGGCGGCAGTCGCACCGATTATGCTGCAGGTCTTCAGCGGCGTTACATTCAAAGCACATTGGCGAGTCCGTCAGCTGAATCTTTCACTTGAAGTAGTTAGTGTAAGCCACGTTGAGTATGAAGCGGTGTAGGTATGTTTAGTCTTGTCACTTGAGGCCTCGCGGCCAGTGAAAGTCACACGGTGGATAAATTTTCTATAGAGGTCCGTAATGCTGACTTACATCTGTCTAGAGGGATTCCTGGATACCAGTGACACCCTGTATTTTCTCGAGAAAGGTATCTGGGCCATTTCTCTCGAGGTGTCGTGTCCAGCTTTGCCCGCATGGTCACCCTGGGCGTTGCCTTGTATTCCGCAGTGGGCTGGTAACCACTGTAGCACACCGCTGTGATGCAGTTCCGGTTTTTACTGCGCAGGCGTCTGATATCTATGACGACTTAATTGTTTCTGCGTGCGCGGCGACTTCAGGGACTGCAGAGCCGCTCTTGAGTCAGTGAAGATGTCCGAAGACTCAGCTGTCTGGTCCGTGGTGTAAATAAAAGGTGCCCGTAGAACAGCTATTTCAGTGGTTGTAGCTGAAGTGCGGTGACTGAGAGTGGCAGAGATGGTAACAACTCGCAGACGGAATCCACACACGAATGGCAAATAGTGTAGGCGTAATGGAGCCATCAGTGTACATATGAAGTGAGCCCTGTAGCTGGTGTTATATGCTCTAGAGCAAAATGTCAGCGCTGAACCGGGATCATTTCTCTGGCTCTTGAATCCAGGCACGAAAGCGACCATTGACCACGAAGTACATTTTCCAAACCAACATAAACGCACTAACTGTTACGCAAGCAAACGTTTTGAGGGTGTGCCTCGGCCTACCGAAAAAAGACATCTAGTGTAGGAACCCTTTAGAATAGCGATGCATTGGGTTAGTTGTCGTGTATTCATTTTCCTTGCGCTATGTACTGGAAAACACCAACAGGGAAGAAACGAACACTGGTTGTCAAGAGAACACGAAGTGACACGGGGAGTGCAAACTACCAGCTTATTTATTGTCAGGTCAAAGCACAGTTTTAAAAGAACACAGCGTGACCTATGGTTATAACAGATCCTCTGAGGTCGCATTCTCATGATTCTGATCACTGTTTTTCTATTAGTTTATTCTGCGTGTGCATGGGTCCTTCGCGCAAGTAATTTCAGTATTAGTAGGCATGTTGTTCTTGTCCTGAGTGGTTGTATCGGGTACCCACAGTGGGGGATTGGTCATGAAACGGGTTGTTAAATTAGTTCTATAAGAACAAGGGCACTAACAATTTCAATGTTGGCGCTAAGAAGGTCAAATTACTGAAGGTGTGCTCACGGAGTCTTCTTCTTCTTCCATTTCTAAGGCCTCTCGGATTTCCCTGGTCTTTTTTTTATTCTTTTCTTTAGCGACAACTGTCTTCTTCTCAAAGTAAGGTGTGTATTGGCACGTTCGACAATGCATGAACAGATTGCTGGATACGGCTGTTTGCTGGAATGTGTATCGGTGTTCTCTAAGCCTGTCGTCGAGACATAGTCCTGTTTGGCCCGCGTGTACCCTGCCGCATCTAAGTGGAATCTTGTAGACCACATTACCTTCACAAGCCAAGTACGTTTGCGCATGTTTTACGCGACATGTTCTCTGCGCACGCTGTTTATCTGAATTCACTTCCTTGCACAGGCCTCTTAGCTTCATCGGCACAGAACAGAACACTGGTACGTCGTTCCTTTCTGCCATCTTTTTTAGACGGTGTGATATGTTGTGAAAGTAAGGCACAATGCTTAACCTTATTCTTCTTGTCAAACTTTCTCGGTTCTGTGACTTGCGGTATCATTTGCTCACCGATTTGCACAATCATGTTATCAGGATATCCACTTTTCTTTGGTCTCTCAATCTAGGTGTGCAGGTTTTGTGCTACTGCGTGATAGCAGTTCTTAATTGCCTGTTCGATAAGAGATTTTGCGTTTTCTCTATTTATAACCATAGAATGGCTCGAGTCATAGCGTAAGATTTGTTTTTCTCCTCTAGGTTTATATGACCAACATGTGTGGCCATGTCCTATAGGCTTATTTTTAGGTCCAGGAATTGTAGACTCGACGCTTCCGGTCGTCCACGCGTGAAAGCGAGGCCACTGCGTGCCTCCTCGCATATGTTCAACATATACTATAGGTTTGACACTAACATCAAGCAGGTTACTATGCTCAGCGCATAGAAGATAATCATCGACATATCGGATGCAACAGATTACACTTGTAATCATTTGTAGGAAAAAGTAAACACTTGTAGGAAAATGAATGTAGGAACCCTTGCAGAATGCAGACGCCTATTGGTTCCAGTGCTTCTGCAGCAGGAGTTTCTTCGAGTCCGTATGCGCTTCGCTGCCAGAGTTCCAGATCATCCGCTTTACTTACTTTAGACAGCGGTCCTGTGGTGCATAGCTTGCTCCTGGAGAATTATCAACGCCCTTCTATGCCGACGGAGCCATCGTGTAAATTTTTGCATTCGTACTTAGGATAACTGTATGCCATAAACTTCCATAATTTAGAGAATGAGTCTAACGCATCCAACTTGGTAAATATAAAACTTACAGCCCTACTTTGAATTCGTTCAAGACTATAAACGTTACCATTAGCACAAGCGGCCCAAATCATGCATGCATATTGTAGTTTTGGCATATCAAAAAAAGTATAGCAGCTGGTTAAAACTTAAACGCCAGCCTTCACTTCAACCTTTTTCATCATTATAAACCTCTTTCGACCTACTTCTTGGTCTTGCTTCTAAATATTGGTGCATATCAACACGGTGAAATGACCTAAAAACGGAAAGCTTTAAAACTAAAAAACTGGAAATTGTGAAACGGAAAGCAATGATGGCAATTACCAGTCTCACTAAAATGTAATGAATAAATGTGTTGATATAGTCCACCTAAGTGAGCACTAACGCTTATCTACTATTGCAACGAAGGTCCAAAGCTTGCGCAGAGCGTCATACTTGAAGGTTCTAGAGAATGGTGATGGAATTTTGACAAGCAAAGCAGAGCCTCTGAGTTCACCTATCTTCTGCGCAATCAAACAACAGATAGGGAACGACACTTGTGCATATAATGTCGGGTCATAGGTATCTCTAAAGCAGAGACGTCTTCATGGGACCGCCCATGATATTCTATGGCTTCTTCGAATTCCGCACATTTTATATATTTCGCCTGCCGCGTTCTCTGGTCACTGGTATACGGGCCACAGGATGTATGCCTATTCTTTGTCCGTTTCCCAGAATCAGTATGTCAAGATGTGGCAAAGGGGTATAGATGTTTTAAATGCGTTAATCAAATGTCTCACTTTACTATCTTCATGCTTATCCCTGTCGTAGCCATTTTCCTCTGGACAAATATCAAACGTCGCCTTCGTTCTCATGACATCGCTGCTTCTGCGTTTCACAGGGTACATGCGTATATTAGTTTGCATTTTGATATAGCTTGTAAACGGTAAACAGTGTAGTGCAATGGTGACGTGACTTTCCTGCAAGGAGCCACTCGGGTGGAGCAATTGCCAGCATGTCTTGCAAGGCTAGATCCGCCTAAACTACAACATCCTCCTTTTGTATAAGCAAAAACATTGTATGATATTGTACTCTGCATAGGTTAAATTAAAGACAATTGTAAGCATCGCAATTAGTTGTATTGTATTTGAATAACCAATACATTCATTCACATACATTCTAGCATATCTTCTGAACCTGCATATTTATTTTCATTTATATTTTTGTTCTCGTAAAGTCCTCCCGATTCTTGGCCGAGTGGGTTTGTGCCGCTTTCGCAAAAAATCATCAACCCCCCAACGAATCTCTTATAGTGGGTAAGTGATATTGAAGGGAACAAGAAGAAGAAGGCAGCGAGGCATCCTGGCCAAAATTTGACACGACAGCCTGACAAAATCGACTTTCCGGGAACCATGAGCAGCCGCGAGCAGCTGGATAGCGCACCAGCGCCAACGCCAGCAGCGGAGACGTCGCCGGAGCCTACGCAGCTGCCCGCAGCGGTGGCACTACCCCCTGAAACTTCGGCAGCAAGCTCCGCTGTGGACCCCCCCACGACAGTGCCCGGCAGCGGCAGCCAGAGGGCCCTGGCAACACCGGCGAAATCGAGCACTTCGCTGGCGGAGTTACAGGAACATCTGTCCTTACTGAGGGAGGGTCTCGCGGCCGCAGAAGACTCCCTGGACACCGTGTCGCCCGAAGACTACCGGCAGCTCAAGCAAGCGCTGCTCCAGGCGAGTACATGTTGCGGAAGGGCAGCAATTCAGAAATAGATGCAGTAAAGATAGGCGGAACGCACCGCTCATGCCTGTCCATGTAAGCAGAGCTTTATTAGTTTTTGAGAAAAGTGCATTAAAACACAACACATGGTGTGTACCAGTCCGGTCTTATTAATGTACAGATTACGACGTCTGCATGGTTTCGGGTCGTTTCATTTCTTCTCGTGCCGCAGCTGCTGTCTCATCTTCCAAGGGGTCGCCATTGGCAACATAGAGAAAGGATCGTTGTGTAGTATCCTTTGTTGACGTAAACCGGGGGCATCTTTCTGATTGATTAGTAGTTTAGAGTACCTTGTTCCAGTCAGTTTATAAACGTAACTATTTTTGCTGCCGGTGCACTAGGTGCTCACCGGGTCGGCGCCTTTAAATCGTTTGCGACTATGCGCGTGCGTCATAAATCAGGTGAGTGACGTAGAAACACATGTAGCGCGCAGCCAAACGCTCCATTCAACCGGGGCTGATGCACATTGACTGCAGTTAACGGGGCGGAAAGGGTGCAGAATAAGTGGCCCGAGTTTGCCACTACATAAGCCATCAAGACTACATGACGTCAGTGTGTACACGTAGTCGGTCGGGGTTAGAAGAAAGGGACAACAAATAAGGGAAATGGTGCTAAGGGACGTTCTCTTTAAAAGCATCGATTTAGATGAACGTCAATTAGCGTCAGTTAACGTCAATTAGCGAGCATACGGGTGTCTCTGATGATGTATTTGAGAATGATCCTAATATTACAAGCCAGTCTTGCACTGGGCAATCCACCCCTACTCTGTCATGATGAATTGTAGCTATACTCTTTGTATCTGGCAGGGAAATACTTGAAAAATGAAAGAAAGAAAAGAACTCGATCCATCCACTCTGTGTTCACAACTGGCACAAACTACGCGGTACCAGTCGTTGCTGTGAAAGTACGGTTGCCAGTGAAACTTCGCCTAGCCCACTGCATTTGCGCTAGTGTTTTACAGCAAGGCTGTTCGTTTGGCTAGGAGCGCTTAGAAACGCTACAAGCCCGCTTTCGCGGTTCTATGACAAAACTTGACTACCAATGAAGCCAGTATTTTGACGGAACGCGGAACACGAATGCCAATTTTTAGAGTGTTGAGGGCTGAAATGAAAATTGCTAAACCTTCGTCTCCAGCCTGTTTAGAAGCGTTATATATGGAACAATGACCAAGTTTTTTCAGTTCCCGGATAGCACCCACACGGTGCCAACTTCATACTTAGAGTAAACTTGAGCTATACTGCGGGCAATAGGTACCGAAAGTTTCAAGTGTGTATGTTAATTGTGTGCTTTGAAAATAATTATGAAATGGTCGTTTTGTCCCAATGTTTATTGCATGCTGTTCGTTTTCTCGGTCTCCTCCGTGAACTGTGTGATGCGTGTTGTTTATACTTCGTCAAAGAAGGAATCATCTAGAGGGTGACGCACTTCAAATGTTTCATGTGTGTAGGCTGATTGGAGAAGATTGGAGAAATTTACTTATTCAAGCGTTTCAGTGCCACACTGCTGTTAGGTGCAATCACTGCAATGTTTCACATAGTTCTAAAACATGTCCTTGTTTGAAATACATTATCTCTATAAAGAAAAATGTGTATGTGTAGAAAAATAGAAGGGGGGGGGGGGTCTAGGTGTAATGTGCGGCTAAAGTGTAACGTTTCTTACTTGATTAGAAGTGCTAAAAATATTAAAGAACCATCGTGTTTACATCTATTTTCACGCCTAATTATACGAGGTTTGCAGCTGGTTTCCCCGGTGTCGTCGGTGAACTAAACTAAACACCGCGTTGATAAGGGATGCGTAGGCAAAGGTCAAAGTGTGTGGGTTAAGTGAGTCCTTTGCAATATATGATGTATTAAAGTGATCCGGAGTGTTATGGGTGCGTTTTACTATAGCGGCGCAAAATTTAGCCCCCTGCCCTGTCATTAACTTGAAATCCTACCAAGAACAAACATAGCAATAATTCGGAGGAAAGCTCTGGTAAAACCACGTGCGAAGTTGAACATGCGTAGATCAAGTTCATGCCTGTGTAATATATATATATATATATATATATATATATATATATATATCCTTAAGGATGCGTTCGACAGTGTCATGCGGCCGTTACCCGACATGACTCCCAATGTGGCGAGTAAATTCTGTATTACACCAAGTTTATATTTTCGGTCAAAATAAGGAACACCTTGTCGGTAGTAACGTGTAAGTAATATTCAAAGAGTGTGGGTTACTTGTGGCCTTGTCAATGATGTATGCACGCCATCCGGTGCGCTATGAGTGAGTTCAAAGAGCGGCGCTAAATCTAGCCCACTGCCTTGGCATAAAGACGTACAAAAGAATCAGAGATCCAATTTGACAAATATTGAGAGAAACGCCATGACAAATCAGCGTGCAAAATTAAACGCGTGTAGATCAATTACATATATTCTATAAAATGCATTTAGCAAGTACTCGGAAGCTTTACACAGCCGTATTACCTATATGTTTTCCAGTTTCACGAAAATACTGTACCTGGAAATGGGGCAAATCGTATGAGTAATGTCTGGAGATCTCTTTAGTGTTTCTGGATTAAATATAAATGCTTTGAAAATAATCAGGGAACCTCCGTTTTTTCCCCCTTATTTTCATGCCTCCGATGAGGTTCATGGGTTTCACCGGTATTCTCGGTGACCAAGACAAGCGCCTTCTTCATATCTGGTTAAAATAAGAGGCAGGTTTTGGGTAATATGTTGGCAAGAATTCCTCATCTATATATATTACGTGATAAATTGAGTAGGTTTGAGCTCGCTGACGTACTATATACTGACGACGGAGTGACACAACAGACAAGCAACGAACTACAAACTGTTTATAGTAACCGATCATTGAAAAGTTGACCTCGAATGGGCTGTGGTCAAGAGCGGATGAGTAAATGCTCAGACTAAGATATCTAAGCAAGACCAAACAAAATCTTGACAAAGGAGTACACTTGTGAGCGATGAAAAAAGTGGTGATACGGCATATAATTATCCATATCCAGTTCTACATCACAGTTCCACCACGTTACATCTTGGGTCGCGTGAGCACGAATCTAAGAGCGCGAACGCACCTTTCCTATTTCTTCCGACTCCCAGAGTCTCCAAGATCTCGCTCCGTCGTCCTAGTCTGCATGGCGTGTTCTATTAGGGCTAGTGGTATTGAGTAAAGATGCAATATTGCTGGTCTAAACAATCGCGCAGGTGAGCAGCATGATATCTCAGATGGAGGCGGTGTCCGACGCGCTGAGCGAGAGGCGGTTCAACCTGAGGAACGAGCTGCGCACGCTGCAAGACGAGAACGTCCACCTCCAGGGGGCGCTGGCGCACGAGCGGCGCAAGTTCCAGGCGCGGAACCGCGGCGGTCCCGTCTTGCACGGGGGGAGAGGCTTACCGCTTCCGCCTCCGCTGCCTCCTCCTCTCCCTCCGAGGCGTGATAGTGTCGCCCTCTACAGCCCGATGCGTGGGCTCTTATGCTCGCCGATGCTGACCAGGTAACGCAAGATGCATAAGTGCTTTCGTGGCCAACGTGATTGATTGATCTATCGATCGATTGATTCAAGGGGTTTAACGGCCCAAATAACAATGGGGATTTGGGAGATGCGCAGTTGAGTTTTTCTCAGAATTAGTTTTTGTGTACTGGGTTTCTTTAATGTGTACCTGAGTCTTAGTGTCACGCGTTTTTTTTTCTTTCATTTCGGCACATTCAAAATGCGGCCGCCGCACCAGGGAACCTCGATCGTGCCCAGGAGCAGAAAGCCATAGCCACTGCAGCACCGCGGTCATGATGAACCTTACGAGTCGTCTACGAATGTAGTATTGTACTTATATCCAGGGCTTGAAACCTTAAAGCTGTTGCCCCTCTTATTAGGGAAGCTATCCAGGCGGAAAAACGATGAATGGAGGGATGAGTTTCAATAACACTCATTTTGAAATTTTGTGCTAGTAGCGGGTGCCACCATGCTCCTTCTATGTACCGATCTGTTGCGTCTATTTTCGACTACTTAAATCAGTGGTTCGCGTCAAGAAATCATCAAATAATAAAGCGTCCTAATAACTTACTACATTTCTTTAAGTGTCAATACCTTTGTATAGTGACAAAAAAAAAAGAACAGACAGAGAATACAAAAACTGCGCGTGAACAATAAATCTGAAGGTTCCTACCACCGTAGCCTTATTACTTGTGCCGAGACTTCATGGAATTCACCGCAACCACCACCTCGCCAAAGGCTCGTTTCCAATCCCTAATGAAATGTTCGTTTGTTAAACTTGTACGTTTTCCGTTTTCTATCGCAAACGACCTGGACCCCAAAAGGAATCTTTAACAATGCCATAAGAATGGTGCAGTAAATTAACACATGTAAAGACATTTCGTCTTTTGGCGTCATACGAAAATGTTTCAGTAGGTATACGTCGCAGGTGCGCTACCTACCGCTAGCCTTTGGATGTAACGAAAATGCAACATCTAGCGGCAAGAGTTCGTCTAATTTCTCTTTCGTCGTACATGGACTGCCCAAAGGCGGATAATGACTGAAACGGGACGAATACGAGCGCTGTCACTTTGTTCGTAGTTTATGTTCGTGTTTGCCTTTGCGCTTTTCACTTACGAGTGGCAAATCATGAACTAGCCCAACAAGCACCTGCCGCGGTAGACCAGTGGCAAATGCGTTGCGCAGCTGAGTTCGTGGTCACAGGTTCGATCCCTGCAGCAGCGGCCGCATTTCGTTTGGGGTGGAACGAGAGAAATTCCGGCAGAATCCATCTCACGATGAACGTCGGCGTTAGTGCGATTAGCATTGAGGAAATGTAGCGGAACAACGTCGAAACGTATATGCAGCTGTGCTATGGCTGTGCTCCTCACTTGTGCTTCCCACTGCACACGTTGCGACATCTAGAGGCGCCGCCCCAAAGCCCAGCCGTGGCGCGGATTCGATTCCGCCGCCCACCGGAGAAATTTTAAAGGATATTTTTTGGCATTGAAGAGTGACACATACGCAGCGGCTGATACCCAGTGACCCAGGCTGAGCCGACGGTTGGTTTTCAACGCCGTTCCCTCAGCACAGCAGCTCGATACCCGCCCTACCCATTAGGGAGTAGACCACCTAGTGACCCAATTTGGCGGGAAAAGGGCTAGAGACACAGACAGACAGTCAGTGAGTCAGTCAGTCCTTTCGTCCATCCGTCCGCCCATCCGAGCTCGGAACGTGCATCAAGTACACGAAGAATGCTAATCGCATTAAAAACGCTTGTGTGCTTAGATTTAGGTGTATGTTTTACGTCATAGGGTAAACATTATTACGAAGCGCCTCGCTGCGGCGCGGCTGATAATTAGATTGTAGCTTTGGCGTTTAAAACGCAAGAAAGAGCGAGGGAGAGAGAAAGCAAGGAGAGGAAAGCCAAAGAAGTCAGCCCGACGAGCGTCCGGGTTGCTACGTACCCTACACTGGGGGTAAGGGAAAGCGGGAGGAAAAGATCGAGTGAGACGACACTGTGGGCTTGCAGGAGGATGCACTAGAGGAGTATAAATGGTCACTAAGGCCGGTGCACTTCAAGAACTGCACCAGTGCACGGCTAACCTTTTGGGACATCGACGGATGTGGCCACGGTCGGAGTATCTTTGAGTCAGGAAACCAAAGAATTTCTCAAGCTATTAATAGCCAATCAGCCATCTTGCTGAATCCGTGAAATAGGCAGTGCTCGAAGGGACAACATGCCTTCCAGGCTTTCTTGTTCCTCTAATTTGAGCTACAGTGCAATGGTGCCTAAAATCAGCAGATTTTAGCTGCTCTTTCTATGCTGTTCGATTGAACTTAGGATATTTCTTTTGAAAGCAAAAAGCTTGTGTTTTCTTGACCAAGTGATCATACGGTGGTATTTTGAAGGTACGATGCGCTTAGTGGTTAAGGATTAGAGGTACAGCATTTCCGGACCGAGTAAAGACGTAGAATTTCCAACGATACTTGTTTTTTAAAGTGTACAGTGCATCACAATTTAGTGCCTCTTGTGTGCCCGCGTGTTGCAGTTGCCAACCGCTTAGCGATAATGAGTCCTGCCCAGTCACGTTAAATTAGTATACTTCTTTCAGAAGCAAAAAAAAAATACTCCCTTGGATCAATTTAGGATGAGGGGATGCATGCTCAAACTGATGTCTTGAAATAAATTATAAAGCTATGTGGCCAGAGCTACGTGAAAGAAATACGAACGAAGCAAACCGGACGAGCGAAGACCAGACGCATCCTGTGAAGAGGAAATAACAACAGACCACAACTGGTAGAGAGTCGGTGTAAAGACGGACCTGCCTCCGCGCTACTGGCACCTCTGCAAGTTCAGGCACTTTTCGGTTGTGGAGGCCCACCTTGGGCCCATGCAAGAAGGTAATGCTAGAAATTCCGGAGCGAAAGCAAGGACTCAAATCTGCCTTTACAGCCAAGTGGCTACGAATTCTGCTGTGTTTCTCTGCACAAGTGGCCTTCTGGTCCTCGCCCTTCCTACATTAGGCGTCTCTTCTCTGCCCAGTTTTTTTTCTCGTTCATTTTGCGTGCCAATATGAGCCTATACTTCTAATATAAGGCAGCGAGTACTCAGCGGCTAGCTCGTGGACCTACAGCACTTGCACTTACAGACTGGCTAACCACGTGAGAACTTGAGCATGCCACGTTTTGCCAAGTGTTCACCGCATTCCCAGCTGTAGGATAGCGCTTGTTGCGTGATTTTCAACCCGCATCCATTTTTTTTCTCGCGGTTTGCAGGTACCGACCACTAAGCGATAGTGAGTCGTCCGTGATCGACTTGACGAATGACGGCATGGCGAGCAGCGCCTCCTCCAGCCGAGTGGTTGCCAGTGTGGGCAGCGGTCCCGGTCCCTCTGCAACCGCCAGAAGGGGGCGTGGGGTTTCCCGAGCTTGGCGGGGCGGAAGCAACACAATCGGCACCATGACAGGTGCGAATCAAACACTCCTCTCATACGACTTAGAAGACTACTCTCATATATACAGGGTTAATTGCTTCACTCAGTATTCCACCTCTACTTAATATTATGGTGAATGTTAAGAGCTTCTTCTGTGCACAGCGTCGGAGAGAAGTAGGCATCTGTAGCTGCGTGAACTAATAATCAGGTTTTACTGTGTATATTTCAATCTGGGGTTCTGATTTGATCTACCTTATGCAGAGCGAAGATCGTCATCATCATCCACAACAACGACGGCAACCTACGTTCGCTGCAGTAGCCTCAGAGGTCACGGCGTTGCGCTACGAGCTGAGGTTACGGGTTCGATTCCGACCGTGCCGGCTGCTTTCTGATGCGGCTGAAATAAAAAACAAAAGCGCTCCTGTACCGTGCGTGGGATGCACGTTATCGAACACCAGGTGGTCAAAATTAATCCAGAGTCCCGCACAATGACGCTCTGATAATCAGGTGGTAAAATCAAATCAGATCGGTCGCACGTAAAAGCCCAGAATTACATTTAATACCGGTGTCACTCGTACACATCTGATCGCGATCGGGGCGGATCCGGATCAGATTTCTTGATCGCTATCAACTTGATGCTACACGGTCCAACGATCCGGATCGAGTTATTATCGTCTGTTGATCGTCGGCAACTTTCAGAACTTCGTAATATCTTGGCGACAAATTCTTATTTTCAAAATACGGTTAAATTGGACACTATTTCAATTTTACAGCTTACTGTTGCTGATTAAAATATTTTCAAACATTTTTTATTGAGCTACCATCAACTCTTGTTTTTAACGTTTTCAGAATACTGCGCTAGAGGGCGCTATGTCAGCATGCGTTCGCGATCAAGGGGCTGGTCGCGATTGTCGGATCGCGATCGTCCGGATCCGGATCCCAAAAGATCGCGTTTGTAATGACCGTGTAAATTCCTCGATACGGTTCGGCCCCGATCGCGATCAGAAGTGTACGTGTGATACCGGTATAATTTAGTTAGCAATAACCTGCATTAGGTCCACTGCAGGAAGAAGTCGTCTCCCTCCCCATCCTCCAACCATTATCAAACAACATCCATCCTATTCCAGCCGACGCCATCCTATGATTGCTGATTTTTCTGCCTTATCACGCCACTTCTGTCGTCCAAGACTGCACATTTCTCTCCTTTTTGTAAACTTCCTGTTAGCCGGTACATGATTTGCACAATAGTATATAGTCGGCTCGGTTCATCTATCAATCCGAAAGTATACCCTTTCGCAGGCTTGAGGCGGTCCGGCGGCTGCTTGAAGAGAAGCCGCGGCTCCGCCAACAGGTCGAGGGCGCGGCGGCCACCGAGAACGTCATCGAACTTCTGCGAAAACAATGCCGGCTCGAGCTTACCAGTCATCGTAGCTACGTCGGGCGGCGCACTTACGATAAGCACCCAGGACTCGGCGTCACCGCCTACACCCACGCCGGAGGAGCCAGGACAACCGTTCCAGGAACGGGACGACCCAAATCAGAACAACTAGCGCATTCCTCCGAAGCGGAACGAGAAATTCGCGAAAAAAAAAGACCGACATCATTCGTGCCGATCGACTCGCCCGTAGGCTGAAGTGCGTTCCGGACGCCACCGAATGCAGCCGTATTGTCGAATTCAGTCACGCATTCTTTTTCTTTCTGAGCCCATAAGGGATAGCGTATAAATAGCATGCTCTATTTGTCTATCAGAACAGGCAGCTGGCGTGGCGAATTCGACAATGCGGCACAGCTCGCCGGTGTGGTGCCCATGATATGAACCAAGCTGAAATACGTATATCAAGTCGCCATGTGTCCCAGTGAACGTTACCGTTTTGGTAAGTGGTGTTCACAGGAAGTGTTCATGCTTGGAACTGCGTCATGGACATCGGTGCAACGCGTCAGGCTGCGTGGATGATTCACTTCACAGCGTCACCAGAAAATTATAGCGACAATTCGAAAACGAATGTATAGAAATAGTAGATATGCACGCGATCCATCGTTGTGTAATGAAAAAAATGCAAGGCGTACCTGGGTGAAGAAACGAATCAGCCTTGAGATCACTTACACTCAGCACTCTTTTCTTGACCTACAAGGCATCTTGGCGTGTCCTAGTGCGTTCGCTTTAGGCTGCGAAACATCTGAAGGTTAGCGACAGGTGCGATATGAAAATTTGCTCCATCGAAAGTGCGTGATACACACGGCGCTGGACAATACAACTGCCCACCCATTCAGACTGTTTCGGGCGTGCCTATTAACCTATTAACTTAGCAAAAAATTAACAAAAGCTTGTGACTTTTGTTTTATTGGGGCGTAATTGGAATGTTAGCGCGTTGCTAATTGGAAATGACACATGCACTCTTTGGCTGAATGAGTGGAAAGATTTGGCAATTTCGCAATCTTACCGGCTTTTGGTAATGTTGCCGACTAGACCAACTGTACGCCATGAGTTGCTGATATTATTTCTCTCTGTAAGGAACAATATATATCGAGTGCGAAATATTTTATTAATTTATTCACTTTAATATATCTGTAGCCTCCATATCGCCACATTCGTGTCTATCGATGGCACCAAATGTCGCACGCGGATTCTGCTGCAGAACGCTTGCAACAAAAAATGTACTCACCACAGTAGGTGTGGCGGGTGCTATAAATGTGCAGACATGTACAGGATGTCCCAACTATCATGCATCAAGATTTAAAAATATGCAAATGCCACATAGCTGGACAGAACCAAGGTAATGTTGTTTGTCGTCGCTGGAGGTACTAAGATTATGTTTTGCGTTCCACCTAATTGCATAATAGTCCTAATTTATTAATCAACTCCTCAAATATTGTAATTAGATGAAAGTTGTCAATGAGAAAACTGTAGAGCAACATGAAAAACTCCCGATGCAGCTTTCTGTTGCTCAATACGTGCTACATAAAAGTTTTTCCGAGCGCGGAAAGAAGCTCGTGAATACACGCGAAATTTCCGGCGGCTGCCCGCTCGAGGCACTTTGCGGGTATGTAAAACATAATCTGAGTATCTCCAAGCGACGGCAAACAACAATACCTAGGTTTTGTCCAGCTACGTGGCATTTGGATATTTTTAAATCTTGGTGAATGATAGTTGGGACAGCAGCCTGTATACAGTAGATGTTGCTTGAATACGAGAAATGTACATCGATAACGAGTGTGCACGAATACTACTCCGGTATATCGCTGACAAAAAGTTAAACATACGAAACCATGCTGTGTCCGCAAATGTGACCGAAATAAGAAGATACTTGCTGCACTCACGTGACTAGTGAGATGACGTTAGTGAAAATAGGGCGTGGTAGGAAATCTTGAATTGCGGATAAACGATCAGACAGGTTCGATAGTATTACTCGGCTGACACGTGAAGCGGAGAATCGTGAAACGCACCCGCCTTGGTTACATATAGTGGCTATATCATTGCGCTGTCAAGCCCTGAGGGTCACGGGATCAAATCCCGGCGACAGAATGTTCATGGGGGCAAAATGCAAGAAACGCCCGTGTACCGTACATTGGGCGCCCGATAAGAACCCGAGGTGGTCGAAATTAGCCCCGAGTTCCCTAATACGTCGTGTGTCATAATAATATCGTGGTTCTGGAATACAAAAACCACCAAATTGATTTTTTAGATTATAGTATCGGGATGGACTGTGTGAAGCAGTAATTCCTACCAAGAACCCGAGAGCTGTCCGGAGGTTTCCGCTCCGTCATCTACAGCGGACGTTCGCCACTTGTTGTGACTCGGCCCAGTTGCGAGGGCTACCCGAAAGAGAATTCTCAGAGCTACCAAGAAACGTATGGATCAGATAGTTAGCTCATGGCTCATATGCATTGGCTCATGGACAGTAAGCTCTATAAGCCACTACTTCAATTCCTACATAAGGAGGACCTTGCAGGCTTTGATTTATTTCAGAACCCTTCACGCTTTCATTTAAGTACCCTTATATGCCAAAGCGTAAGATGGTCGAACACTGGTCTCACTCTGCCCCCTATTGTAGAGATCATTGTGTTGGAACCATAGAGTTAGTATATTGACTCTAAAGCAAAAGCTGGGCGAAAAAAGTGGGAACCCCATAGACGCCGCCATTATGCTCCGACTCATTTTTGTAACATAAAAATATTCAAAATATTATGTAAAAGCAAGCACTTACGTGCAGCACGTAGGCACGGACAACGTTTGAAGTAATTTTCCGTATTTTTTTTCAGAAAGATTTGATGGCTATTTACAAAATTTTGATGTAAAATTTACGGTGTCTGAAAGGCTGCGTTTGCAGGCGCCTTAACTAGATGGCGCTACCATACCGACGGAGGCTTGGGATCGCGTTGATTGTGCGCCTCGTCTGAATCGCATCTCGTCGTCTGCGCCTGCGCGCCTGCACAGAGTAGCATCATGGCTGCGCCCTTGCGGTTCCCGATTTCAATACATGGGCACTATTGGGAGCTTTTCCTCTAGAGTAGGTTATATTAACTCCATAGAGTTTCTAAATAATATAGTAATATGAAACTTTATGATTACCTCTATCTTTAGAACGAAATAACGAATGCCCTTAAAGAAAAAAAGCTTAATGATGATGATTGTCATTGTCATCATGTCTTGGTGTTGTACCCTCCAGGATAAATTAACTTTACTTCCCGTCGAATTCAGTTTATTTGCCTTGTTTTTCATTTCCGTGCCTTTCAAAAATTAATTCCCTTCAATATCTTAAGATCCTAACATACATATTCAAAACTGCTGTTTCATTTCTTTCACTTCTTCGAATTACCCGATTCCGGCCCAGTCCCCAAGGGGACGTAGCGCCACTAACTCAAAGGCTCTAGATTAACCAAGAGGAAGACGAAGCGAGGCCACATCGCGGCGCCGGCGAGGCAACAACAACAACGACTAAATTTGCCCGGGATGACCTGATCTCCAGGAACCATGAGCGTCATCGAGCTCCCGCCAAGGGCGGCCGACTCGACGGCAGGTGCGCTCGTACCGTCGCCACCGCCACCGCCGTCGCCGCCGTTCTTGCTGCGGGCGCTACCGCTGTGCACCGTAGGAAGCGACACGAAGGCCGGCCCCAGCACGGGTTTCCCACACCGGATGATCGGTGGGGGGCCGAGCAGCGCGTTGACTGCCTACCAGGAGCACGCGGCTGTGCTGAGAGACCACCTGGTCGCCGTCGAGGACTCCCTGGACACCGTGCCGCCCGAAGACTATCCGCAGCTCAAGAAGGCGCTGCTGGAGGCAAGTGCTTTCTTTGCACTATGCGACTCGGCTTTCTAGCGTATGTTACACACTTCCTAGTTGTCATCGTTTCCGCAAACTCTATGAAGTCAGCGAGCTCTATAAAAGTTGGCGGAGGCACTAGAGGTAGCGCTTAGCTCTTCGGACGCCTGCTGATACGCCTCTTGTCTACGATGTCGGACGTACCAGTGTCGCGCAGTTCTTCGTGTCGGCCTTTCGTTATCGGCCACGTCGTCCAGTGTCCTTGGGACACTACGTTTGCTGGAAACATACGCTGCCGGGGTATCTGGTCCGCGGATCGCAGGCTGTGCTGTCATGGTGCTATCATGAAAGAGAACGCCAACTCGGCACTCAAGCACTGGTTGCTGCTGATGTATGACTTCGAACGTTGGAGCATAACGCAGCGTGTCGAAGAGAAGCCAAGGACCACACGATGAGCAATGAAACCACAGACATTGATAGGCTTAACATTAGAATTTATTTAATACATACTGATGGGCTAGTTGGTGAGACATGATATTGATGAAGCTGCGCACTCGTCTGTTTTAAGTGGGCTGCTTCATCAATAACATTACAACACAGGAAGACGACATTGTCTCTTATATAGGAAACGTCCGTAGGGAATATTTTCGTTTAGATTAGCAGGAAAAGGCGCTCGGAAAAGGAAAAAGGAAAAAAGTTCGAGGACACCTGAGCACTTCTGGTGAGTTGTGAATGCGAAACCATTAATGCCGAATTGAACCACGCTGAGCGGTCCTTCGAATTTTTCGCTGCGAGTAATGTACCATAGCGCTACGTGCTGCCCGATCCAGCAGGCAGCAGCAGCCTGTGGTGCCTACGCCGTATGCAACCGACGTCCTGCGGGACGACAGACCGAGGAAGCAGCAGCGTGCACCAATACTGGCAGGCGCGCGCCGTAGCTAAGACCGGTGGGGGTCAGAGAGAGAGAGAGATACGGCGCGCTGGTGACGTGGCGTCGCGGCGATGCCCTCTCCCCTCACGCAACACCTGGCGCGCTATCATATCAGCAGCTGTCCCGTTGCGTCCGCTCTGTTCCGTCGAGGCGCGCTCATTCCGTGGCATGCTCGTGGCGTTGAGTCGTAGCCAATAGACATGTAGGTGCCCTTTCGCTGCTCCAGACGCCTACTTTTTCGTTGAATGGGCCATTTGATGCTTTCGCATCATAAAATTATAGAAAAGGTAACTCTTAAAGGAATGAGGACCAATGGGAGCGGCTCATTTGAGAGTTGCACGAATCAGACGCAGTGTGGATAGTCAAAGATATACAAGCATAAAGTCGACTGCCAAATTACATAGGTAACTGCCGTGACCACTCAGATAGGTCTCAGTGTTGCAGCGGGCCTAAATAGACTGATGATTCTGACACTGACTATGGGCCCCAGGGTGTTAACACATCTCGTGCATAGAAGTCCGGTAGTCTCGAGCGCCTTTTGTGGGGCGGTTTCCTCCGCAGGTGAGCAAGATGATCTCCCAGATGGAGTCGCTGGCCGACACACTCGCGGAGAGGCGGCTCAGCCTCAAGAACGAGCTGCGCACGCTGCAGGACGAGAACGTCCATCTGCACGGCGCACTGGTCCGCGAAAGACGCAAGGCGCACGGCAGGGACCGCAGGGGTTCAGTCACCAACCGAGGGGGACGCAGGATACCGCCGCCGATCCTGCCAAGACGTGACAGTAGCTTCATCTTCAACTCGATGCGACCGTTCATGTTCCCACCGTCACCTCCGAGGTAAACGAACTTGGCGATCTGTAGGCATATAAGCTTCTTGCATTGCAGAAGGCAAGCATGGAGACGAAGATCTACCGTTACACACATCGCCTGCCATCGACTGAGCGTACGCACTTATAGCAAAACGGTGTCGACAACGGCAGCGGTATGGCGGCAACACAATGTGTAAGAATAGAAGGTAACACGCGCCGAGGCTGTACTTCCGGCTGAGCTGTATGTATATGTTCCATATGTGTTGCGCTAAGTCTATGTGTTTATCTACTGTGAAAGCGTCTATGTCAGCAATAGAGTATTAATTTTAGCATAGCGTCGCCGCCTTACTGCTATACTTAGCGTTATCGCTTCGCTTCAACTGTGCATGCCCTTTCGATGCCAGGCGGTACCGGTAAGGGTAGAACGGTAATGGTGACCTAAAGCTGTCACCAATTTGCCTAAACTATGCTGTTACTTTTAACGGCATCACACTTTCGGGTCAGGTTCGATGAACTTCTTTTATTCCGATAAACGTTCTTCGGAAACTTCAACCAGTTTGCGGTATGCTTTTCTGTATGTCTGCATGCCGCCTTGTCTTCGTCTAACCCTTTTCAGGCCAAATTAGATCACTGGGTAGTCCATGACCTATTGAGCAGAGCGGATCAGGCTGCTGTGCTGAGGTAAGCGGGCTCAAAAGCAACCGTCAGCCCAGCTCATTGTTATCAGATATTTATGCATAATAATATGCGTATTAATATTATTAATATTAAAAAAGGGTATAATGATTGCATTAAACCGGTGATAATATATTGGGCGTCAACTAGGATGTTAACAAAGAAGCTCGAGAAAAAGTTAAGGACCGCGCAAGGAGCGATGGAACGAACACTGTTAGGCGTAATGTTAAGAGACAGGATGAGAGCGGTGTGGATCAGAGAGCAAATGGGTATAGCCGATATTCTAGTTGACATTAGGAGCCCCCCTATTGCCACTGCCGAAACTCGTTCTATATGAAGCATGCATACAGCCGGGTTCCCATCTCGCGCAACCGTCCAGGCACGCCACGCCATGTGGCGCAGTCCGAACGTGGCGCGTGTCTGAATAGACTGTATGCATATCTATGACGTGGATTTGATTTCACCCTGCACCGGATAAATCTTAAAGTATCTTTTGTCTATGAAGAGTCGCGCATACCAGGTGGCACATAACCAGTAACCCAAATTAGCCTCAAAGAGACTCATTGGAGAACAGCACATATGCTAGTGACCCAACTTAGCATCATATAAGTCCATTGAAATGCGGCCCGTACCCAATGGCTCATGTTGGCCTCTAAGTGGTCCAGCTGTTGTTTCCGAACCTGTTTCCTCAGCATAGCAGCCCAATGCTCTAACCATTCCACACAGTGCCTCAGGTTGGCAGGCAAATGATTACAGACGTAGACAGGTAGATATGTACCCAGGTAGATATTTACCTGGGTACATATTTAGACAGGTAGATATTTACCCAGGAACGTGCTTGAAGCAACGAAAGAATACTAATCACAATAAATATATAGAGCATAGCGCTGAATGTAAGCGTAACCTTCCGCTAACCAATAACAATCTCTTATGTCACTTTAGTTCGGTGGGAAATGCAAAACAAAGATAATTTAAGCTGTTCCCTACCACGTTTGACGAGTACGACGCGTTTCACTCTATCATTTCTGTTTTCTTTTCTTGCATCAGAAGGCACGGTAGTCAATAATAACCGGCGCGTCTTCTTGAAACATGTTTGAGTTCTTTTCATGGTATAGCGGGTCAGTTATAGCTGGTCTATATTGGTTGTCAATTAATTTTCGCAATTATGAATATTAGCCTGAACTGCCTGAAATAGTCAAGCTATAGGCCTCAAATCCGTTTCTGCTATATTTCATCCGTATTTGAAAGCACAGGAAATACTAAATCAGAATTCGTGAATGAAGGGACGAATGTATATGTGTGCATGATTTGTACGTCGCACATATTTTATCTCTACAAAGCCAACGCAACATTTTTTTTGGCATGCGTTGCAGGTACCAGCCGTTCAGCGACACCGATTCCTGTGTGATAGATTTCACTTTTGAGGCCACCGGTAGCAGCGCATCGACGTCCAGGGTCATTCCCAGCACGGGCGGCAGTCCTGGACCTTCGGGAACATCGCGTAGGGGCCGCGGACTTTCTCGAGGCGGCCGCAGTGCTAGCCACGTCGCAGGTATACATATATACAGTATATAGGTTCCACATACCTGTATAAACTCGCGTAAGGGCAGTAGTTCTTTTTCGCAATTATTATGAGGTGCGGCCCTTACACGGGACCGCACCTTTTGGTCAAAATGGTGCCGGCGCAGCCAGCGACTTGTGCCCACAGCGGATCTTGTGCACACCCCGCTCTCGCCATCTAGTAGCGGCACGCGAAAATACTTCTTCTTTCGGGGGTTTTACGCTGACAAAACCAGTTCTGATTATGAGGCACGCCGTAGTGGAGGGCTCCGGATAAATTTTGACCACCTGAGGTTCTTAAACGCGCACTACACCGGAAGTACACGAAGCGCGAAAATTCGCCAATGCGCGCGCGCGCGCCACTGGGGCACCGAACGCGATTGCTTCTTCATTGGAAACTTCTTTTTCCAAATTTTGGGCTGCCAATTTGTGGCTGCGGCCCTTACAGAAGTCTATACGGTAGGTTCCATTGATTATGGGTAGCACATTACGCGAAATGCGAAAATGCATTGACCGTACTTAGAATTATGTAACGGTAAAGAACCCCATGCGGCCAAAGTTAATCCGGAGACTCCACTATGGCGTGCCTCATAATGATATTGTCATTTTGGCACGTAAACAGCCAAAAATGTTTTTTTTTCAGCATGACGGTAGGTCTTTTAATCGCGCTCGCATGCCCAATCAGATGTAAAAAAAATGTCATTGTACTAATATTGTGAGGGGCAGTAACTGAGCTATTACTAAGCTACCCAAAATAATATTCACCTGAATTTGAGACACTTGAACAAGTGATGGTAGCTCTTTTTGAGGAATAATTAACCACCCATTTCGCATTTAATTCTACATGTTTGGGTTTTCGTAATTCTCCTAGGACTGTGACTCTGCTTAGACACAGGAACTGCGAACGCGCTCTTTGCTAGTTTACAAGATTGAGGACAATGCCAGCAACTCGAAATAAGCGATGGCAGCCGCACATATTGGGTGATAAGTCTAGAACTTTATGACCAACACACCGTAAAGCAAGGGAAAGCATGGGGGAAGCTAACGGCTATATTTAAATAGAAATGCAAAACTATGGCTCAACGCTCATTGTGCGATGCACTTGATACATTTAAAAAGGTAACAGACGAAATAGAAGTGGAACAAAAAAACGAATTGCCCTTTGAAGGAGCCGTACCCACTACCACAAATACACATCAAATCTAAAGGTGGGAGGGGGGGGGGGAGGCAAGCGCCACCGCCAGCTCAATTATTGGCACATCGCACGTGTCATGTAGTCGTTTGGGCTCAGTTCTTACCAGTGCCAAGTTTTCTTTTCTTGCCACCTCCATTTACGGTTTCATTTTGAGAATAGCAAGTTTTACAACTACAATGGAAGTTTCAGTTAAAGAACTGTTCATTTATCTATGAATTTCGTGCCTTCATTATCTACCGACCTCATGCTTGTGTTACCGAAAGTTTAGCCCCTGGGGTTCACCGACCGCATTCGTTCAAGCCTAGCACATGTTCAAATCATTAACTACGCTCGCTCAGTGCCTAGACTTCAACATTGCTTGCATAACGGTAGAAATGAGCACTTCAGCACCGACTTCTATATTCACGTCTACTTCTGGCGCAGGCGCCAAAAGGTCTGCAAGCTCGAAGAGAGGCCGCGGTTCGGCGATGAGGTCAAGACCGAGACCCTCCCTGAGGACGTTGACCGGCAACGACAGCAACGCCAGTTCGAGCTCCCCCGCGCCCACCTCGCCTGGGTTCGCGCTGCTCGCGGGACCGCCACTGGCGATGTCACCGTTATCACTCTCGCCGGAACCGAGGTCCCCTGTGGGCCAGAACGACATCAACGATCTGAACAACAGGCTCAACAACCGCAACAACAAGCTCGCCGGCAAGAAGTTGTTCTCGATCTTCGACTCGTGCCCGTACCTCAACTGAGGAGAAGTCTGTCGCGGGAAGGGGAAGGGTAACTAATACCAACCGCACGACTATTGTCACACCTATGCGGTCAGCTGGACCTTTTCTGAAACAACGGGACCGTCTCCTGGTGAAGACAAGTTGCTTCTTGAGGACGTGGAATACCTGAAGTGTTGAAATCAAGAGCTGCGAAACGACGGTGTCGTAAAAATGCCACAACGCGCCAAGAAAATTTTTCGGCGGAGATCCTAATCTTAATGCGTTCGTGTTAAGGTTCCAGCCCGAGAAACGAAGATACGTGGTGGTACCCTTTTACAAATCAACACTAGCCTGCGTTGACGTGCCTTGATAGTCGAGCAACCAATGAAGAAAAATTTGTTCTGCGGGTTTCAGCTGTTGGATCGCAAGCTGGAATGGCGGTTGGAGGACTGTTAGTATACCTGCAGATGACTGTGCGGTCACGTGGACGTCTTCCGAAAAAGCCAGACCCTCTCCGGTCGAAGGCATGTTGGCTCCTTGAAAACTGGGACACGCAAATAGTGTAGGAATAAGGCGCAGGATGACGAAAACATAAAATTTCATTATTTCACCATGCGAAACGAAATCTTTGTTCCGTACAGTTCCCAATCAGCGAAACCTGATGTTAATGATGAGGTTCGTGCCACAGAGAAAAAAAAATACGCGGTGTTAACCCTTTGTGAGCAACACTAGCGCGTGTCGTTGTTCCTTTACGGGCTAAGCATCGAGGGCGGATAAATGTGTTATCGTGTTGCTTGCCACGCTGTTCGTGAATTTGTTTCACTGAGGAAGCACGTGCGTTCGTTTAAAATTGCGTTTACCGATTGGCGTGGCGTAGTGGCTTGGACGTTGCGCTGCTGAGCCCGAGGACGCGGGTTCGAATCTCGGCCGCGGTGGCTCCATTCCGATGGGTGAGAAATGCAAGAGCCGCAAGTGTCACCGTGCATTGAGGGAACGTTAACGAACCCTGAATTGTCAGAATTAATCCGGTGTCCCACAGTACGGTATGCATCGTAATCATATCTTGCTATTTGCAAGCAAAACTATTTTTTATGAAAATGCTTCTGGCGTTAAAGTGCGCGGAGGTGACAGACGCAGGTGTTTCGACTTTGATTCCGTATTGTCGTCGCACTATATTGTAGTTGTGGGCACTTCTGCAGCTGACGTACGAGTGCGTGCATAGCAGTGGACACCAGCAGATGACTATAGCTATGCGGTGTTATAATACCGTTAAGTGGGAGAGAAGGGCAAGGTAGTGCTTCTCCAGCACCATTAAGATATCGCGGGATATAAGCATTGGAACGAATATAGGGAAACGGCTAGGAGGGAACAATTTGAGGTGGAGGTGTCAGGGTCGGATTTAAGGGAGTGAGAGTTGGAAAGGACAGATTCGGAAAAAGAGGGAACCATACGGAAAGAACTGCTATCATGAGAAATCACAACGATGGCACCGGGTCCAGAAGATCTTTATCGCGCATTGCATTAACACATCTTGCTTTACTTCCCTACAAGAAAAATGTCTTTTTCTAAGGCCACAGTGTTTGGAATTTGTTGCTCATCTTTTTACAAGTACTGCGCGAGCTAGTGACAACCTTCACCGCACGAAGTAGTACATGACTCCTTCCGGTATAACTCCATGGCTGTGCAGCTTGCGCCATTTCCAGGAATGTATGCCCACGTCGAATCTGAATGTTTTCTCTCTCTCTCTCTCCACGATAAGACGTGCAATCCACAATGCTGTCGGGTTCTCTATGCTCGGCATAAGTGGACCCCAAATGCCACGTTAAGGGGAGATGTGGGGCTTTGAGCGAAAATTTAAAAAATCTTTATTCGTTGAGCTATGGTGCTGTAAACTTCTACATAAATGTAATTTGATGTGCATATTTCAAATATGAGGTCCATTTTTGTTTATCTCCTCTGGTTTGAATTTTATGCAAGTGTCCCTTAAATATCTTCTGCAAAGGTTTGCAAAGTATGCGTCCTTTTCGATTTCGCTAAATAGGGTATCAATGGCTTCTGTGTGGTTCAAGGAATGCCGTTAGACCAACCTTATTGATCTGCCTTACCTAGAACGTGAGTTGCAAGGTTTCGAAGTTGAAACTCAAAACTGTGTTTTTCTGCTGCCTAACTTTGAAGTCTTGCAACTCGTGTTCTTGATAAGGCAGAGCAATAAGGTTGGTCTTACGGCATTCCTTGAATGATGCAGAAACCATTGATACCCTGTTAAGCTAACTCGAAAGAACACATATTTCGCAAACCTTTGCAAAAAATTATTTAAAGGAAGCTCATATAAAATTACAACCAGAGGAGATAACCAAAAATGGACTGCATATTCAAAATAAGCACATATCGTTACATATATGTACAACATTTGAGCACCATATCTTGAAGAATAAATTTTTTCTAGAACCCACTTCCCCCCTTTAGAGAGGCCTCCTTGGCGAAGACAAAGCTTTCGTCTCAAAATTAGTGGCATTCAAATAGTGAAATTTCCGAGTCGAATCAAAGACTAGAGAAAAAAAAATGATCGCCAAATAGAAAATTGAATAGAAAATAATTTCTCATTTCTAAACACGTGAAATGTGGACTTCGCGTGCAGTCGATTTATTGAAAAACAAAAAAAGACAATGTAGAGCTACCTTATTATATATATATATATATATATATATATATATATATATATATATGCAAGAATGTCATCCGCAAATAGATACTGAGCAAATTAACGAGCTTGTACATGAGAGACAACTGCTATGAAACCTGTCTGGAATGACCTAAAATTGGCAATAACAAAACGAATGCAAAGCACATAAACAGATGCACGTAAACTGCTGCGTTCGTTGAGCCGAAGAAGCCCAATACTATAGCGCCTCACATTGTTTTAAACTTCACCAAAGATGGTGAAATTGGCCAAACCACGATTTGCTAGGCCTAAACCAGAACAACAAAATTTGATTTGGGCTACCTAACAGTGAGGCGTGTATTCTTACAGAGTTACTGTGAATTAGCAGAAGTTGTCTGCCCTGGTCGCTTGCTCAGGAGGTGGTAACTCGGCGCAACAACTGCGACTCTCCTTCTATAAGATGATTCGGACCAGGCATGACTTGCGTAGAACTCTCTTCCTCTAGACTCCGACCCGGGAGCGCAATTCGGAGTCTCAAATATTCGAACAGAAGCGAATATTCGTCAATTTCGAACAGTCAATTCCCAAATCTAATGCGAAGCCAATAATACAGACTAGTCCATTCGTATTCGAAATAGCGTACACCCGTTGGCGAAGGACTGCCGCCTGACCCCCTTTTTACCTAATCTGCAAGTCCATGGTACCATGGTAACAGTCGCGCCGTGACTGTGAATGCTATTCTTTCATTTCTATTATTTGACACTGTCATATTTCCGCCATGCGGTTGAATTAGCCATATTTTCAGCTCTGATTGGCTCACAATTTGACTATGCCCATTCTGATTGGCTCGAATTGCCAACATGGCAGAAAATGACGTGAATTTTATAGTGTCCGGAATGGGACCCCATTCATGCCACATCAATCCCCAACGATCATCATTTCCAGGCCGCCATTGGCTTCCAACAAAGATCATTTGTTAATAAGTGAACATGAAACTATCCAAAATTACCTCCAGGAAATCTTGAGATGTTCAATTCAAAACAAGGGATTTTTCAAAGATCAGATTGAGGTACGACTTACATTTCCCACATTTCTCTCCCAAGAGATGCTGGCACGGGTTTGTGCAACAGGAACGCATGTAATGCACTGCTTGATTTTCCCGTTGTTACGAAGTGACTTCTATGCTAAATTTTTCGATAATGTTAAATTTTTATCCTTATTTTGTAACTATTATATTACCATCTCTTTTTAATATATCGTTCAAATTTAACAGAAACATAATTCAGAGCATCATGCTTCTTCTTTTTTTCACTTTGTTTCATAGCTTAACCTGTGTAGTGGGTTGCCCATTTCACGTGGGATCAGCCAACCAACAAATTCGAGGGTCCTTCCATTGCACGCCGAAGCTCCGCCGGCTGTGAGACGCAGCCGCGGTGGTCGGCATGCACGCCCGCTGAAAGCAAGCATGACCTACTACTCGTCCAGCGCCCCCAAATTAACGCCTCGGCCACTGAGGCCCATAATGGTGCCAGGTTCCTGTGCGCCACCGACAGGTACCGCGAGAGCGGTGTCCGTGGCCGCTTTCAACCTCATTCCAACGCCAGGAGTCGGCTACACCACCACCCCCATCTCCGGTAACGACGTGCTGGCTCTGACTGGAACCGACATCGCGACCGTGCTGCACCAGTGCGGCCTGTTAAACCAATCCGGAGGAGGAACTGTGCCCATCACTTTCCTGAGCCTGAGGCCAGCGCCCGGTGACAATGCTGTGCCTCCGATTGCCAACTGTTGCGGACCGTCTGCACCAGGATGCGACATCGCTGCTCACGCACCTGCTGCTACAGGCTACGACAACGCAGGGTTTGCCGGGAACTCCACACAATCCGGACGTGACGTCATGGCCGCCCCAGCTCAGCGGTACGGCACCGCGGCGCCGTGGACTGCCGGTGGCCTGACGTCTCAGTACGGCGCCAGCGCCAATTCCACGTGCGGTGGCTACGGCTACGCGTCCTGTCGCGACGACGGTGCTGTCGCGGTCGCGCCGCAGTACCGACGCGATTCCTCCTCGCCCGCCGGTTACGCCGAGGCTTACGGCAGCTCCGGGCGCAGCTCGGACGGCTACAGCCGGTTTCCGAGAAGCCAGCGAGAGCTAAACGCCGCGCCCGACTACTCCATGTACGGGCAGTTTGATGGCCGGGTTATTGTGAGGCCTGTCACAGGTGGTACGCCTTACACGCAGCCTTACGACGGTCCACCCGTACCCGTCGTCGACACCGGCGTGGAACAGCGGCCAGGAAGCGACGGCTCTCCCACGCAGTACAATGTCAGCGTCAGAGGCGTGCCTCGGCGAACCATGGGCGCACGCAGGCTGAGTCGTGGAGCGCCAGCGGCGCGCAGCCGTCGGTGCGTTTCACCTTCGCCTCCACCACGGGAGCGTAGTCCGTCTCCCGTGCCGGGCGACGAAACTGCGCCCGTGGCAGGACTCAGTCGTAGTCCGACGTCCCGGCGAAGCGTCGTCTCCGCTCGTAGCCGTGGAAGGGCCCCCCGTCGCGGCAGTGTTCATGAACAGGCCATGGCCAGAGAAGCCCTGGACGAAGCCCAGGGCATACTGGCCACAGTGAGGGAGCAGATGGACACCAGGGAAGACTTCCGGCAAAGGATGGGGCCACGGGAAGTGGAGCGTTTCAAGGCGGCCGTCTTACAGGTGCATTTCGAAACTTCTTGCTTTTCTTGGAGACGTCCCGTAACGACATCTCAAAAGTTCGTTAGCCTTCCCGGAAAAACAGTTGTCAGCAGGCTATGAAATGACCTGATATTGCAGTTATAGTAATTAAGCATAAGAATACTCTACTTTGGTTCATTCAGTTCTTATTTCACTATGTCGGGATAATACAGCGTAGGAACCGGAAGGCTGTTCGGAAGTGTAACATGGAATTTTGTTTCATAAGGCAGCATGATGTGCGGAAGGAAGCTTGTTAGTGCTTGTTATAGCGCATGGAGAACACACACACACACAGAAGCACACGCACACACAGAAAGAACCAGCAGACCGTACAAAAGAATTAGGGAATGCGGGCCGTCCCAGTAATGCGAGTCGTGCGGGTAATGCACTGACTCTGGTATTGGCCAAAGCACCTTGGAGAGGGGACGGTGACAGCTGCAGCTGTGGATGGCAGTTTCGCATCGTTGCATTCAGGGGGCGTTATGTCTCGGCGCAGTCCCTCGCTTTCGCACGTCGCACAGGGCTTGTGAGAGGCAGTCGAAGAGAACAAAAGAAAAAAAGAACGGACGCCTGCTCCCGTGTTTCAGCCGGCCACATCACGCAATTTTTTCATTCAGTGTCGTTATTTGTTTAGCAGTGAGTGTTTAGCGCTGCATACGCTTGCATAGCCTTGCACATAGTTGTACATCGTCCTATGTAGTTTAATATCGTCCACCGCTGCCCGGTGGACGCGATTGCCTGGGAAAAGGGATGGCTCTGGGGAATATATTGTCTTTAACGGGTATCCGTAAGCACCTGTGCTCATTTTACGTGTTTGAAACGGCCTTTGTTCCAGTTGGAACGTGCCCTGGACACTCAGAAGAAGCAACCGTACAGGCGCGGCCGAAGTCCGTCACTGCGAGAGTAGGAAAGCGTTCCATGATGAGGGCGCCCTCTGCTCAAGAGCACGTGAAGTCAGCTGGAACCGGCACCTCACGGATTCCCATTACCAGACTGGTGATCTCAGAAATGACTGGTAGCCGACGTAAAAATTCTTCCCTTTCAGTTGCACAAACGGCTGTCCTTGCGATGTGTCTGAAATTGGAAATAAACTAAAGATCGAATAACACGCCTCCGCATTACATGATGCTCTCTTCATCGTCCCAAAGGGGGGGGAGTTCATAGTGCGCGTATGATGACGAAGGCACATTTTTTTCAAGGACAATTATACAGCCGTGCAAATGGATGGAGTACTGCCGCATCATTGGACAACTAGAAAAAAAAAAAAGCTTCTCTTTTACGTGGTCCGTTTACACCAACATTAACATTTGCGTTTCTATCAATGCTTTCGTTTCTATTTTAATGCTTGCGTAGCATACTTAAAACTACGGCAATACTTCTAAGCTGTCACCAATATATGTTAGCGTAGGGTAAGAGGCACACTTTGGCGCTTAACTTTGGAGTTGTACTTAATTCTTGCCTCGAGGCGCACCGCTGCTGCACTCGCCTGTAATGCTCAACATGGCTCATTGATTACATGCAACAAGAAACACTACCACAGTCACTCTCTCACTAGGCTTCATTCAACGACTATGAACAGCACCACTTGACAGCTTAAGCGGTAAGAAAATTCAAGAGCGCTGGCGGTCATTTTCGCACTCCCATTTCTGCTTCGTATGTGGAGAAGTGGCGAAGAATAAAGGCCACTTGAGATCAATCGACCCTTGCCTGCTACCTCAAGGAATCGAAAAGCTAGGGCTGCCGATACAATAAAGAGCAAACAAGGGGTTCATTCCCATTCTGGCATTAAAATAAATAGACAGAAAAAAAGCCGCCTAATTTCGCTACAATTTCCCCGGCTTCGATGTCTTATGGCTCCATTTGGCTGTTACAAAAAATGTGTCGTGCCCCTCACTTCGCCAAAATTTTCTCGCTAGAAGGTGGAGCGTAGAGCAGGCGGTTGTTTGTCAACAGAAGAAGTATCGTCAAATGTCAGTGAGGTGTAGCTTTGGGCAAGTCGGTTGTGAACTTTGCCAACTAGGCCGTTACTGAAGACAAAAACGTACGTTCTCTTCTCCTTGTCCGTTTTCATCTCTCGTCACGCGCTATTCGCAAACATCAACGAAAGTATGGAGTCATTGGGGTATCGGCAGGAGGACGAACAGCTAGCACTACTGGAAGCGACTTCTAATGGCGGACTGCAGTTTTGCTGGGGTAGAGTATAAGTAATGACACCGCGTGGAGTCGGTATAAACCTGGCGTGACAATGTGAGCGTTGTTGGGAACGAGGGCGTTTCTGTATTTCCCGAGTTGTTGTAAAGCGCTAAGCATGGTCATTGCTCGTATTTGATGTAAATACACAGTGCTACAGAGATAAAGCGTAAACGATACTGCTGTTACAAAAGTGCACCGTCTTCACGAACGAAGTAGATTTAATCATCTATCCTGCAGCCATCGAATCAACTTTAGGATTCGCCGGCAGTCGCTCTCGCTAGAGGGAATTAACAGAAGTATTCCAACGTAAATCTCTTTTGATACCGTTTTACAGCTAGGACATCGGGATTTTTTTCGTGTTCATCGACAGAGAACTATCATCATCAATGGCTCATATCCTCGTAAGCACTCACATCCCCGTAAGCAAGCTAAAAATGCAATGGCTCAGACCCCCGTAAGGCAAACGCCACAAGCACTCAGCAAAGGGAAGCGAACAGTGCATACATTCTTTAGAATCACGCATACAGCATACAGAACAGCATACGTTTCAATAAAGAACAAGCTGAAAAAAACAAGCATCCGAACGCCATAAGATGATGAGGCGCTCCTGCCAATGCGAGCACGTTGGTCCTGCATACGTTTCCAGGTAAAGATTACTGTTGCACAAGCTGCCCCAGCGACGGCAGCTTGCGAAGTGGAACCAGCCTAGCAATTGATTTAAATGTTGTTGCAGCACCACTATGGGCGGCGACCGTGCCGCCAAAATTACCTATACATCCAAACCATTACTCTAAACCCATAAAGCATTACGTACCCCCCTCAGCAGTTGTAGTGGTGGTTTTCAACATCTTCGCTCGACATCTGCTTTCGCAGGGAAGGGATGGGGAGTTTTATTTTTTACGCCATTTCTTGACTTCCCGCTCTTATTCATGAAGAAAGATGCAGTTTTATGTGCCTTTCCACAAATACCTCCGCGGGCGTATTGAAACTGATGTACAACATCAGCCATGAGTAGTGTCTAACCATTTCTGTAAAGCAAGTAGTATAATCATCTTCATGATATTCATCATCGTCAATCCCAGCACCACTGGAACTGCTAATTTCCCTTCTGTTCAACGGACTGCTCACTCGCACACCATTCGAGCTTTTCCGTAATTTCCTTTTCTTTTTTCATTTTAATTGGCGTTTCTCCTCTTCAAATGAGCATTCTTTTAAGCTACCTCATGACGCCTCATTCTTCCCATATTCCCCTTAGTGGGTACGCGCCCAGAAACTAGGAAAACTATCATAATCCTAACGATCATCATCATCAACAACGTTACCATCATTAGGTGGCCGTCTATGTGCTGATACAGTTGCTCAATAAAACTCCCCATCTGATCCAACCGTAAGCTGCGTACTTATTTCTCTCTCCCGCTCTCCCAGTTAAACATCGAGCCATCATTTGAGCGCAATAATATTTCTATTTCTCTCTCACTTAATTTCCATTAGGTGCCGTATGGGATTCCATTATGCCTCGGTTGCTAAGCCAGGGCAAAACCATCAATCCACATAGAAGTGTGCGTTATCACGTGCCTAGCATGAGAACGGGAGATAATGTACACGATACATGGATTAAGCATACATAGGTTTATGCATAGGTGATACCTTTCCCTTTCTATGAAGAAAGGGAGAGAGAAGGAATAACAAAGTTCGGCAGGACTCATCCCCGACGACTATCGCGGTGTTGGTTTTGCATACTTTTGAGATGAAAATAAATTAATTTTACACTGAACCGGCGTTTTTTGTTACATGTACACGTTATGCAATTTCTAAAATTTATTAGCAACCAATGTCATCATGTGTGTTGAATTGGTGTTGATAATTATGACTAGCGGCACATGGCCCGTGGCACATACCCGCTAACTCAAGTTGACGTCATAGAGCTTCGTACAGTAGGAGGAGGAGGAGGGAAAGAGAGAAGGCAGGGATGTTAACCAGAAATTCGTCTGGGTTCATTCAGTACATTCTACAAACGGCCATGTTCCAATCTTGAATGAACCTCTTTCAATGAACCTATATATATATATATCTATATATATATATATATATAATATATATATATATATATATATATATATATATATACATGCTCAGGAAGGCTGGGCAGTTAAACAGGCTGCAGCTGGTTTGCTACCCCACACACTGTGGACGGCGGTAAGTGGGAAGAAAAGAAAGAAGGAAAGAGAAAGGGAAATGTAAGAGATGAGAAACGATGCATGCACACACGCTACAGCAATAACCGCGCAGTGAAAGGCCGTCGCAGAGCCCAACCGTGCTTGAAGAAGTGCTCCGGTCTGTCCTTCCGCGGATTGCGGCCCCGGTCGAATCCGCGGTTCCAATTTCTTTTCTTCCGTGAACACTCTGTCGTCCAGTCGACTTACAGGGGCGCGCAAAGTCGTTCTTTCATCTTCGAAAGAAGGGGCAGTAGGGGAGTGTTTGTACTATAGTCTCGTCGCAATGACAAAAGTCGCACGAGGCAGTGTCCACCATGCCGTAGGCTCTTGCAAAAAATAAAAAAAAAGCGAAGCCCGTCGACAAGCTACCGTAACGATCTTGCAAGAGAAGTGCTATCAAATGCCGCTGGAGGGCCTCGAAAGAAGAGAAAAATGACGCAATTCGCGAGATCAGAACGCGCTGCGTGGCTCCCGCGCGAGGCGCGGTTGTCATGTTTTTGGTGAAACCCCTTTAGTTTTTGGCGGTTTGATTTCCTGCCCCGCAATGGAGCGCCGCAAGAACACGACATCTTCCAAGGTAAGCTGGACAGCGGCTTGCAGTCTCGCTTGGCGGCTTCTCACGCGAGCCGTCGGATGGGGGCTTGGATCCCTCAGCTTGACTGCGGTAAATTTGGCGGCGAGATTGTCATCGATCACGACTGACACTGGCTTTGAAGAAATCCTCGCTGTCTCTGCGTCGAAGCTAAGCGTTATTTCGGCATATTACTAAGACGGCACCGCGATACAGTATAAGCAAGACTAAATGACGGCCGCATCTGCGCGAAGCACGTTGCTTCCGGGGAGAATGTCTGGATGACACCTTCAGCGCAACTGTTATATCTGTGCTTTCTTTATTATTATAGCCGACTCAATGAAACAAACGCTCTGTGCGTTTGCGTTCATGTTCTTGCGCCACATGCGAGGCTTTTAAAGTGAAGCTGTCTTTCTGGGCAGTTCCCACACAGGGTAGGGCACATATAACGAATCCGCTTTATACCCATTTGTACTACGCCTACATATATTTGCCGTTGAAAAGCTGTTTTGTTTTTTCTGAATTACAGAACGAAACAACTAGCGGTACATAAACGTCCTGACTACAACAAATGTACGCCTTCAAGCGTAGAATGTCTTTTTTTTTTTAGGCCAAGCTTTTTATGTCTTTCGTCCCAGGGGTTAGGCGCATTTCGATGGGGTGAGATGCGAAAACAACCGTGTACTTATATTTAGGGGAACGTTAAAGAAACCCAGGTGTTCCAAAGTATTCGGGAGTCACCCACTGCGGCGTGCCTCATAAGCAGATCTTGGTTTTGGCACATAAGACCCCATAATTTAATTTTAATGTAATTGCGAGAGCAATTATATGGACACTCTAGGCGAACTTCCGCCATCACCGTCGCCGTGAGGTGCCGTATAAAGTCCAAGGGCGATAAAATCGTCGCCGCGCGCCGTATGCTGCATGTGAGAGTGAAAGAGAGCGAGGGTGAGCGGGCGAACGCGGCTCAACCTCGCGCACGCAAGGGAGGGAAGCGGGACGAAAGCACGCAGTATTCCAGTCGCGCGCAACGCTCCGGAGGGAGGGTAGGAAAGGGGAGGAGGCGCGCTCTACTCCGGGCGGCCGCACGCGCCAGCCGGGGCCCCAAGGCCCCGGAGGGAGGACAGGGAGGGTGGGGCGCGTTCTACGCCGCGCGCTTAGGGTGCCTCGATGCCGGCGCTGGCATCGAGGCACCCTACGCGCGCTCGCCCGGGCCGCTGTATCTTGAAAGCCATCTGCGCCGGGGACAGAGTCTGCCATGCGCTATGTTTTCGCGGCTGCGTGGCAGCATGAAGGCCAATTCGCTCGCTGCTGCCGCGCTTACTCACTGCAGCGTTTTGACAGCGAGTTTCTGCGGTTATCGAATGAGAGGCGTTCATGTTTGCTTGTGCGCGCATGATACCATGCTTGTTAATTTAGTTAGTATGCCTACGTTTGCAAGTTTAAGCGGCCGATAAATCTACTATCCTTACTTAGCATAGCTGTCCACTAATTTGATATCCAAATCGATGCTCCGCCTTTCGGGTAAAACTGCGACTTTTTTTTTTGTAAAGTAATCGCTAGTCTGCAAATCGTGGGACGAACATGTGTGTTACCGTGAAGCCAAGCCACAAAACCTTCTGCGATGGGAAAGGCACGTGAAAAGCGCCGTGCACGTACTTTCAACATAAGATAACGTTTCATGTAATGTGCGTCTCTTTCCTTGGCATCTAAGTGAAATGTTTAGAGAAAGCTTCGGGGCCTAACATTTCTTCCAACATGTGCGTGAATGTGCCGTAATTTTGTAATGATAACATAGGAAAAATCAGTCATATTGTCATCGTGCATGGCGTGAAGTATCATAGGCCTCAACGTCTGGGGAACCACGAGCAGAAGTGGAGGACCTTCAGCACAATAATTCTTCTTATACAATAAATCTTCAAAAATAATGAAAGGTGAGCCGCGTGCAGGTGACCGAGCGGCGTCAAGAATAGCTCGATTAGGAGGGTCGTGCTGTTGCTCACGTTTGAAGGCGTTGGCATCAGGGAACTCGGCTTCAGCAATCGTTTTCGTCACTATTCGTAATTGTTGGACCTTTCGGCTTCAAGGAAACGGTTATCACACCAACTCTTGTTGTGTGCAGTAACAGACGATACTTTTGACCAAACATGCCGCATGCAACGTGGCCTGGGCTCTTTGGCAGACGCCTCCTGATGTCAAAGCACAGAGCCACAAGCCCTCCTAGTTCCCTTCGTGAGGTTAGATAATTCACGAACAGCATATATAGGTGACAGCACTGGTTTGCCGCCGTGACGCTTCTCAGATTCACATTTTACAACGTTAGGTGCTGTTGAACTTATTGCGTTAGTCTGTTACATAAGACGTTGTGCTTGTATACGCCGAGGAGGCTACTTGCACGACGCAACTCCCCAGCTTTTGCGTTTGAAGATATGTTCGCGGCCTTTTTTGTAGCTCATTCATCACCACCTCTCCACGTACCCTAAGCCTAATCTGACCCAAGTGCTACTAAGCACTGCAATTAGCGTGTAAAATTCTTAGCCATACGAATAAATAATGGTGAAAAGGGAAGCTTGGATGTTTTGCACACTAAAATTTAAACCGGAGCGTTCTAAGTCGCCAGTCACGTGCAACACCACTTGACTGTTGCCGTGCGCCAGAGCGGCCAAAAAGGGTTAAAAGCCCTCAGGTTTCAACGCTGCCGCTTCCAGAGCAGAAAGTGCCATCTGTACGCTGCGGGTTAATCTAATGAATGTTCGGTCATCTTCGGAACACAACGTATCCGGTCCGTCAGTTTTTTGCCGAGTAAATTGGACCGATCACGGAAATAGTGTAATAGTAAACTGGACCGATCCAGGAGTCACTAATCCGTGGCCGCCGGTGTCACGTGATGGGGTCGTGTGGTGGTTTCACTGCGATCACGTAACGCTGCTCACGGATCTGGAGCGCGCTTGCCCTTGCTTCGTTCTTTATGTGGTTCAAGTAAAATGCCACTCGGTAGAATTCCAGTGGATTATAAACAGCTAGCACTGTATTTCACAAATGTTCTTGTTGATTTTAACAGCGTAGACAGAAAAAACTACGCGGAGCGATGACGTCACCTCGCGTTGCCTAGTAACCGCCGGTGCAGGTGCGCGCTCGTTTCGCCCGACAGAGACACGGCTCCGCCAAGCTGCCGCCAGCTGCACGGTAGTGCGCATGCACCGTGACATCATCCCGGCGCGTCTGCGCTCGCCGCCTGTACAATCTGCATAGCTTTCGCCCCACTTCCCCTACGACTTCGCCACCAGCTGCGCACTACTGCGCATGCGTCAGACGTGACGTCACGGCCAACTGTCCATGCGCTCCTTCACTCCGTATGAAAGCCACTGCGCGGCGGCGGCGCGACAGACGTAGACATGGGAGACCAAGGAAGGTTCGCACTGCCGAGGATGAAGCCGCTTACCAAGAATCGCGGCGCGCTGCTAAGCGAGACTGCCAGCGTCGACGCCGATTTGACCCAGCACGGTTAGCCGAAGAAGCCGCTGCAAAACGACTTAGCATATCAACTTAGCTTCACCTGGCATTACTTCGTATAACTTAGCATCACTTCGTATAGCCAGGACCAGCTAGGAGCCGATCAGCGCCCCTGTGTCTTTAGCCTTGCGCCACTAGTGCAAGCTACACCATTTTTTTTTTGTGATAGTTCTTGAACGCGCGCTATCGCCTTCACAGAATTCGGCGCGGGATGGCGAGTCCGGCAAAGGTGACTCCGCGGGGTCTGGGGGCAAGCGGAATAACCGACGGCCTGCAGGAGACGTCCACGTCGGGGCTAAGCCTTCTTCGTGCCGCCAGCAGGCCCTCCGTGGCTACGCCGGCAATGGCCTCGAGCGACTCTCCCATTTCGTGTCCCAGCTGGCTCGACTGCGCGACTTAGTGCAGCAGGTGGCTGACTTGCAGGTCCGACGTCGCAACCTCAAGAACGAGATTCTCACACTTCAAGACGAGAACGCGCAGCTGCAACTTGCGCTCAACAGGGAGCGTAGAAAGGTGCAATTCTTGTTCACACACACACACACACACGCACGCGCGCACGCACGCATGCAAGCACGCACGCACGCACGCACACACACACACACACGCACACACACACACGCACACACACACACACACACACACACACACACACACACACACACACACACACACACACACACACACACACACACACACACACACGCACACGCACACGCAAAGTACAGCCAACTTGTGCGAGTTTGCGGAATCACATCCCAATTTCCCGTGAAACTTTCTTCCGAGGCGTAGCATTGAGAATTTCAGGTGTCTGTAATTGAACCAAGCACTTTAATGCGGAGCCAGCATGTTACGCTTTTGAGCGCTTCACTAAAGAAATTTGAACTGGAGCCGTAGTTTACCCACACGCCCTTAGCTTCGCATGCGGTTCACACATAATGTTGAGTTGTTTCACGTTATCGTAAAAAGACTTCCAACACCTATTGTAAAATACACTTGTCAAGCTCCGGATCGCTTGAAGGTCTCGCTTGAAAGTCTCGCGGAAATAGCGGCGGCGCTACCCACCTTCCCCTGCATTACTATTCCTGTTTACTCCGTCACCCTCTCTCAACAATACTGCGTGCCCTTTCCACTTCTATCTGTTTCCGGTGGTGACGTCAGCACTCGCTTCACCCAATCACGTCCGCACGTCTCCTCCGGGAAGTTTCCGTTGCCTCGCCTATTTGCTACTCTCGGCGTAACGGCTGCCGGGGAAAACTCGTTGAAATACGCAACCCGCTGAAAACCTTCTACCAACCGTAGATTGCTACGCTATTGAAAAAAGCGACATCATGATATTTCAGGGGGAAATTTGACCACTACCGAGCGGCAATGGTTTAGTGCGAAGAGCCACTTATGCATGCGACTATGTCGTGGTGGTCAAATTAAAGGGAATAAAAAGAAAAACTTATTTTAGCTGTAACAGTATGTTACCGTTCCAGAAAATGAAAAGCCACTCTCATCGCCAGAAAAACATAGTAGGCTAGAAAAGTTGCAAAAATTTTAGACAGGGGGCGGTGCCACCTAAAGTTCCGGTACCAGTTCGCCGTGACTTGACAGAGTTTCCCGGCATCTTCTTGCGCCTATAGTTCAAGGATGAACTGAAATAGTGTTTTCTTTTTTCACTTCGAAGACATTATTCTTAAATATCATACGAAAGTTATTCGAACACTTCACTACAGATTAATTATATGCCCAGAAATACATCAGTTGCGAGATAAACCAATGCAATCAGGTCACTAAATAAACCAATTACGTTAAGTAACTTCTTATTACAAAACTTGAAGCTACATGTTTATATTGGCAAGTTGAAGGCAGTCGTCATAAAAAGTCTCGTTCCGTGTTTCTATGTTTCAAAACCGCCGTGTAAAGATATTTAATTTACCTGATTACGCACGCAGAACTGCGAAGCGTGACTCACGGTGAAGCCCTTCTGTGACGTTGCAGGGCGGCGTAAAAATGAAGCTGCCGTCGTGCTTCCCTCTAACCGTGATCTTATTCCGATTGGAGCTGTGGGAAAGTCCCGATTGGATGCTTAGTCTCTTCGGTAGCAGGGGCGATAAGTACCGGTTTATCGTGCTAGTGCACTCCAGTTCGATTTTACGCCGCCCCTGTTTGGTCAAAAGACGGTTGCGCAGATGTTTAGCTGGGCTTCGCAGTGGTGTTGCGATATCGGGTTAAGTCGACAAATCATTCGATGCAAGTTATTTCGGTTTGCATGGCCGGTTAGAAATGCAGAGACACGGAACTAGACTTTTATGACGATTTCCTTCAACTTTCGAGTGCAAACATGGGCCGTAAGGCTTATGACCAAGAAGTTAATTATTGTAATTAGTTTATTTACTGGATTGATTGCTTTCATTTCTTTCGTAAATGGTGTTCACCTGGACACATAATTAATCTGTAGTGACGTGATTCGAGTAACTTTTGTGAGCTTTCAAAGAAGAAAAAAAAAAAGGGTGTTCGAAGCGAAAATCTGTTCCACAACAGACGAAATGCGAGAAAATACTTTGCAATCCGTAACGGTCAAACTGACGTACCAGCTTAAAGGTTTTCTCACGAAATTAAAAAAAAATGAAAGTTTGACCTTCACTTCATCTTCTAATCACCAGCATATTAACACAACAAAATTGTGTTTTTAAAGAATACCTCATCAATTTAAAATGATTCAATGGTTCTTAATGTCGGCAAACTATTATAGAAGAGCAAACGGCAGCAAGATAGCGATGGCTTCCAACACCATTTGTTTTTTCAGACCTAATTATAGATGATGTCACAGAAAAAAGACAAGAAAAAGAAAATACAATAAGCGCTCTTGTTCACACAAAGTCGGGCAACCAAACATTGTCCCGTTGATGACATAGCAAATGGTACAGCGATGTGGCAAATGTTTTATACTGCGCGCGGCAATTGACAAGAAACTATATATATATATATATATATATATATATATATATATATATCCTCTCTTGATGAACAGACTGGGGAAGAAAAGCCTCGTATTTGAATTTTTCGCCGCTTCTTTTGTGGCTATATATAACGTCAATCCGAAAAAAATTTCTGCAGTTTGAAGAACTTTAGCACTGGTCCTGTCGTTTATTGTCCACTTCCCTCGCTAGCACTATTAAATTGTTTTGTTACCGTGAACTACCAACTAGCCGTACACAGTCGAAAGCCTTTATAACGAAGTGCTTGGGGTGCAAAATCATTCGTTATATTGGTCATTTCGTTGTAAAGATCGCGCACTACACAGCTCACAATAGAACAGAGCCAGAATTATTCCTTGGTCACACGGATTATTTCGTAGTAGAGGCGTTTGTCGTAGAGGCTCTGGACTGTATCACACTTTCCTCAGTACACCTGGCTCCTCCGCGAGCGGAATATTTGGAGCGTCCAAAAATCCTTCCATGCTGTCCGTATGCGGCCTTACAGACGGAGATCCTCTGGAAGGCAATGGGGGAACGAAAGAGGCCGCGCGGTATGTCGCCCCCACGGCCGCAGATACGGCCGTCCCTGCAACCAGTCGCCCACTCCCAGTACGGTGCCCATTCGGCGCACCCGCCGCCGCCACTCAACGTGGACGACTTCGTCAACGCACCCGGGGGGCGTCAGGCCTCGTCTTTCCTTCCGATCCTTATGCCGTGGAACGTGAACGAGAACGACATCCTGGACTTCGAAGACTTCGAGGAAGACCTGCAGCACTACTTCACCTACCGTGAGTCCGATCCCACGTATCTCGGAAACGAGTTGGCCTCCCATCGAAACGCTGGAGGGAAAGTGGCGCCGCGCATCGGGCAAAACACTGACTGCGCTCCAGTGTACTTATAGCCTCAGAGATCCGGCAGGGGCACAGGTGTTGTCATTTCATAGGCCACGCCTTTCGCACAATCGGAGGCCACGTACTATTTAGACGGCGGAACCAAGCATAAAAAATTTGGACGACGCTTAAGCTTCGCCTTTAAGAGTGGAACACGATAGCATTCAAAGATCGCTGGCTGCTTATCAGGCTTCTCGTATATTCCAATTACAATCCGACGCTATCACGTCTGTAGCTGGTGGTTAAGTAGCACTTTACGATTTTTCTGACAGATTTTACTTTGAGAAATAAAATTTTTGTTCACTAACGCCATGCGCCACGCGAAGGGCCTGCCCTGTCGGAGTGGTTCGGGAATGTGGTTGGGTATGATTATGATTATTTTTCGCCAACGACGCCGGATTTTCTGCGACACAGGGCCATAAAAATGCCGGGGACGAGAGATGGCACAGGACAGCTGCTGTAAGGCAGGACCCACGACAGTGTCTGTTTTGCGTCCTATCTCGCTCCTGTTATTTTTCTGCTCGTTTCCACCGTCTAAATGTGTACCATGTCGCCCAACAACGCGCAATTCTGAGTGAACGTACTACTTGGTAAGACATTTTAACAGCGCAACCAAGAAAAAACGCATACACAAGCGGTGCTATCTGTGTCCTTTTGCGTCCGCTCTTCTTCTGTCTTACGCCAGTAGAACGCCTTGACTATGTCATACCAACAAGCCCACATTGCAACTCGTCGCAATACACGTACTTCATAGGGGCGTACGAGAACTCCCGAAAATATGGCTTGCACGGCGTTCCTTGCTCGTCTCCTAGGCTCTCCGCATGAGGTTTCCTTTTCAGGTACTACCTAGGTCTGTCCGTGCACCTATTTGCCGTTTATTAAATGTTTTCTCGCAATAGATTAGTTGTTGGTCATTATGAAACACTGCTAAACCATGTGCCACCTTGTGGCTTAGGAATGATGAAATCTAAAGTGAGATTCTTCGTACCCTTACGTAGCCATAGCCATCGCCAAGGGTTCGTTTGGGAGTCGAGAAAGACGTGTAGCCATATTCTGACGCATTCATGCGTTTGTAAACCTCACTGAGCAAGTACATAGCTTCAAGTCGCAAGATCCCGCGAGCAAAAAGAGAGCCGAATGAGTCGGCATTGTTCACCCGGTTTAGGTACACGTATTTAAACGATTTGAAATTGTTCTGCAGCTTTGGTTGCAGTGGTTGGCAACATATTCGTAACATATGCAGCGGCTAAAAATCAACAAAAACTCAAGGTCACCACAAGCGCCTCTGGCACTCTACAACAAACGCTGTCCATTTTGCAGAAAGCGCGTCGAACAATGAAGATGTCTTTATGAATTCGTTTATTTCGAACCATTGCGTCTAATATAACTAAGCGTCTTCACGCTTTCGTGTACATCAATGAGCACGTGAACCGCTTGAAGGAGTGAGCTGTCACGAAGTGAACGGCGACGCATGCTGCTTGCAGCCAAGCCAACCCAAGCCAATGATATAGCTGGCCACCTGCAAGTTACCAAATTATAGACCTCCATCTCTCGGCAACAGGAACTAACCTGAAAACCATTGAAATAACCGCTTAAGTTGGCTGCCGAGGGTAGAAAGGTATAGTGGAATTCTACACCACCATTCACTGTCGGTGAAGGGGTTAGAGAGAGTGAAAATGTCGCATTTCTTATATAACGGTAAGACCTTTCTTTTTGGTAGTTACTACACGGGGACGACAAACGAGTCATGAATGGTTACTCGTTTGGCTTTAATTGGGCTGCTTGGATGCCGCTATGTCAAACGGTGACGTACTTCTCGCTGCATTCTGATACCGAAAGTTTGCGGAAGACCTCGCTGAGAAACTTTTCGGCAGTATAACAGAGTTCACTCAATGGGCAAGCAACTACACCACTTCGATCCTAGAGTGGGTTACTTTACATTGTTTAACATTTGAAAATGAATTACATTTGTTTAAGACGCCTTGCTATAAGGGCATAGACACGTCTCTGGACAACATGCTTCTCAACTCTTATGGTTAGGCGTGCTACCTGTTGATAAATACTTCTCATCTTTTACGCTTCTGCGCAGGTGCTTCCTCGCCCATGGAGAGTTTCGTCGAAGGTTACAGCGCTTTGTCCTCCCTCCTGTCCCTTGGAGGAGCCGCGGAGGCCCTAGGTGACAACCCACCGGCCCGTTCACAGCGCTTCCAGTTGCTCGACGCACATCGCCAACGCCAGCAGCGGGAGCGCCAACAGCAGCAACTACAGCTCCAGCAAGAAGACCAGCAGGTAGGGCGACAGCGACAGCAACAGCAGCAGCTACCACGACAGCTGCAACAACAACAACAGCAGCAACAGCAACAACAACAACAGCATCAACAGCGGCAGCAGCAGTTACTACTGCAGCATCAACGCAGCATCTTCCGCTACCCACGCCTGCGCCGCCAGGAGGGGTCAGTGTCCGTGCGAGCTGCATCTGCACCCACCAACGAAAACCCCGACGCTGAGAAAGAACAAACGACGGGCCAGGACCGCAGCAGCCAAGGCGATGACGTCACAGGTTCCAGCCAAGGTCGCGGAAGGAACGCAGCGGATCTGGAGTACGAACAGTTGCCGCTGGACTGACGAAGAAATCGCCCGATACCCCTACGCTTCCGTGGAATGCTACGCAACCCCGCCGTGGCATACGGACAGTTACGGTTTACAGCTGAAATTGGTCAGTCTGTTGACTGCCCGTCGTCCGCGCCTGACGAGCGAAACTCCTGGGGCCGCTTGCTGAAGCTTGACGCACCGTGGGCAATTGACACACCATGGGCACACCATGGCTTCGCGTAAGTCGCAGTAAGTTGCTGCACCGATAAGCTGTCGAGTGACGAGATAAGAACGATCTCTGTCATAGTGCCACTCCTTGACCACTCGACAATTTACTTAGCAGCACCATACTGTGGCTTATGCGAACGTTCCTTCTACTGGATACATTTACCCACTGGTAAAATGCTTCGTGCAAGGTCGCCGAGACAGCGAGTTTGAACACTGAGCGACTGGGCCGCTTCAAACGCACAAAGTTTGCTTCTCGCACGTGTATTGCCGTCACTCCCTTAAATACATTTTCGTCAAAGTCAGCTCTCCATTGAAGGAAGTATTACACGAGCAGGTTTGCTCTAATTAGGACGTGGGCTTCAGATGTGACATACAGAAAAGACGACCAGTGGTTTATGCAATGTTTTACGGTATTTCAAGCAGAAATACTAATGGGAATCATCACTCCTTGTTCAGCACTCCTATCTCAACTTCGCCACCTTATCTCGTTTATGGAGGATCTGTCTGGTCAACAGTAGAAAATGTGTTTTTTTTTTTTACAGCCAAGTTGTTATAGGCTAGATTCTAGGAGATCACGTCCGGTCACAACCGGAAGTAGATCCCGATTTCAGACCGTGTAGCGTCGTATGAAAACGTCGGCATGGCGGCGTTTTGAATCGTAAAAAAAAAAAAAAACTGCTTGCTTGCTTGCGTTGCTTGTTCTCGGAGCTTGCTTGTTTGCATTGCTTGCTTGACCTGCGCCCCATCCAGAATTGTTGTGTGAGCCTTTGTATATAGGTAAGACACAATGTCGGGGACGGTGTAGTAAGTGAATAGTGAAGTAATAAATAAGTGTACGATTTCGCTTCGACACTGTTTTCGCTCAAGGACGTTGAAGGGCGACTGAACGATGTGACATATAAGGCTTTCGCTTTAATAAAATCAGATGTGGCGCATACCCTGCATTGGATATGCGAGTATGAGCCAGGAACAAGAAGGAAAGGACAGAAGGAAAGATAAAGAAGTGACGTGTGGCTAGTACTGCATGGGGCCCCACATCTCAGCTTCGCTGGTTTACCATCTGTATGGGGTGCATGGGCGGCGATCTTTGAAGTGAAGCTTTATATGTCTAGGCGAAATCGTATGTGGCTAGGTGAAATCGCACGTGTACAGAAAAGTATCGTCAGCAGCATTAGCTCGAGCGTCGTTGACTTCTTCCGCAGCTGGCTCATTGGCGCCCCTCGGGTTGCGCTCGTGCCACTGCTCCCGCATTCGTCATCATCTTCCACAGCAGGCTGCGTTGCCGCTTATCATTACAGCGTAGAATTTCACTTCTCTTCTGACGTTGTAATGAGGAGGCCGCGTTTACGGGGGTATGAGTCATTGCTTAAGGAAGTATGAGCCGTTCATTGTCTTACGTAACGGACAGATTTAATTTTAAAGCGGAGAATCGGAGAATTTCGGAGAATCGCAATCAGCAATGGCGGGCGAATGCTGCTAACCACGCCGCCGAGCCAACTCGAGACATCGAACGCAAGCGACAGCGATGGACTGCGGGCATACCGTCAGTGACGTCGCTCTCTCCGTCGCAGCCGGACGTGTAACCTCATAATTGAGAAAAACTTTGATGAACCGTCGGGATTAACCCAGTGATAAACACCAAGGCTGCACGTTTCGGCTGGTTAACCATCTTCCACGAAGTCGAGTTGTCCGCATCTTGACGGAGTGGCAGGGCTGGCGAATTTTTTTTCACCCTTACCTTTTAAGCCTTCATCGACATTTTTTTGGCATCCATCTTCCGTTTTATATTTCGTGTGTGTGCATATAAACCATCTAAACAGCATCTAAACAGACAGGTGAATAAACCATCTAAGCCATCTAAACAGGCAGGCGAATAAATCGTGATGGAGAGAGAGAGAGAGAGAGGGTCGGCTTGAGCGTTAGTTTGCTCTGGCCTGCTACTCTACACTGGGGGAGGGGGGGGGATAAAAAAGCGATGAATGATATGATAAGGAGGTGCGTACATGCATCTCCATCACGTTGAGGTCATATTAGAGTTGTGCATCGAGTCCAGTGGCTTGAAGGAAGGCTATAGTCGCTTCGATGACCACAGCTGCGCTGTTGGCGTCAGGCCAAGGACCTAATGCAATCTCGTCAGATATTGGTCTCTTAGTCACTCGCTGAATAGTAGAAATGAGGCTCTGCCGTTATCGCGCGTACGCTGGGCATGAGCAAAATATGATGAAGCTTTTAAGGTAATAAGCAGAGCATGTATACAGACTGTGAGGCGAGTTCCCCAAAAAGACACAGAACAGAATCGCTAAATCAGCCTAGAGTGATAAGGGAACCTGTCAGGCTGATTATCTAAACAGAAAACCCCTCGTCACTAGTACCGAATTTTTCCATCACAGGAAGGTTTATATCTGCGAGCTTAGTCAAGCTGCCACTTTTATCGGCATCGATACTACTCTGGCAAAAAAAAAAGAAGAAAGTGTGTATACAAAGTATATGCTGGAATCTGTGTGAAACCAAGCTTTCATGAAGCCGCAAATGCTACAAGACTGTTCATCTTCTGTACCGCGTTTTGTAGCGTATCTATCAGGTGTCTGTCAGGCAAGTCGATAATTCGCGCTCAACCGCACGACGCGACCCACGTGCCCGTGAAGTAGACTGTCTCCATGGTCGGCCAAACTAATTCGGCGAAATCGCTGCCGAGAATACGCACCAAAGACAAGAGGAGGAGGCGTAACAAGCTTCGCTTTAATAGAGGAATTGCGCGCTTGCAGGCACATCATTCCGAAATTCCTTTGAGAACGGAGCCGGTAAGCGGTAAATCTGTAAAGGTAGTAAAACAGATGGCTAATATAAGCATATAGTCCGATTCATTATATGACGGTGTGCTTTGAGCAAGCTGTTCGTAAAGCGACGATGATGGCGGCCCTTGTCGCCACTTGCAGCGAGCAAGTAAGCGAGCAATAGCAAAAAGGCAAAAGCCCGCGAGCAAGCTTCCTTCCATGCAACCTAACCTATAGCCAGCAGGAGGAGGAGGATATACATGTAGGTTTCACAAACCTTTCGAAAATTGAATTGCCATGCATGAAGTTTTACAAGTTAATACTGCTCGTTTATTGACTTACCGATGGGTCTAGTGTCTTTGATGAAGTGTTTGATAACCGTATCACCTTTTGCATACATTGTGTACCGCGCTCATGTATATCTTACTCTCGATAACCCTTCGTTCTTTTTTCATTTTCCTTCCGAAATTCAGCGCTTCGCGCTCCAAAAATCACGCGGTGAACTTAAACGTACTCGCCTAGATCGCTATTCGTACCCAGTAACAAGGCATTGAAGGATAGTATGAGTAACTCGAAGTTCTAGCCTCGGGTTCGAAAAGCAATTTTAAAAGGTGGCTCAAAAACATCTAGAACTAACGAGTGCAATGCCGCGTTTCGTTTTTTGTTGGTTGTTCACTGTTGAATGGGAACAGTGCAAGAATCTGACATAGGGTTCTTCTCTGTGGCTCTCCGTCTTCGTCAAATTCCTATACGCTATTCTTCTCTACCGACCACATTGCAGCGTTCGAGATTTGACCTACTTCGGAGCTTTCAATTATTCAGCGTTCGCAGCGGTATCTGGCCGAAGAATCAGCTCCGCGTCGCAAAGACTCGCCACTTCGACACCTCTTCGATATGTTCAGTTAGGAGCTTTATTCATTAGCGCAAAGGCAGTAATTGTCGCGAGAGAAGCAATCTCGCAAAATGAGACCAACAAGCCAATGGCCGACGCGAGCCAATGGCCCTCTCTTCAGATATGCTCCCTCGCTGTCCGGCAACGGGTGACACCACGCCAATGCCACGAAAGGTATAGGCTGATTAAACAATGCGTCCAATATGGCGGCGAAACGCGCATACACAAGGGAGTATTGGCGACTGACAGCAGGCGGGGCGGGTTGACGACTACGCGCAGACGGTCTTTGTCAACATCGGCCGTTGATTCACGACCGCGAAGAGACGGGCCGAACGACCGAGGTCGTTTGGACAGTTTATATGCTTGGCCGGACGGGGAAAATGAAAAAAATGGCCATCGTCACGTGGTGCTTTCTAGCGCAGATGCTGTCGCCGCCCTGGAAACTGCTTGTGTACGGCGGCAACTGGGGGGGACACGCCTAGCCGTTACGCCATGGCCTGCAGGTTGCAGGCACGGCCGATCGCATAGCCATGCCGGCCAGGCAACGGAAACTGGCGGTGAAGTCTTGCAGGCTGGCGAGGGACACCCTTGTCCTGGACGATAAGAGTGAGAACTGAGTTAGAAATCGAATTGTGGGGTTTTACGTGCTGAAACCATGATCTCATTTTAAGGCAGGCACCAAAACTCAAGAGGACTAAGCAGCTTGCGAGAACAATCTGCGTACCGTTATCTAAGCAGTTGTTGTCACTGCTCTTAGTGTTTTTTTTGTGTCATAGAACCAGAATTTGCAACATACTGCTATGATTTTATATGTCAAAACTACGTTTTGATTATGGAGCAAGCCGTAGTGTAGGACTGCGATTTAACCTTTACCACCTTTGGTTCTTTAAAATGCACCTAAATCTAAGTGCACGACAATTTTTTCCATTTTGTCCTTGTCGGAACGCGGGGCTACTGAGGCCGGGGTCGGACCCACAACCTCGAACTGGATATCGCAACGCCAAAGCCCCAATGCTGCCGCGACGGATTAGAAAACGGCGTTGTAGATTACCGTTACTTCACCATTTATTAGATATATGCTCTAGACTATAAGCTAATAAGCCCTGAAAACCCGAACAGTATTCCACAGCAAGGAAAATTAATAATTCTTCACCTGTATTTGTGACCACAGAGAGCGAGTACATTTGCTTGCGCGCGCGCGCGCGCACACACACACACACACACACACACACACACACACACACACACACACACACACACACAGAAATAAAGAACAGCAATCAATAGTGTTTGAGTGAAAGGAAATAGTAAGTACAATAATAAATTATTCATTATTCTTTTTCTGACCTTTCGCGTCAGGCTTATTGCGCTTAAATTTGAGTTCTGAGGCGTCCGAATTGAATGTATTGGTTCCGGAAGGTGCGCCACTCCATGGCGTACATTTCAAATTTTAATCACTTTGAGAGAGAGAGAAAATGATGAAAGCAATATGAAACCACGTTATCCTTAAGAAATGCGTTCAAAGAAACAGTGACAATGCCTGCCTCTGTGCATGTCCCCAGTTTCGATAAGCTCAGCCACAAAATCTGCCGTGGAATCCACAAAGTTCCATTTAACTCTTTTCACACAGTGTCCTTCCTTTGCAGGAAACTGATAACGTGAACAACAGTGGATTTATACATCGATTTGCAACAATGTATATTGAGTATTTCTCAGAGATACTGAAAATCACAGTGTTGAGTGATTGACTGCAAACTCAGCAGTCGCATCATGACCTTTAAAATAGTTAAGGAAATTGAATAATGAAAATCGCCCCATATTATACGCATTGAAGATTGCCGCGATAATTATGATGTCAGCGGATGCTATCAGGTTCGGTCAGTAAAATGTATTATTTCGTCTCCAGTTCCCGCATTTGTAGTAGCATTGTAGAACACTATGGGTGGGATGATGAAATTAGGAAAATTGCAGGTGGAAATTGGAATCAGCTAGCGCAAGACAGGGGTAATCGGACATCGCAGGGACGAGGCCTTCGTCCTGCAGTGGACAAAAATAATCTTATGATGATGAGGATGATGATGAAATCAGTTGTCACAAGAACACGCTGTTTGACGCATGACTATGGGATTGTCCGCGATACAGGCAAACAATAATGTCTAATTATAGGAACCTTACTTGTCGCGGGGCGAAATACCGTGCGTCAAGAAGCGGTGAGTGGCATTCAGAGTTGGCAGCGGCTCACAAGTATTCTGCGAGCAGCAGGAGAGGCGGAGAGGGGGGGAAACATGGCAGTTAGAAAACGACAAAAGAACAGCTCACTGAAGTTTACATGTGTTGTCGATAGGTGGCGCCACATAATTCAATATGTCGACTACTGGTCCGAAGGTTTCTCTCCCCTACAGCAGGTAAGTACGTGCTGCCACCGCGGTAAACTTTACAAAGGCGCACCTTTTCAATATTTTGTATAAAATTTATGAATTGTGTTATTGGCTTTAATATTATCGTTAAATGTGCACCAAAAAGAAATGCTAAACATGTTTACACATATCAAGTATTATTTCAGAGAAATATTTCGGTTATTTTGGGACGAGAGGGATATTACCAGAAAAGGGGGAAAAAAGTTAAACTTGCATTTTAAAGTAAATACGTGGCGTCACGGTGCGATGGTTCGGGAAGGTCAAGCTGACGTCGCCTAGAGCCTTTTCGTTTTCGCACATTTTCTAGGTTATTGACCGTCTTTTCACGGCTTGAGTGGCTCTTTTGCCATTGCAGAACGTTAACTTGCTAGTACGCTTCAAATTCTTTTTCTCTTTAGTGTCGCGTTTAATACCAGTGCTAGCTTTAACACGTTGTTATGCTTATTAATTAACTTCCATATATATCGAATGGTGTAAAGGGTGTAGAGGAATTCATTCCTAGTTGTGGCATCACGCGTCAGCGCGATGTTATAGCGTAATTACGTCGCTCTTCCCAAAGCTTTATTTTGTTTTTCTCGAGCTGGCATGGATTCAGTAACGCCCACCAGTGCATTAAGGAACCAAGTGAGTGGCGTCAACAGAGAAGTTTAGCTGGTAATTACAGTCGAACGCCTTTATAACAAAGTGCTAATTAGGACCTCCGAAATTCTTCGTTATACAGGTGACGCCGTTGTAAAGCTCGAGCCCCGCAGCGCTCACAATAGAACATCCCCCCCCCCCCCTTAGTATGTTCAACAAGATATTATCTTTATTTAACATGTATTCAAGAAACTCAGTGAAATAACTAACTAATTATTCTTTGTGCACCCTTCGTCTGATGGAGTGTGCGACTGCAACCGACCTCGTTGCGCTGAAGTTCAAGGCACGCTCAACGGCGAAACGCGGAATCTAGGCAAAGTTAAAACTGCAGATCGTTAAATGCCGCTGTCGACCCCCTCGGAGTAAAAATTCTATCTTGTTTGTAGACTCTTCACCACTGTAGCCTCCGTCGCCATTCCCATCCCCTCCCATCTTACAGATGACTTCGAAGACGCCGTCGGTCATCAGTTACGATGACGTTCTCACGTCGTCATAAACTGCGACGTATTCGTCAGCCATGGCAACCCGCTGTTGTGTTACAACGAGTAGCGGGCGAGTTGATTGCTGCTTGTAGCCGTGCAGCGGGACATCCGCCAGCTCTTCAAGAGCGATCCTGGCGCTGCCTCCGGTGCTAGCGTAGAGCGCAACTCAGTGGTGCGTGCGGGAGGACGTGGGGCCACCGCTATTCGTTGTAAAGCAACAATTCAGCCGTCGAGAACGCCTAAATTCATTCGTTGCACCGACGAATTCGTTGTATAGTGGTATTCGTTGTAGAGGAACTATCCATACATAGGAATCCGGCTGGGACCTAATTAGTCCTTCTGTATACTAGGGAATTTTTGTCATAGAGGTGTTCGACTGTATAGAGCAAGACTGACGACTATCCTTTGCAAACGCTGTTTCATTTGTCATGCCATTTGGCCAATGTTGAACGCTCGTATGCCAGCCCGTCTGTCGCTTCCATGAGGTGCCTGCCTGTGCGACTTGTAAGAGCGCTATATATTCCCGTCGACGTATGTGTACGTAGCTTTATGGTATGTAGGGTTCATCAGGTTTGACTGATTACCGCACATTGCTCGCACTAAGGTATGAATCTGAGCTAGGCGGTAAGGGAGCACTTTCGAACGAAACAGTGAAAAAGACGGTACGAGTTTCTCTTGAATCTGTTCACTTGTTCACCAATCCTAATTATCATCCTTGATGAGTAATTGTCAACAACAAAAGAGTTACAGCAATAGATAGCATTGTATGCCTGCGTAGTGGTTTGAACTATTGGTTACGAATGCTTAAAAACGGCACACCAGGTTTCAGTAACACCACTCGGAAGTCAGTGCTCTGTGTGTCTGTTCGCCGCTCGCCGTGTCCCCTGTTTTGCGTTGCTTCTTTCAAAGGTAACACCTTGTGTACCTCGGCGCAGAAAGTATACAAGTTCAATGGGTGCTCAGACGCTGTTTTCAAGTACACCCATGATTCAATTATATTGAAAATTTAGCAAGACGATTTTGCTGTACAAAGATTGGCAAAAACACAGCGTTCCTACAACGGAAGAAAAAAAAAAGAAAGAAATAACGTCCACGTACAAAAACGCGTACCTCAGCGTAAAAGATGAAGGCCATCTGGTCTGCTCTGAAGGGGTTGAAGCCACGTACAAAAATTCCAGAGTCATTCGGGGTCGCTTTTGCCGTGATCTTCTTGTAAAGCTGCGAGTATTAAGGTAATTGCGACATGTCCCATATTGGTGAAATAAATTTACGGGTATTAAAAACGTATGCCTCTTTTTTCCCATTTTGGTGGTCTTAGCATCTCCAAAAAGCAGGTGAAGCAGCCTTTTGCTGCTGCTATTTAATTCCACAGATAACAATGAATGCCACTTTGTTCAGCGTAGAAGAATTATGCATATGAACCCTTCGTATTCGCACATGAATGCGCAAATGGTATTGTCCAGATTTTTCTCGCGTAAAGTAGATCCAATAGCCAAACATACGCATCCCAATGGTATGCTGATGATAAAACAGTTACCACAAGTAGAAGATCAATTAAAAGGATAGCAACTACCCTAATGGTAAGTGCTTTTACAAAAATGAGTGGTTAATAGTATTTGCAACGTGTTTAACTAGTGCTGAAAGAGGCAGTGCGTGGTAAAGGAAACCCTGAACGACCTACGAAACTAGGGAAACGACTCTTCAAGCCAGCAGGATGGATAAATAACTGGTCGAATTTGTATTCATTAATAAGCAATACGACCCCGAATACCGGAGAACAAATAGGTACGTGAATGAAAAAAAAAAACAGTCCTCCACCAGAGTATAGGACGTAGCTATACCAAGGAAGGCCATATCGCCTTCTCGGGAAGAATGCTTCCCAGCTGAGGAAAAATTTAGTCCTGTACCCGGGATAGAACTCGACGCCGCCTTACCGGGGCGCTCGCTCAAAGAAACTGGCCTGACAGGGTACTTTCAAAATTTCTACGTAAAAATGAATAGAACGAAAAAAGCACTGCCAAATATTTATGCGCACCGGTAACCTCGTATGAAGCACAAGCCGCCCTGTTAACTTTATGAGTTATACAGTAAGACCCGCTGTTAAGTGTTAGGCCTGCCTTAATCGTTTACTTTTCTTACCAGTGAAAGAAACCTTGCCTAAAGCGAGAAACTTTTCGTTAATATTGAAGACTTGTCGTCATAACAAAAAGTATTCCAGTCCGAAGATTTCACTGTAACACATGAATTACTTTTCAACGAAAAAAAAAAAAAACAAAAGAAAACGAGGTATTTGTTGAAAGTAGACGCACCAGTTAGCATTGAGTTGAAGGTCTTCTGATACAATAAGGAAGACTTGGTATCGGTTCTGACGAAGACAATTTTCCTGGCCGAAGCGATTGCTCTATGCTAAGAGTTTCCGTTTTCGTCATTCTATTGATCACTTCAATTGCACATTTTGCTATCAAACAAGAGTACTTGGTATTATTCTCTGCACCGCTAGCGTGCACGACACTCGCACGTCAAGCTACCTCCGCATATCTTGTGATATTTTGATTTCCCGGAACAGCCAGAGGTAAGACGCCACACGTAGACACAAATACGGGAGGAGTTAAGCGAAGCGTATATTCACACAGATAACGTACCTCGAGATAAAGATCGAGGGCCAATCTTGCTCCGACAAACTCGGCAAGAACCCAAGGAAAATTGGATTTCAAAACCTGAAACAAACGGAAGGGAAACGAAAACACCAATGACAGGTGGTATAGTGGTGTTTAGAAGACGAACGGCATAGTAATTTGCCCACACACAAGTGAAAAGAGAGAGAGACACACTGAGAGAGAAAGAATTGAACATGACATAGCGAAAAATGCTAACGTAAATAAAGTCGTGTGAAATTAAATTGTTTTCTTTTTCATTCCATGTTGTGCGGGAACTCCTTGAATGTATCTTACAAGTGACAAAAGTACTGAGGTGCCAAGAACAAACGTTCCCCATACTGTCTTCACAGTACACTGAATTTGCGACTTTTGCCGCCTATTGGTGGCGGGACTGTACACCCAGCATGGCGGTCACTAAGATAGTCGCTTTGCTGACGGAACGTGAACGTTTGGAGAAGACCGGGATTCTTTGCGCTGCAGTTCTCCTCCGAAATGTGTTACTTCGTAGGCGAGGATGCGATAACATACTCATAACTGAAGACACCTTCGGTACATAGGTACAGTAGCATGAAGCGCTTAATTCTTTGATTTGTGTGCCGCCAATACAGCAGCCTGTTGACTCGTTAGCGTGAAATCATTTATGGTAGTTTGTCACAAGAATCAAATGATCATCACGCATATGACTCAGTAAAGTGAGTAGTATTCTTAAAGAAGCGCTATAAGTTTTTTGAATTCACTGTACTCTGGGGCCTAGCGTTTAGTTCACTTTGATGTCGGTCGAGAGCCTAAATTGGCATGTGTTGTGGCAGTGTAAGGCAAGTGTGAAGTGGAGATGAAAATGACAACGCGGAGTTTGCGCGTGTATAAGCAAAGTAATTAAATAACTGTTTTCACTATGGGACTGAAGAGGGAAAGACGGAATATGCCTCTGGAGGCATATTCCGTTGCAGGCGATGTGCGAGGTAACAGCGGCAGACTCGGACATGAAGTCGGCCAGTAGCGAACTGGTTTGATCAATATAGTCATATTAAAAAAAAAACGTGGCCTTTCTTTTTCATTACAAGTTTCCGGTATTTGGGAAATGCAAGTAATAAGATAACGGGCAGGGACGGCAAGAAAAGCGCCATAAAACAAACCAGACAGAAATACGGGGTTACAACGACTGCAGAAGATGTGAAAGTCGAGGATCATAAGAAAGGAACTTCGCCGGCGCTTGAAACTCGGAATAATTGGACGGGCATTTTGAACGAGGACATTTCGTGATGATACATTTGATGCACACGGCGTCTAGAAGCCGCGTGTGGCATTTTTATGTCTCACTCGATACGTGAGGGTTCATTTATTTCTCGTCAGATTAGTGCCCAAACCAATATCTGCTTTCTCTGAATATCCCACAGTTCTCATAACTTGGAAAGGCATCGATAGCCATGTTGTCTGAACTTGTTTCTGGGCCTGAAAACGGCCACAGTCGCCCGTTCGAGCGAGGCCGATGATCAGGCAACTCGTTCCAAAGAAACCACTTGGTGCCGCCACCGTCCGTGAAAGTCGCAAGCAGAAGTTTGAGTGAGCTCTTGCATAAGAGGAAGCTGAAATCACCTTAGGACTTTTGCCATGAGGCTGAGCAGGTTTTGGGTCATGAATGCAACATTATGCATTACTTCAAAGCCGCCGCGAGATGACTGTTCGTTTCTGTCCATGACCGACGGACGAAAGCTGACAATTAGGCGCTTGTAGTGCGCAATAATGTTGGAGGGTTACGGAAATACAACAAAGCTCAGTCAAGCGTTATAAAGGTGGTGGTCCCGTTGAACAACCAATAGGCTTAAATTGGAACCTCTTAACTTTCTTGCGAAATTTGCAACAATTGATGGCTAGTTCAGATTACTTTTATTTTAGATTATTTTAATATTTGACACGAGGAATGCCTGTAGTCAGGCACCTTTGCAATGGCAGGTCAACTCGACATCGACAGTTAGATTCTGAATGAACCGTCTGTTTACGGGTGTTATCCAGCCATTGCTCTCGTGTGAATCTCTACTCATTCACGTAAGCCCACTGTGAGTTAAGGCCTTGTTCCATTATTGTACAATATTTCTACGTATTATTAGGTTCACAACGTAGTGCGACCTTTGTCATGATGAGTTAATGCGTCATCAGCAGTCAGATTCTGAATGACGAGCAGTCTGTTTACGATTGTAACAAAGTCGCTGTACCGGAGTGCTGAATGGCAGCCCATTCGCATGAACCAAGAATGGTGGTGAAAGTTTTAACTATATAGAAAGCTCGTAAATAGTCGTCACACAACTCTGTTGATTTCAGTTTTCGCAGGAAGCGCAGAGCACTGGAGGCCGAATTATCACACTGCGTCACTGATGAGTATAGAGTGGGATTGGTACTCACCGTGTAGTTAAGAGGTACAAGTAGTTTGTCTATGTATGACTTCATGAGGCAGTCTTCCAGGGCGTCGAAACGCAAGGTTGCGTTTTCTGTCCACGACGAGAACACGGTGAAGTTCTTGAGCGAGTAAGATCCTAACGGAAAGGAAGGTTTGGTTTGAAGTCCGAACGAAAAAAAATTTTCGCTATATCTATGTTTCTAAAAGTGCCATATATAATTCCTCGGTGATAAAGTGGATGGTACATGCAGTACGCATGACCTCGGGCATTCATAACTTCAAGTAACGCTTTCAAAATCTTTCGCACGCGTAATATCATGCGAGGTAAAGAAGGGACAACTTTCAAACTACGCAAATTCATCTCGATCAACCATGAATACGCCAGAAAAACCAACTTTAAAGGTATCTTGCATGATGAGATTAGAAACACAACTGGTAAAAATACTGCAACCTGAAAGCACCTTTGGAATTCTGAGCGGAGAAGGCTATTGTTGTGTAAAACATGCCTGTATACCAAAGCGACAACACTTTATTTGAAGAAGCCATTGATAAAGTCGTTCTTAACTGAGGCATAAAAAAAGCTCGGTTGCGTAGACGACATACCTTGCTTAAGCAGGAGTTTAAGTACTTCCTCTAAAGCGTCCGGCAGGATTTTCACAGCATAAAACCGCCTGTAAGAAGAAAGCACAACTTTACTTCCAATGTATGGTCAGAGGTTTACTGAAGTACGAATCAATTGAAGCTGTAGGCACTCATTCTATAAGCGCAAAACTAAGCAAAAATAGTTTTGTGTTGACTGAGATGATGGAAAAGACACATAAGCTCTAATTATAAGGCTTATTCATAATGCGCAGTATAGTCCACTTCTAAAGGGAAGGCTCAGTTTAATAGCTAATTGCTAAATTTCAGGTGAGATAGTACCTGAGAACACGCAGGCTGTACTGTGTGGACAGATGTCTGCTTGGCGCTTCATATATACGTTTTACGTTATTATTAACCCTTTAACTGTCGGCTCAACAATAATGTTCACCTAACAAAAACATCTGCAGAAATTAGACAAATCCGAAAAGTAGTCTGTGCCTTTAAATTTACCTTTGTTTAGCTACCTGCTCAACAGCGGTATTCACAAAAATGTTGACCAAGAGCAGCATCAGATGTTTTGCTGACAAAACCCGCAGGCTTCGTCGTTCTCTATTTAGCGCAGGTGGTCGTAATATTCTCGCCACTAGAAAAATTATTTTCCATTGTTTAATAAAGCAAGCCCTTATTTTTATCTCCATAGAAGTGCATCTCAAGAACACACATTAACCTTGTCAAAGCATGTACGAAGCAGCAGTCTTGGACCATACAGTAACCGTTAACTGGCAGCCCTCCAATAATTGTGACGTAGCGTATCTCGCGTAGTTCGTGGAGAAACGTTTTCATATTTAATTTGGTATATATTTGTGCAACATGAACGAATAAAGCAATAGAACTATTCTAGGCCACGTCTTTCGCATCTCGCAAGTTAAATTATTAAACTACAGATAACACTGTTACGTTTGCTTTATTGCTGTCCAAGTGTCCCCTTTAACAGTCGACCATAGTACGCGCTAAGATACGGCATCAGAGCTATGGTGTTCGCTGCTGTATATTTAACAGCAGCATTAGGAGCATCCTTGGCGCATGCTTCATACACAAATAATTACCGTTTCATAATTACAGCGAAAAATTCAGTTCAAAGAAATATTATGTCTGCCTGTAGCGCCATGCATGCACGGTGTGCCCGTGGCCACATAAAAACGCTTCGCAACGTCTGGTCGCCGCTCGCGTAGTTGCCAGAAGTGCCATATAAAATGTGCCAGGCACTCGGAAAAATAAGAAAAAGAGCTTGGTGGCGTAAGCCGCCGTTCCGTTTCAAAGGGGACGCTCACAGCATCCGTCCATACATTAGCTGGTCAGCAGTCGGGAGAGGCAAGAGACGTTAGAGTATTGGTGAGAAGAAAAAAAAGCAGGGAAGAGATTGATAGAACTGGATCCATTGCAGGCATAGGTGACTGCACAAGGTAGATACGTGTATAGGTTTTGAAGAAGAGAAAATATTAAGGAGAGATAGGTAGAATGCTACATTGATAAACATGTCTAGATTACCTGATTAGCTCATGCAAGCTAGGTGACTTAAGGTCACCGTCCCGTTTTGAAGGAGATGCCAATGAATCATCATCATTATCATCATCATCTAGCCGGACGCCATAGTGTTGCTTTCAGTTTGGCTGAGTCGAGCCAAATTACAGGTTTTGGTACCTGGTAGCTATAAAATTCTGACTGCTCCGCTGATCAGTTCATCTTTGGCTAAGTACATTTGAAGGTAGTCGTACATTGCGCAGTGCCATAAAATTCAGAACCAAAATTTTGCATAACCGATATTTTTTTTGCCCTGTGGCATTAGCGGATGATGAGCGGCTCTCCATATTTCACACTTTCCTTTGTTAAGATGTAATACTAACGGCAAATTCGACCGGTCGTTTGCGCTCGGTAGCATTGGAAACGTCGTGTAAGACAGCCGCTAAGCCATTATAGTGCCAACATAAAATGTCTCCAATAACTGTAATGAGGCCACAACATCACTGCTAAGTCATTTTTTTTCTCTTAATATGGCTTTGCACTATCTGACGTGGCTTTTGTAGCGCTGTACCAGAGCGCTCTGAAACGGCTCCCTGAAACGACCAGTTGTTAAGCAGAGACGGTGAAGACACGGGCAGAAGCGAGCGAAAGCCAGTTCCGTTAGGCATGACTTCTTTTATAGAGAAGAATTCGTGGAATATCACAGTTCGTGGCCTTACAAACGAGGCAAGAAGCCGTGGGCTACGTCTATACCACGCTGAAGATGCAAAACAACATAGCGTCTGTCGAAAGCGACGATACCTTAAATTCTACACCATTGATCAAATTGATGTGACTATATTGAATTTTTTTTCCTGCAGTCGGCACGGTAGCACACTTTAAACGAATAAGTCTGCTTGCCTCAGAACTGGTGGAGCCTTGAGAACTTCTCCAAAATACGATGCTGGTACACCTGTGAAAAAAAAAGTACGTGAAGAAGCAGCCATTTCTATTCTAACAGCCTATTTAAGCCGTACATATTACGGCTTCGCATGTAATTTGAGAGATATGCGGGCTGCTGCTTCAAGAACTGTTTACATAGCACTTTTCTCGCGGACAGTTATGCAGCAGCAAAAGGTTCCTTGAGTGAAATTTGTGAAATAAATATTTAGAACTGTACTTACTCAGCGTGTTAGCATCATGCGAGTAACGGATCTTGTAATCAAAACTCTGCATATGACGCAATCTGAGAAGAGAAAGTGCGACACAGTGTTACCGGAGGTTCGTATAAAGTTGATTTTATGTAACGTGATACAATCTTCGAATCACTCAAAGTAATCGGTTATCGTCATTTCAAGCGCAATCTACATTGCGTTTGAGAGTTACTTCAACAAGTTTGTTTATTGCGTCACACGTGTCTGCTCTTTCATATCCGCATTTTGTCTCTGTATTTGCTGGGCGTAAAGACCGATATATTGCTCGCGAAACCATCGATGAATTTTTTTTGCGAGAAACAAAAAGGGAGATAAATGCGTATCAGAAAAAGCCACTTGGAGGCTAATAAAACCAATGCGAATCCACAGGTGGCAACTGGGATATATAAAAAATCTACCAGTACCCAACACAAGCGAACCTTTCACCAAAGGACGGTGTAAAATAAACGAACAAAAAATCCGGTAGGTATGTGCTCCACCCTATCTATTCCACCTACAGCCATCATGCTAACACGTCGTTGACACCAAACGCAAAGTTTTCTCCTGAGTAAGGTCAGTCCACCGACCGAAACTGTTGGGTAAATAAACCTAAGATAACCGCGAAGTTGTGCTTCTCATTTTTCTAAATACGCTTGGCCCATTGAAAAATCCAGTTACTACTATATATATATATATATATATATATATATATATATATATATATATATCTGTGTGTGTGTGTGTGTGTGTGTGTCTGTCTGTGTGCGCGCGTGTGTGTGTGTGGGGGGGGGGGGAGATCACCTCATTTCTCACTTGCGCCTTCTACAGTTCGCAATGACAGTTTGCTTACAGAGAGATTCCCGTATGCACATGATTCCAGTGGCTTCGAAGCACGGTTGCCTTGGCTTCGACGAAGTGCAATATGGGTGGCAGTGCGGCGAACTTCACGTCGTAGCTCTGCGGAAAACAGAAACGTAGCAAACCGTTATCAGACACTTAACGTTATCAGCTTAGGCAAGCTTCAGTAATGAGACACTTTGTATATCTAATCATCGATGGGGCAGCCGTGCGAGACTTCGCTCATAAATATTAAGCATTATAGGCATGCCGGAAGTTCTGATAGCTCGTGCTGCTTTTACAGCGCAAGTTTATGTCAGTGACCAAAGTGTGCTGCTTTCGGAGCTTGAAAATCAAAACTGTAATAAAAGCAGACAGTCGAAATTCACAAATATAGCCAAGGCCCGTCCCAGCTATAAGCGAACATGTTTTCCAGGGTACATGTCTTAAACATGCAAAACATGGACAAACAAAAAGAGTGAAACATGCGTATGTACGCGAGCTCCTTTTGAAATAGCGAATACTTCAAGATTGTAGCTTCACGAACGAGACTTGTTGACAGGTAAGTTTGAAGCTTGATGGGATAAGCAGCGACCGAGAACGAGACGCCTCAACTAGCAGCCAACGTCTCGGTAAGGCGACTTGCCTGAACTAAGACAATTACCTTGCCGAGAAGCTAATACAATCCCTAGCCGAGACGGTGATTAAGAGCCCTTGACGAGACGTTAACTAAGAAAAGTTATCTTTAAGTGATGGTCGAAATGCTGTATCTAGGCTGAGGCTTCCAACGTTCAACCACTGCTCAAAACTTGAAACTTCTTTCACCCATATAACCACCAACTGCACAGATGACCACGCTCGGTTTGTTCACATCGCTAGTGCCTCACCTCGCACGTCCATTGAAGACGTTGGGCTCATGCAGCAGTGACGCCGGAATGACGAACGAGATGTGCATCTTTTCAACCTTTGGAAAAAAGAACAAACACAAAAGGAAACACGAGGCAGTCAATTTGCTTTAATTTTATTCAAGATACTCTGAACTACTTTTGCTCACACGCACAAAAAAGGAGAGCCTACTGAAATCATATGCGCGGAGTAATCTGATATTTCTGCTTTCAGCTACGAGAAGGTGTGGATCCAGCATCATTAACAGAGACGACATCATGCGAAAGTACACTCACTGTAAATTTCTGGTAAATACTCAAATGCAGTAATTATCTCAATTATCAAGCCTAAGACTTGAGAGCCAACTTCGGTGAGCGCTGAGATGAACAATAAAGTGAAACTGGCGCTGAAACAAGATAGACAGGAAAACTGCGTTTTGCAGGCCCCAAATTGCTTTGATAGAAGTATCTTTGTTTAAGATCTCGCTTACAGAACTATTATTAAAGAGGGATGATACATTATTACAATTTGTCTCGTACAATCGCAGGGGCTGGGTATGAGGCGTGGAGAACTTACCTTGGCTAACAGTTTTTCTACAGTCTCTTCGTCTTGCCATGTGAGCCGCTTGGTAAAGTTGAAGAGGACGTCCTTCAGATCCCCGATCCACCATTCGAGCTGCGGCGGCACAACAGAGTTTATTTACACGCGAAATACCGACCCTCTTAATAAGAAGGTGCTATATATCACTAATTCGAAACTTTCGCCAACAATTCGTTATCGTTTTATTCTGATTTCGCTGCTTTTCGCGTGCAGCTAAGATAAGAGTGCTGAGCTGAGAGACCTTCAAACTGTTTTCCCATGTAGGTGCCATACTCTTGACGCTTTAGTTGGCCCAAGCATTGAAATACTCAACTGCATGGCTTCCGCCATGAAACCAAAGCTGCCTATTAACAATTCCGTCAGCTAAGTTGTAAGACGTTGATGATGTGTCTTACTAGACTCTGCTTTTTTGTTTTCTGCACATGAGCTTGCTGATGAAAACAATCAAAGTTGAAACTTGTTGGTAAGAGCTCAACACCTCGTCTTGCCCTTTTAGCCCTCGTATGTGTTTCATGGCGCTATTTAGCCAAATTGCACGTGAAAACCAAGCATGCGACTAAGAAAAATCGACTAGTTACTGGTTATGGCTCTTAAATTAGTGAGGTAGATTCTTGCTTTAAAATCGCTGTCCCTTATCTTATCGGCGCGCATACAAAAAATTATAAAACTACAAATTTTACGATGTTACACACACGAAGATAATGAGAACGCCTCGCACGGAACCGGTGCGTACGATATGTAAAAGCGAACCATGTAAGCATGTCATTCTGTGAAATCGTCGATTTAGCTTTTGTGAACCCCAAAGCTGATTTTCACCTTCTTTGCGAAAAATTCGTACTCACGAATAAATCACACTTTCTACAAATACGGAACTTCGTTTTTAATTTTTTTTATACAAACCATTAATACACGTGCCAAGATGAGTCACTTAGTGTTGTTACCGTATTATCAATGTTTTATGTCATGTGCTTTATAAATGGTTGTGGGTAGTGCCCAAAAAGCAAACTTTCTCATCGATGCGAAGATACGGATGCCTACACCCCAGTTATAGAATAATTTCAGCACAGATGGAAACGATTTCACTGTATAACATCATTGCTTTATTTATTTCTGCGAGGGCTCCGCGGTAAATATGATTTGTAGCCGCCTGTCGTAGTAATAGTGCGGGCGGATGTCTATGCCTCAGATTATTTAAGTCTCATTGTCGAGAGTTCCGGTAACACAAACAGTAGCAAGAGCTCACCGCCGTGGGGCCGGATAAAGGTTCTTGTTCCTGCTTACGTTCGACATTACCTAGACGCACCTACATTTATTATACTTAGATCGTGTTGCGTATAATCTGCAGATATTTTACGACATACCTCGTAACATGAACCGTGAACATGCAGGTTACTTACATGAACTTCCACATATATTTTACGCACTTAAAAAGGCAAAACAAAAAATGTGGGCAGTTTGCGCTAGTGGTGCAAGGCTGGAGTAAACAGCCGAGCAGGTGATCGGCCTATATAGCTTCTTCCATGTTTTACTAGGCTTGCCTAAGTTTTGCTAGGAAACGCTAAGTGCGGTTATAGGCACGGTATCCCGACACAATGAGCGGCTTCTTATTCGGGTGTCCGGATCTTCTTTGGTCGTGCCATGTCAAGGCTACATGTAATTACCACAGAGTCAACGAGAGTTCTGCCGCCGTCGTGGCGGCTCCGAACTTTATCGCCCCGGTGGCATCACGGCCAAGCTGTGCCTCCACATCTTGCCGGGGCGTGGCTGGTCGAAACCTGCCGAACCGCCGCTAGAGGCGCCTGCTGCAGTCACGGACACCGCGGGCGCTTGGCGCGAACGCGGGGAAACGGGGAAACGCGGACGGCGTCGGCAGCAGCTCTGCGCGTTGCCTCGTTGGTGCTGCTACAATTTCTTTCTCTCTCTCGCTCTCATTTCCTCTTTCTCTCTCCCGAGCATAGCGCGCATGCTCTCCTTCCCTGTCCTTAACGTCCCATGTCAAGGCAACGTGTGCACGGCACGGAGAGGAGGCGAAGCACACGCCGCTGCGCGAGGTAATTGCTAGGCAACGCGCGGTGACGCCATCGCCACGAGCAGTTTTTGTTCGCACTACGCGGCGCAACCAAGAGATTAAGCAGCTCCGCTGTTAAAACTACGCATGGCGTTAAACCGATTGGATATTCACTTTCCTACCAGGATTACATGTATTGGGGCATTCCTCACTTTTTAGAAATTTTGCCGGCCATTTCGCTATTTCACAACCTATGCCCGAGTAGCGTATACGTCGGCATACTCACTCACGAGTACACCGACTCACACTTACTCCGCACTGATTTCACAGGCATGGGCGATGAACGTTAGCTAGTAATGAAGGGCGCGAGTGGTGTAGAACGTGTATGAAAGGAAGTAAATGCCAACGAGTTTGAGTGCACACGCTCTTATGAACACGAATCAGTGCCGGTTTATACGGTTACGAATGAACCGCAGTTATATATGAACGAAACTCGGTGACGCTGCTATTGAGTTACCACGAGTACGAGCACGAGTGACTGTCGACGAACGTGAATGGACGTGAGCGGTTATCGCAGTGAGTACTGAGTGGCTGCCGGTAAACGTGAGTGGCATCAGTTATGAACGCGGGTTGTAATTTGTGATTGGGCGTGAGTGGGAACGTGAGAACAACAACTTGTTAGTGCACATGAGTGCATTAACAGCGAGTAACTCGTACTCGATCATTGGGTCCTTGAGCGAGTTTCGGCAGATTCTGCCGATCTATGCCCAAGAGTCATCATCATCATCATCAGCCTATATTTATGTCCACTGCAGGACGAAGGCCTCTCCCTGTGCTCTCCAATTACCCCTTCCTTGCGCTAGCTGATACCGACTTGCGCCTGCAAATTTCCTAACTTCATCACCCCACCTAGTTTTCTGCCGTCCTAGAGTAGCAGTACACATTATGCCGCTCAATATGCAGCTACGGTATGCATGGAAAGAAACAATGTGGTCTCGCTAGATCGAGATATTTTGCAGCTAACTGTTCTTCTTACCGGCCTCACGAATTCCACGGACGAATTGGTCCGTCCCATGGCCACGGTTAGGAGTGCGAACATTCCCTGCGGACAGAGAGACTCGGCGTAGCGAAGGCACAGAGGAAACCGCTTGGATCCGCCCGGCATCCCATACGGCACTCCCGGGAGGTGCGGCTCACTGCTGTGTTCGTCGGGGAACAGAGGCGACAGGTGCACCCACAAGTACACGCCGAGATAGTTCAACACCGTCGACCTGCAGTGCATTTGGAGTTTTGCAAGGGTTTGCTTCCGTTTGTACGCAGTCGGCGTACCTTGGAGGAACCAATTATTATTTCCCGGCTGAAACGTAGGAGGAACGCTGAAATGTTCTGGTCGGAGCAACCGCCGATCAGGTTTGAGTAAAATGTGCTCCGTTTAAGAGCGATCGCTATGTTATGCCCATTGTTAGAAGTATAGTTTTAAATTAAGGCCTTCAACTTCCTTCGGGAAAAAAAATGGTTTTATACGCCAGTGATTTCAGCTTACGATATGCAGCCAGGAGCAACAAAGCGTAGTGGCTATAAATTAAAATAAATTCAGTGGTTATCACGCGCCAACTACTGCGGTCTGATTAGGCTAAAGCATAGCGGCAGTGAAGTGAATAGCACAAGAACTCTTAGATCTTCTAAATGGCTCACTCGTCAACGCCAGTGTCAAGGTAGGTGAAAAGGCGGTGGAAGTAAGCTTTCGAGTTGACGGCGATTGACGACTCCTTGGTGTAGACGTGGGACTGCTCGAATAGGGTGGCTAGAAAGGACGTCAGGTTGATCTGAAACAAA